>NC_057810.1:59775452-60098101 GCF_018294505.1 Triticum aestivum | reverse complement strand
TAGTCTTTGGCAGATTTTAGAAAACTTAGCACAAGTCAAGGAATCTTAACACAATTCAAGCAAGCATGCAAAGAGTATATGAGCAGTGGAAAATAAAGCATGCAACTTGCAAGAATGTAAAGGGAAGGGTTTGGAGAATTCAAATGCAAATTGGAGACACGATGATTTTTGAGCCGTGGTTCCGATAGGTGGTGCTATTGTTCATCCACGTTGATGGAGACTTCAACCCACGAAGGGTAATGGCTGCGCGAGTCCATGGAGGGCTCCACCCAAGAAGGGTCCATGAAGAAGCAACCTTGTCTATCCCACCATGGCCGTCGCCCACGAAGGACTTGCCTCACTAGCGGTAGATCTTCATGAAGTAGGCGATCTCCTTGCCCTTACAAACTCCTTGGTTCAACTCCACAATCTTGTCGGAGGCTCCCAAGTGACACCTAGCCAATCTAGGAGACACCACTCTCCAAGTAGTAACAAATGGTGTGTTGATGATGAACTCCTTGCTCTTGTGCTTCAAATGATAGTCTCCCCAACACTCAACTCTCTCTCACAGGATTTGGATTTGGTGGAAAGAAGATTTGAGTGGAAAACAACTTGGGGAAGGCTAGAGATAAAGATTCATATGGTAGGAATGGAATATCTTGGTCTCAACACATGAGTAGGAAGTGTAGGTTTGTTCTGATGGCTCTCTCCATGAATGAAGAGGAGGTGGAGGGGTATATATAGCCTCCACACAAAATATAACCGTTACCCACAATTTATCAATCTCGGTGGGACCGAATTGAGAAACTCGGTCTGACCGATTCAGTAAACCTAGTGACCGTTAGGGTATTCGGTGGGACCGACATGAAACTCGGTAGGACTGATATGGTTAGGGTTAGGGCATAACGTAATCTCGGTGAGACCAATTACACAAACTCGGTGAGGCCGATTTTGGTAATAAGCTAACCAGGGAGTTGGTCAGATAAACTCGGTGGGACCGGTTCGCTCATTTCGGTGGGACCAAAATGTTACGAAAGGGAAACAAAGAGTTTACATTCCATTCTCGGTGGGACCGATCGCTCATCTCGGTGGTACCGAAACGTTACGAAGGGAAACAGAGAGATTACAATCCCATCTCGGTGAGATCGAGATCCCTATCGGTAAGACCGATTTGCCTAGGGTTTGTGGCAGTGGCTATGACATCTGAACTCGGTGGTGCCGGATAGAAAGAATCGGTGGGGCCGAGTTGTACTTTAGGTTTAGGTCATATGTGGATGTGGGAAAGCAGTTGAGGGTTTTGGAGCATATCACTAAGCACTATGAAGCAAGAACCTCATTAAGCAACACCTCATCCCTCCTTGATAGTATTGGCTTTTCCTATAGACTCAATGTGATCTTGGATCACTAAAATACAAAATGTAGAGTCTTGAGCTTGAGGCTTGAGCCAATCCTTTTATCCTAAGCATTTTGAGGGGTTCACTTTTCTCATCCATGCCATGCCATTCATTGAGATTTCCTGAAATATTTATCTTGGAATAGTATTAGCTCAATGAGCTATATGTTGTTAGGAATTACCAAAACCACCTAGGGATAGTTGCACTTTCATCATGGAAGGAAAGGAGCTCCTCTTCCTCTTCTGGAAACCCAAACCACCGCACATTTGGATAACATGCGTTTTCTCGTCACTCGAGTTGGCCTTTTTGACCGACTGGGAATGGATTATGAAGATGTGTTTGAAGAGACCCCAGTATGGTCGACAGCCAAGGAAATTTTCGCACATGGACACAAACGCCGCGAGATAGATGATGGTGTTGGGCGAAAAATGGTGAAGTTGGGCTCCAAAGAAGTTCATAAAACCCCGGAAAAAGGGGTGCGGAGGAAGCAAAAAACCACGGTCGATGTGGGTGGCGAGCAGGACACACTCACCCGGTCGCGACTGCGGCTCCGTCTCCCCCTCCGACAACCTCGCAGCGCCATCGGCGACCAACACAAGCTCGGCCAGCTCGTCCAGGTCTTGTTGCCGGAGGGTGGATCGGATCCAGTCGCCCTGGATCCATCCCGTCGGCAGCGTCGACCGTGACGACGACCCGCGTTGAGTCTTCTTGCCTTTCACCGCCCCCGTCGCCTTCTTTGCGCGTTCCAGCACCGCCGTCTTGTCCTTCACCGTTGCGGCGGAGCGGCAGCGTCGGAGCGAAGGGGTTGCGTGCGGTGGAGAAGCAGAGGAGTAAAGGGGAGATTGGGAACACACAGTGCAACGCCTCGGCCTCGCCGCCTTTTAAAGGCCCACTTCCGAGTGGCTGACACGCGGGCCCGGGCGATCCTGTCAAATCTCCACTACAGTCGCGCGCTGGATACGTGGCGAACAAGGTGGCGCAGAGATCGAGGCATTCCTACTTATCTGTCCTGATTACCACAGCACACTCCGTCCCGCGCGCTTCCCCGAAATTTTGAATCCCACCAAATCCAGGATACGCAATAACCGAACGCGCTGGAGATCTCGCAACAGAAGACAACGATCGACAGATGATGTTATTAATCCACTCGACAACTTCTGAATCGACCGAGGCAACAACTGAATCGATTGAGGCGACTGAAACGAAGCTGCAGTTCCGACGTGAACCATCCATTCAACGCAGGTACTCACGAAGCACAAAGGTTGAAGTGAAGTCCACTACAATCTTTTTTTTCACTCGGTCCTCAATCCATTCGGGGGCTAGTGATGAGGTTATAGACCTAGGGTAGGTTCATAGGCCTGACCTAGGTGCCCTACCCAAGGTCACTAACCTAGAAGCAAAGAAGCTCAAGAGATAACAGGAAGTACCCAAGGAAGACGTCAAGTGTTATTCCACTCGACCAACCATATCACTCGGGTACCCCAACTTTACGAAGATCACTCGACCATACGAGAAACCACTCGACCTATGAAGACCAGGAGTCAGATGGGACTACAACATTCGGACATTCACTTTGTAGTCTCTATAGGCATTAATGGTACTTAAAGCTGGCGTTATTAGTAACGCCCCTACTTTATGAACATTGAACCCTCTGTAACGGAGGGGAGCTGGGGTCCTGGCGCACTCTATATAAGCCACCCCCTCCTCTGGCACAAGGGTTTGCACCCCCTGTAACACACACGCATATACTGAAATCCAGTCGACCGCCTCCGGGCACCGAGACATAGGGCTTTTACCTCCTCCAAGAGGGGCCTGAACTCGTAAAACACTTGCGTACAACCTTGCCGTAGCAAGGGCCTTGCTTCCTCCTACGTACCCCCTATTCTTACTGTCAGTCTTAGTACCACGACAACCCCCAAGGAAACATCCTCGTGCGTTGCACGGAACATCAAGATGCATTTGTATGAGTAGTTTATCTTGTGAGAGAAAAGGATGAACGAGGGAAGGCCTCTAGAGATAGAGATAGAGACTACTACTACCAATGTGATGGCCCGTGCATTGCAATGGATCCAAAGTAGAAGAATAATACTTGTTCGCGTGCTTGAAATATAAACACTCTAGTTTTGATATACATGTGTCAACAGACATGACAGCTTGTCCATGGAAGTTGAACCACGACGACCATCACATTTCTTGTTTCTACCACTGCCACACCCAGACGCGATTCCCACGACGCCACTCCAACCCACGGCATGATGTCCCCCGACGTGGACATGGATCCTCTGACGTGGCTATCACTGCCTTACCCTGCCTTTCCTTCGCTGACAGGTGGGACTCATGCTTGGGGGTTCCACATGTCAGTGATAGAATGGTAGGATTGTTCACGTTAGGGGATCCTCATCCCCCCCGACATGCGCCTCATCCCTCTCGGCCCCACTGCTCCTTTGCCTTTGTGTGCATGACATGCGGGCTAGCTGAACTGCAACGACCATCAACTTTCTACCACAGCCACATCCGATTGGACGCGGTTTGCGTGCTCCGCTGCTGTGCTCCAATCCATACTCCTGCACCATCGAATTTTCATCCAGCGGCTATGACACATTTCGTCCCGGGCATCAATCCTTAGTTGGAGTACTTATGTACTACAGGTAGTACCCGCCGGTGTAGCCATCTATGCCTCGTAACGCCTTGACGCCCAACTGTGGCACCCTAACAATGGCCACGCCACCACCGGCCGGTTCATATCGAACGAGTGAGTCTCGAACCACGCCACCACCATGAGAATGACATGTGGGCCAGCCACATTTAAGGTCCGCATGTCATTGACTCATAGGCCGGTGCACTAAGCCACTGAAGTTCGGCCCCGTGGGCCCCGAGAGGGAAATGTAACTCTTGCGGCAGGCCTTGTGGTGCTCCCGCAACACAAGCTCGTGCCAAACCCGGAATTTGTTTCTTACTACTACCAACTAGTAAGGTACACGTGCATTGCACACATGAGATTCTGGTGGTTTGTGCATTATGCTTAAGGGTCTGTTTGATTTGCAGCCTAAGGTTGCCATGCCTAAGCTTAGGTGTGCCACAATCTCTTTTGCATGTGTTTGGTTCATCGCCACACTTGTGGCTTGTCACACTTTTCTAGCTACATGGTCCACATGTCATAGACTCAACTTCTTGCCAAATCTTGCCACACTTGGGGGCTGTTTGGTTCTAGGCCTAGGAGTGCCACACTTTGCCATACAATGTTGCCAAACTTGCATAGGGTTAGTTCTTCTAAATGAGAGCCACAAGTTGGCAAGCCTAAGGGAATCTTTCCACACTTTTTGTGTGTATGTGATATGGGACCATAGTGTGGCTTGCCTAAGATGTGGCTTGAACCAAACACACACCTCAGTTGGTCAAGCTTGCCTAACCTTAGATGTGGCAAGCTTTGGCAAACTTAGTCTCAAACCAAACAGCCCCTTGGCCATTATGTTAAGCCACACTTTTTGTGGCAGACACACTTTGCCTAAGCTTAGTTGTGGCAAAGTTAGTCATGAACCAAACAGACCCTAAGGGGCTGTTTGGTTCCTAGCCAAACCTTGCCACACTTTGCCACACCTAACCTTAGGCAAGTTTTACCAAGTTAGGTAGGTGTTTGGTTCTAGCGACACCTAAGGCAAGGATTTTTTTATGAGCAGTGAGCCCCACATGTCATAGAAACAAAAAGTGTGGCAAGATTCCCTTAGGCAAGCCAAAGTGTGGCTAACAATTAATGAGTGAGGGAGTCCTGGACTAGGGGGTGTCCGGATAGCCGAACTATCATCATCGGCCGGACTCCAAGACTATGAAGATACAAGATTGAAGACTTCGTCTCGTGTCCGGATGGGACTCTCCTTGGCGTGGAGGGCAAGCTTGGCGATACGGATATGTAGATCTCCTACCATTGTAACCGACTCTGTGTAACCCTAGCCCTCTCCGGTGTCTATATAAACCGGATGGCTTTAGTCCGTAGGACGAACAACAATCATACCATAGGCTAGCTTCTAGGGTTTAGCCTCCTTGATCTCGTGGTAGATCTACTCTTGTAACACACATCATCAATATTAATCAAGTAGGACGTAGGGTTTTACCTCCATCAAGAGGGCCCGAACCTGGGTAAAACATCGTGTCCCTTGTCTCCTGTTACCATCCGCCTAGACGCACAGTTCGGGACCCCCTACCCGAGATCCGCCGGTTTTGACACCGACATTGGTGCTTTCATTGAGAGTTCCTCTGTGCCGTCGCAATCAGGAAGGATGCCTCTTCCCGTCTTTAAAGACGGCACCGTCGTCAAGGGAGCTTTGGCCCCCAGCCATACTATCTGGCTAGGTGGTTTTCTTATGACCGCCTGTTCGGCCACCGCTCCGACGATGACCTCTCGGGTCATCAAAAGCGATCTTTACGTCAGCTCGGAATTAGTCGAGCAGCTAGAACCGATTGAGCTCTCCTCCGTAAACGAGCTCTTGGATCGCATCGCCGCCCTGGGAGTCGCTACAGACTACGACCAGATTGGGCTTAAAACCGATCTGAGAGAAATTAACTCTCCCCAGGCTACCCACCACGTCATTGTGGTAGAGGAACAATGCGGCGACTCTTCTTCTATGTTGAAAACCAGCTATGTCCGGATTCCCGATCCCTCCATGCCGGATTCCCGCGGAGAGACGAATGTCAATCAAATACTGAACCTAAAGTCAGGCATCAGACCAGATTTGTTGAAAAACATCCAACAACCCAAGTTTCCAAATCCGAAAACTTCTTGGCCTTTGAGCCTCAGATCGGGCGGGGTTCTGAATTTAATTCCACTCGCCCACCCAAACATAAGCGATCTATCTCAAATACGGCAAGAGCCCGATGAAACAGTACATCATTACTGGGCCAGATTCCTCCTGGTTATGAACAGGATAAAGGACTGCCGTGAAGAAAGCGCGATTTCAATTTTCTGCAACAATTGCACGGACAAGGGAATCATGAACGCCATAAGTCGTCGCGAAGTTACACGCTTCGTCGACCTAGCGACCATTGTACAAAAATACTGTGCGATGGAGAGTGCCCGGAAAACCAAAACTATGTTTTGGGACAATCCGGCCCTGAATACAACCCCAGTCCGGAACAAAAGGGTGCCTCATACTCAAGCACCCGGGTTAAAAACCAAAAAGCAAAAACCCCCTAAAGGGCAAGGAACCGTACTGGAGGGATGGCTCAATGGACCCTGCAAAATCCACAGTACGGAGGGCGCCACTCCAACACATAGCCTTCGAGCATGTTGGATACTACGGCAGGTGGCCAAAAGTGGCGAAGGCTTTCTAGCCCAAGGCAACCAACCCAACAATACCAGTACGGTACTAACAGTCTTCGAGACTTTCGCATCAAAATAACATGCGGAAAAGAACAATCCGCAGCCTCGCCGAAGTCTACCAAGTAGCAACAACAAATCCATGGAGCGACATGGCCATCACCTTCAATGCCAGTGAAAAACCTAAATTCCGAACAGCTCGAGCACCAGCCGCATTGGTCCTCAGTCCGATAGTGGACGGCTTTCGTCTTACCAAGGTACTCATGGATGGCGGCAGCGGATTAAACCTCATCTACGAGGAAACCATTCAAAAAATGGAAACTGACTGGAGCCGCATTGAGCGAAGCAGTACAACCTTCAGGGGAATAATCCCTAGTCGAGAAGTACGCTGCACAGGAAAAATCACACTAGACATAGTGTTCGGCTCGCCGGACAACTACAGGTCCGAAGAGGTCACGTTCCAAGTGGCCCCATTCGGCAGCGGATACCATGCCTTGTTAGGGCGGGAGGCATTCACAATCTTCCAAGCTATACCCCATTACGGGTACATGAAGCTCAAAATGCCCGGGCCCAATGGACTAATCACTCTCGTCAGTGATCCAGATATAGCACTCCGCGCTGAAAATAAGACAGCCGCACTAGCCCTAGAGACATTATCCGAAGCCCTAGCGGTGGAGGAACTCACTGCGCTGCGCTCCATGGTGGATAGGGACGATGTGATACTCGATAAGGGGTCTAAGTCCACCTCTTTTAAACCAGCAAACGAAATAGTCAAATTTCAGGTCCATCCAATGGACCCAACAAAGACGGGCTCCATTGGGGCACAACTACATCCTGATGTAGAAGCCGCACTACGAGAATTCCTTCTGGAAAATTGGGACATTTTCGCTTGGCACCCTTCAGACATGCCAGGAATCCCACCCAGGTTGGCAGAGCACAACCTATATATCCTAAAAGGATTCAAGCCAGTCAAACAGGCTCTTCGACGATTTTCCGAACCCAAAAGACAGGCAATGGGAGAGGAGCTAGCCAAACTCTTAGAAGCCGGATTCATCAGAGATATAAAACATCAGGACTGGCTAGCCAACCTGGTAATGGTACCAAAAAAGGACAAATCCTGGCGCCTTTGTGTTGATTTCAAAGACCTTAACAAGGCCTGTCCAAAGGACCCTTTCCCTCTCCCTCGCATCAACCAAATCATCGATGCCACCGCAGGGCACAATTCATTGTGCTTCCTCGACGCATACTCCGGATACCATCAAATCAAGATGGCGGAAAAATACCAGGCCGCATCGGCATTCATTACTCCATACGGACCATTCTGCTTTAACACAATGCCCTTCGGACTAAAAAACACCGGCGCAACATATCAGTTCATGATCCAAACATGTCTGGCTACCCAGATAGGCAAGACAGTAGAGGCATACGTAGACGATGTGGTCGTTAAGACCAAACACGTCGAAACTCTAGTAGACGACTTGAGGGTGACATTCGATAACCTCCGAGCATATGACATTAAGCTCAACCCGGAAAAATGTGTTTTCGGCCTACCAGCCGGAAACCTCTTGGGCTTCATTGTATCCGGTAGAGGAATTGAAGCAAACCCAGCCAAGATCCGAGCTCTGTCACAATTGGATATCCCAAAAGACCTCAAGCAAATACAAAAACTAACTGGATGCGTGGCGGCTCTAAGCCGCTTATCTCCCGTTTGGGAGAAAAGGCACTGCCCCTCTATCGCCTCCTCCGGCGCACCGAACATTTCGAATGGACGGGTGCTGCCACGGCCGGACTCGAAGAAATTAAGGCCGTATTGGCAACAAATCCGGTCCTGGCTGCGCCCAACCTGGGCGAACCGATGTTATTATATATCGCAGCAACACATCAAGTTGTCAGCGCGGTACTCGTCGTCGAACGAGAAACAGAAGGGCACAAATTCCCTCTTCAAAAACCAGTGTACTACGTATCCACTGTCTTAACTCCATGCAAGTCCCGGTACCCACACTATCAAAAGATAGCGTATGCGGTGTTCATGGTATCCCGGAAGCCGCGACACTACTTTCAAGAGTGTTCCATAACAGTGGCCTCCGAAGTACCTCTCAACGACATCATAAACAATCGCGATGCGACAGGGAGGATTGCAAAATGGGCCATTGAGCTCTTACCATTTGATATAACCTACAAACCATGGCGAGCTATCAAGTCGCAAGTTCTTGCTGACTTCATCGCCGAATGGACCGAAGCCGAACTCCCTAAAGAGTATGGCGCATACTCCGATTGGATCATGCATTTCGACGGCTCCAAAATGTTGGCTGGCTTGGGGGCTGGCGTCGTCTTGACGTCCCCAACCGGAGACACAGTCCAATACGTGCTTCAAATAATGTACACAGACTCCAACAATGCAGCCGAATACGAGGCCCTTCTACATGGCCTCCGGATGGCAATCTCCATGGGTATTTAATGCCTAGAGGTGCGCGGGGATTCAAACCTCGCAATATCCCAAGTAAATGGAGACTTTGACGCCAAGGATCCGAAAATGGCAGCCTACCGTAACGCTGTCCTAATAATGTCAGCCCGGTTCGAAGGACTCGAATTCCACCATGTAGCCCAGGATAATAACCAGGCATCAGACGTGTTGGCACGCATCAGCGCAAAACGCGACGCCGAACCTCCAAACATCTTCCTGGAGCGGCTCTTTAAGCCATCCGTATTATGGGAAGAGGAGTCCGAAAATAACAATCCGGAACCAACTGCATCACCTAACACAGAACATTCTGACACAATCGGTGGCTCAACCAATGAAATAACAGATTCAGCCCACGAAATACTGGCAGTAATTCCCCGTGGACGGAACCATTCCTAGCCTACTTAATCAGGCAGGAACTTCCCGAAGACCAAAATGAGGCCCGCTGCAGAGTTCGGCGATCTAAAGCCTACATGGTCCATGAGGGAGAACTTTATAAGAAAAGCACAAAC
Organism: Triticum aestivum; assembly: GCF_018294505.1. Taxonomy (NCBI): domain Eukaryota; kingdom Viridiplantae; phylum Streptophyta; class Magnoliopsida; order Poales; family Poaceae; genus Triticum; species Triticum aestivum. Next base: position 60,088,444 of record NC_057810.1, on the reverse strand, counting down.
GGAGTCCTTCAAAGGTGTATCTCCGAAGAGGAAGGGCGAAATCTCCTGGCTGAAATTCACGCCGGACTCGGCGGGCACCACGCTGCCGCCCGGGCCCTTGTAGGCAAGGCCTTACGTATAGGATTTTATTGGCCGACCGCCCGGGCAGATGCTCAGGACTTAGTCCAACGATGCGTCGGTTGCCAGCTCTTTGCTAATCAGAGCCACATGCCACCCACCGCCATCAAAACTATACCCATTACTTGGCCGTTCGCGGTCTGGGGGCTTGACATGGTTGGACCCCTTAAAGGGGGAACCCACAAGCACAAATACTTATTGGTCATGGTGGACAAATTCACCAAATGGATAGAGGCCAAGCCGGTTAAAACGGCAGAATCCGGACCTGTGATAGACTTCATATCCGGGGTAGTACACCATTTTGGCGTCCCCCACAGCATCATCACTGATAACGGCACGAATTTCACGGCCGACGAGGTTAAACTCTGGTGCAAAAACATGGGCATCAAGCTCGACTACGCTTCAGTCTACCACCCTCAAACTAATGGTCAAGTGGAACGAGCAAATGGTCTAATCATGAGCGGCATTAAACCCAGATTAGTGCGGTCCCTCACAGAATCTAACACGCACTGGGTAAAGGAGCTCGACTCCGTACTATGGGGGCTGCGGACCATGCCAAACCGCACAACCGGATTCACACCATTTTTTGTGGTATACGGCGCTGAGGCAGTTTTGCCCTGTGATATAATTCATGACTCACCTCGCGTGCGCATGTACGAGGAAAGAGAAGCCGAGTTGGATCGGCAGGACAGTTTGGACGCTTTAGAGGAGGAGCGCGACGTGGCAAAATCCCGTTCCGCGTTCTATCAACAGCAGGCTCGAAGATATCAAAGCAGAGAAGTACGGGCCAAAACTTACAATATTGGCGAGCTAGTTCTACGCCTGCTAGACAAGAAAAAGGACAAACTTAAGCCCAAATGGGAAGGTCCTTTCATCATCGACCAAGTCCTTACCGGCGGTGCATACCGTCTACGCAACGCATCTGACAACCGACTCAAGCCAAACCCATGGAGCGCAGCCCATCTCTGAAGATTTTACACCTAGCGCCGGACTCAGGGTTCGTCTCCTTCCTCCGTCCACCTTTCATGTTTTTTCGCTGTCTTTGTTTTCCCTCCTTTTTCCTCCCTCTTTCAGTACAAACCTCTTGAGGGCTAATCTGCGCTTTGTTCGCACTCACTCGATGTGCTACTCGCACTCGTTGTACCTGGGGGCTTCTTTAACAGAAGCTTATTTATATGGGCTTCATGCCCACCACATGTGTCACACTTTCACATGTACCTTTTGATCACCATTATATGCATCGATATGACTTAAGTTTTGGCCAAGCCGGGTTGCCTGGCTCCTGTGCTTACCCCTACGTTCCCGATTGTTTGGCTAGGAGGTAAAGGGAGCACCTCTGCGATTGTTACTGCCGGGTCAGCCGGATGTGTACCCCAGACTGGGTGAAGCCGAAGGCTAGCGTTCTTAAGGGAATATTCGATCGTTGACCTGAAAGATGATTTATTACTTACTTATTTATCTGCCCCCAGATGCTTTTTCTGCTATTTTCGCAGTCTGGACATGCACTTTAGGGCATGCCTCCCAGGGAAAGGAACCCTTAACGGAACTATTCTCCCTGGAAGATGTTTCTTACTAACCATGTAATATAACATAGCTAGTTGGGCACTTGTCTGATAAAGCAATTATGACCCCTACGCCTTGTATCCATGCATGCCCCGGTTCTTTTATAACCGTAAGGGTATTCGGACACACTCCGGACTGTTGGGTCCCGAGGTTGAAGCGAAAAGGTCCGCAAAGGCAAACGATCTACAATCTGGCTAGAAGGCATTTTACATGTCATTTTAAAATTACATTGTCAAGCAGACTGATTGTACTCCTCTTCAATCCCATCTAACAGGCTGTCTAATTTACAGTCCTGTTGGGAATATTTCGCGGCCAACTCTACTTGGCCGTACATCAGGCTCACAGGGATGTCCTTCCCATCAGGCCCCGCAGGTCCGACCTCGGCCATGTGGTTTGGGTCAGCCTTCGGCTACCGCGTCTTCACCATGGCCCAGGCCTCCCTGGCACCTTGACGGCAGGCCGATATCCTCCACAGGCGGAGACGCCGCCGCACTCCCTGAAGCTTCTCAGCAAGCCCTCCAAGACCCTCGGGTAGGGAGACGGAAGGCCATAAGGCCTGAACGACGCCGCTCATCGCCTGCCGAACACGTTCGTGCAGTTGCAGCAGCCTGGGAAGAGGGTCTCCCGTGGAATCAGGCATCTCCTCCGCCGGACGACCCGTGAGCACACCTACAGACACATTTCTGTCAATCGACTTCCTCGCCGAACTCTTCTTTTCAAAAGAGTTTGCTCAAGCACTTACTATAAATGCCGTGACGAAGCCGCCGATTCTCCTTTACGGAGTTAGACAGCTGGACCCGAACACCTTTTAGTTCTTCGCCCAGCTGGGTGTTGGCATCTTGGAGTTTGTTCCTCTCCCAATGCACCCTCATAAGCACCCTCTCGCCGGCCTTCAACTGGCGCAGCAGCTGTTGCTTGTCCGGATCTAGTCCGGCACCCTCTGCAATATTATTGTCACACTATACACACACGCCGCACTTCATAAACTACTTCTTTTTTCAAAATATGAATTACCAGGGGGGGTCTCCGTGGCTTCCTCGGCAGCGGCTAGTGCGGCCTCAAGTTGGGCCTTGCATTCTTGAAGCTCCTGAGACAGGTGGGTATTCTTCTCAGTAAAATCCTGCATAACAAATGATCCTTAAATCAGTTAGTTTAACTATTTTAAGTCTCGGGGGCTACTGGCATATATACCTATTAAAATTCCTCACTCGTATGTCCTTTACATACTGCTCCGTGGATCTGGTTAAACCATCTTGAGCAGCATGGAGGTGCGCGTCTCCCGCATTAAAGGCATTTAACGCCTTAGGGGAGAAACACGCGTCACGAAGAACTGTCCGACAGCGCCTGTGATTCATTGCGGTCTCCACCTCAGACCTGGTGGCGGACAACCTGTCGGCATCCTCTGTTGGAGGAGCATCCGGCTCGCGCCTTGCGCTCGCCTCCCCCTCCAGACCAGGCGTTGGATCCTGGCTGGCGGAGGCTTGGTGGGCACCTTCTCCGGACGTAGTCCGGCGAGCGCTCTTTTTCCTGGAAGAATCATGAGCATTAATATGCCTCCCAGGAGTCTTTTCCTTAAAAGACAAAGGTGCACCATACCTTTGCGGCGACGTTTCGATTCGCACCACACTCCTCTTTCGCCTGCTAGGCCGCACTGACCTCGTTTGGTTAGCCGCCGCGGGCTCGTCTTCCCGCTGTGAAGGCACCTCCTGCGAAGCGCCATTGGTACACGATGGTCAGGAATAAACACTAAAAATGTAACGGTGTCAGGACTTCGGTCGTACTCACCTGGGGAGCCGGATATAAACCGGGGTAGTCAGCCGTAATGGTGACTAAAGCATTGTCTATGCTGAGCTGGTGGAACACCGCGTCAATCAAATCCACCTTTATGTCCGGATCCTCTTCGGAGGCCGGATCAAGGGATCTTTCCGGATCCTCGGGTTGTGGAGCTGGGCTTTCTATGCCCTCCACATCTCGGCGTAGTTCCTGCATCGAAATCATAAAGTAAGACACTTATCTTTGAAAGCACGGATCAGATATATAAGCGTCCGCTTACCCAGCTCCGAGGGTTATTCATGGAGAATCCATTCAATGGATTCGTGCGGAGGAAGTCCTCCTCCTCCCCCTTGTACAAGCCGGACAGGATCTTCACCAGATCGGCGGCCGATCCCGGCCCCGTGCGGCCATGACGGGTGGCGTCATTCTCCCCGTTAAAATCCCACATGGGGTGGGCCCTATATTGGAGCGGCTGCACCCCTCGCATAATGCATGTGGCCATGACTCCAATCATGGTTAATCCAGAATGGGCTAGTAGCCGTATCCGGCCCATCAGATAGTGGACGCTCCTATCATCTTCCCATTGAGGGTTCCGTGGGCGCCAACTCAGGCGTTTCTTCAGAGGAGCGTTGCTAAACTCCGGGAGGCCGATCCGAATTGGATCCGGTAGCGGGGCGTCTTCCATGTAGAACCATTCCGAAGGACAGTCTTCGGACGCCTTCTTCGGGGTTCCGGATAGATATCCGGTCCCGACGATGCGCCATATTTCGGCTCCGCCCACTTGATATATCGACCCCTCGTAAGAACGGGGTACGAGGCAAAACAGCCTCTTCGACAACACAAAATGGGGCTCGATGCCCAAGAACAGCTCGCAAAGAGCTCCAAAACCCGCAATGTGCAAAATGGAGGCGGGCGTGAGGTGGTGAAGTTGGAGTCCATAAAACTCCAGGAGCCCCCGGAGAAACGGATGTATAGGAAATCCGAGTCCCCTTATTAAGTAGGGGACAAAGCATACCCTCTCTCATTTGGAGGGATTGGGGACGCTCTCCGCCTGCTTTCCACCCTTGTAGGTGGCCAGTCCGGCTTGAACCGGAACCATAAAGGCCGGGGGAAGGTATCCCTCTGCTTGGAGCGCCACTAACTCGCTATGCGGGACTGAGCATCTCCTCCAATCTCCTGGCTGAGGACTGGGAGCGCGAGAAGAGGAGCCGCGTCGACTGTCCATGTTGGAATGGATTTATTGTCAGATGCGCCTCAATGGGTACTTGCAGAAGGAGGATGGTGTGATTTGGATCTGGATCCACGCCTTTCTTATAGGCAGCTTATTCGCGCAGCTAGGGGGTAAGACGTAAGAAACCCTGGCTTTTCGCATTCGTAAGACACGTGGAAGAAGGCCATTATTGGACATAGAAGCCAAGGGCGCAACATTTATGAAGCAACCGGACACTATCCGGCAAACACATGGAGCATGAAGGAGAACCCGCCTTGCAAACGCCAAAGACAACGTACGCGCCGGACTCGTTGTCATTGAAGCCTGGTTCGGGGGCTACTGAGGGAGTCCTGGACTAGGGGGTGTCCGGATAGCCGAACTATCATCATCGACCGGACTCCAAGACTATGAAGATACAAGATTGAAGACTTCGTCCTGTGTCCAGATGGGACTTTCCTTGGCGTGGAGGGCAAGCTTGGCGATACGGATATGTAGATCTCCTACCATTGTAACCGACTTTGTGTAACCCTAGCCCTCTCCGGTGTCTATATAAACCGGATGGCTTTAGTCCGTAGGACGAACAACAATCATACCATAGGCTAGCTTCTAGGGTTTAGCCTCCTTGATCTCGTGGTAGATCTACTCTTGTAACACACATCATCAATATTAATCAAGTAGGACGTAGGGTTTTACCTCCATCAAGAGGGCCCGTACCTGGGTAAAACATCATGTCCCTTGTCTCCTGTTACCATCCGCCTAGAAGCACAGTTCGGGACCCCCTACCCGAGATCCGCCGGTTTTGACATCGACAGTGAGCAACTCAGCTAAGGCAAGTGTGGCAAGTGTGGCAATATATGGCAAAGATAGTCACAATCCAAACAGCCGCTAAGTTCAACCATGGAGTCTTCTAGATTCTACATGTGACAGAATCTGGTGGAACGTAGATGATACCCAATGTCCAGTAGTGCTCGAATATTCCATCTTTGTACCGTCGGATTGGCTTCATCCAACGACCAAATTTCAAAATTATTCACACACTATATAGGGGTTATAGATATAGATGTGTCGGCCCGTTGCAATGGAAACAAAGTATATCTATTTAGTGGAGTGCACTCTAAACACATTATCTATTTATTTTTCTCTAACCTTTCGTAGCCATGCAACCAAGCCACATAAGCCTCTTGGGTGCCCCCACATCATATTATTCATACTATGTTGACTGAAAAAAAGATAAATCAGCCAAAACAAGATCTTCCCGTTTTTTGTTCCTACGATGCTGTGTCGTGCACATAACTACTAGTTGTATAGTGGTAGTACTAGTTGTATAGTATAAACTTGGTACTAGTAGGAGTAGTAGTACGGAATGCCCCTACTCTATCAACGAGCCCCATCTGACACCAAATTTCTTGGCTTCCGTGCTACATCTAGATCTTCCCCTCGTTTCTGTTTTCCAACCCGGTGGTGGGCGGGGTGCGGTTTGCCAATAATTGGTTTGCTCAACGGCGGTCCCACCTGAAAGTGAAAATGCTAGGCAACACGCCTTCCTTAAGCTATGTGTCGTGTTGGACGGGCCGTCGAGTACTCCTGATTACCAGGCATGTGGGGGTGCGACGCGAATGCGGCAGGCCTTTTCCTTTTACTAGCAATGTGCCCGTGCGTTGCAATGATCCAAAGTAGTAGAATAGTAGTACTTGTTCACAAACTTGAAAGAAATCACTCTTGTTTTGATATACTCCTAATATATTACTTCTCACTCAAAATATATTTCTCAGTCTGTTTTGATGGTATGAAGGAGGGATGTGGTTTCTTTCAAGATAATAAGGGGTTTTATGAAAATTGGAGTAGAGAAGTGGGCTATTGTTGCAAAAATGCCACAACTTACCTCACAACCATTAGATGCAGATCTAATAGTCAGAAACGACAGATGTCAGACACACCACCATCACCAACTGAGTCTTTTATAGGAGTAGGAGTAGAGAAACATGTATAAATTGTAACATTTGGTTCTGCTCCTTGGCACGATCGATAGATAGAAATAATGATTGGAAACGCCAGGGCAGGGCTATTTCCGCCATATAAACAGGGTACGTAGTAGCTAGGTTGGCACATCGTCGCTTTGTTCACACGCGGTCTGACATGTTCTAGTGTTTCTAGCAAGATGCCCGCGCGTTGCAGGAAGTTGCTGGAAAAGGTAAGCACAACTTATAAATTGACGGATGGAGTACTAGTTACAGTGATGCATATAATTAAGCAAAGGGATCACACATGTCGGTATTGACTGGAACGAGAATGCAACAACACAATAAGAATTAAGGACACGATGATGGGATCGCAGTGGTGGTTTCAGAAGGCAAGAAGAAAGATGCATCCATCAACATACGACCTCCTCCTCCTCAACTTAGTGCGCCGGGCCACTGACCGGCGGCTAAGGAGCGGCGGATTTTGTGGCGAGGTCGAGGTGTTTCTTAGCAAAGGCATCCAAGGCTTCTAGTCGGTTGAGGAAGGCCAACATCATAGCGTCCTCACTGGCCTTGTAGATACCTATGTACACGATTTTCTCGTACACGTGGATGTGTAGGTCGACGGATTCTTGTAGGGCGAGGCGCCTCGCGGTGAGCGCGACCTCCAGGTGGACATTCTTCGTGGCGTTGGCGGGTAGTCGCAGGGCCACCAGTGCTTGAAAGAGGTTCCGACCATGGAGCCCAATTAGGGTGGAAGGCAATGAGGAGCCCAGGCGCGCGGGCTAGAGGAGTATGGCGATGACGTCTGCGAGCTTCTTGAGGATGATGAACTTGTTGGTGGTGGCAACGATCATCTGGTCCAACTAAGAGTCGTAGTTGGCGTCGACGGCGGCCATCCACCAACCGGTCTCCAAAACCATCTAGAGATGATCCTCAGCGCCATGCCGTAGGCCGGTGTCGTGGACCATCTGGCACACCCGCTGGCCGCTCGCGCACATCGCCGCCATGGGTCTGGAGTGAGCTCTTTTGCACTTAGTGTAGGTGCTTAGGCAAATGCTTAGGTGCGTACGATGTTGTAGATGCATTGGAATCGAGGGGCGCCTTTATATGAGGGCAAACTGCATTGCATTCATATCGTGCAGCTTATTTTCCCGGTCCTCCTCCCATTACTTCGCTCATGCATTAATTGAAGGAGGATGCATTGGCCGTTCAACATTTCGGGAACCGCTACTCCCTCCCTCGTGTGCATTAAAGCCGTATCATGAACTGCGCCACCCGCTGTCAAATCGAATAGTGCTACACCGCCCGCTGCACACCCGGTTGAACACGCCTCCTCGCCTCCATCAAACCCCTCCGTTAAACCCACATGCAAACCGAGAAACCTACTCAGGCCACATGTCCATTCATGAGTGGGCCGGAATTAAATGCAACACCGGCCGAGCTCCTCCCGTCCGCCCTTGGTTTAAACAAGGCCAGACACCGGCCAAGCTCCTACAGTTCGCCCTCTATTTACACGAGGCCAGACAGACAACGGGCAAGAATCGCACCCCTCCACCGCTCCCCCATCTCCTCCTTCACCATTTTCTCCACTCTTTCGATGGCTTCCAAGGAGCCGTTCTCCGGCATATTACCCGGCTGGGTGGCCTACTGAGACCTCGGGATACGGGCGAGGCCGCTCGGTGCTTCACCAACCTCACTTGGCCCGACGAAGCCAGTTGCAGCCCCAAGCAGGCGCATGGTTCAGCAACTCGCTGCTTCAATTCAGCTCCATGAGGAGTGGCAAGTTTCTCCACGCCGGCACGGTGGTGAGCATGGCGGTACGGGTGTCGTTGCTGCCGCATCGTACCGCGCCACCAGTGTCTGCGGTGGCCACGACTCCCGTGTCTGTGGGCGCGCCACCCGTGCCTGCAGCAGCGCCATGCAGGGAAATATAGAAGCCGGGTGCATGGAGAGCGACGAGTCGGTGGCCAGCTTCTCCGTGTCCGCCACCATCATCGAGGAGAAGTAGAACACGGGAGGTTGCCGCCACTTGGGCACATGAAGGCCACCTCTGAGGCGACGACTGCTCCTTCAGGTAGTTTCTTTGCTGCGTCGTCTCTTTCGAGGACCTTCATCGACCCCGCAAGTGTCTGCCGGACATGAGGAAGACAAAGGAATCCGTGGGCGGCCATTTAGATTATGTACTCCCTCTCCAGCTGGTGGGAAATTTTTGTTCTAAGAACGGATAAATTGTATGTATCTATAACTAAAATAAGTCTAGATACATCCATTTCTAGGACAATTATTTCCAGACGGACGAAGTATTAATCTATATCTATATCTATACCAATATAAAAAGACCCAAAGAGGCAGATCCAAGCCATCTCAATCGTCAAATCATTTTATCTAGCGGTTCAAATCGCTCCAATGTTGAGCACCAAACATGTTTAACGCTCTAATTACCCACCATTGCCATTGGTTATAAACACGTTTTGACTCAACGCTATCCCATGAAATCTGCCATGTAATTAATATCCTACCATTTCCGCGAAAAAAGTAATTGATATCTTACCAAATACCAACATGCAACAGATATATGTTACCTAATATAACGTGCAACTAATATCCTACCTAATATAAACGTGCATTGCATGTACATTATTACTAGTTATACCAAGAGAGCCGGATTGGCACCGCTTAGTTCATGTAAATGTAATGAAATCCATCATGTTTATAGGAAGATCAGGCTTTTTTATAAGAAATCCTTCATGCTTATATGAAACCAGTCCGTGTTTGCACGAATTTCATCTCGTTGGATAGAGTTGTGAAAATTTATGCCGCTGGCATTTGATGTTGTCCTCCGCGGAAGGACGTGGGAGGAAATTTGTCGGCTGCTGTTGGAGATGCTCTTATGATGGAAATAATAGAGAGACATCCGATCCATTTCATGGGATAGTAGTAATAAAGAAAAGGTTGCCTTGTTAATTAACAGAAAACAGGGTGAAAACTATTACATGAGCCTGGTAAAAACGAGGCACACTGGGTTGACCGTCATCGTCACTACATCTATGCGTGCATGAGAAGTCTACATATCGAGGGGGCTACTGAGCGAGGCACAAAGACACAATGTTTAAGAGAGAAACCAATTGACAGATTATGATCAGATCGAGTTGTCACCCTTCTGCTGTCATTGTTGGGGTGGGGGGAGGGGGAGAGAGAGAAAGACGTATCGAGAGTGTGTGCGGTAGGCATAGAGGACAACTAGCGAGTGTGTGTGTATGTGTGTGTGTTTGAAAGAGGAGTAGATAGATTACTATCAAGTCGAGGTGCCACCCTACTCCTTCGGTGTCGGGTAGTGTGTGTGTGTGTGTTTGAGAGAGAAGCCAGTCGATAGATTAGTATCAAGATCGAGGTGTCACCCTACTCCTTCGGTGTTGGGAAGTGTGTGTGTGGGTGTGTGTGGGGGGGGCAGTGACACTTACATATCTCTCCTCTTATAAAAACAGAGGTGGTGATGATGGTGTTCCTGCCATCCTGCAATATAGGCCATCCGATTTATATCCCACGGATAGGGAGGAAACTATGGCAATTTTGCAAAAAGATACCCACACCCCTCTCCACGTTTGCAAATAAGGCATTCCCCCGTTCATCCTTTTCTCCCACAAGATAAGCTACTCATACAAATGCATCTTGATGTTCCGTGCAACGCATGGGCATCTTGCTAGTAGGGAGAAGGAGTTTGTGTGACACATATCTAGCTATATTAAGGGATAGGTAGATAGCATATACGTGTGTGAGGCATACTTAAAGCATCACGAAGATAAACAAACGGTGTGCATGCACGTGCCGGAAAAATGAAGCGAGAAACAATGTGTACGCGCATGCGCACGCGCGCACGCGTGTTTTGTGTGTGTGTGTGTGTGAGAGAGAGAGAGAGAGAGAGAGAGAGAGAGAGAGAGAAATCTCAAAACAAAAGGTGCTCTGCTGGAATCCCATTCTATGTATTCATATGGTTCCGGAACTTGAGTTAACCTTAGGCATATGTGTGAGAGACATAATTATACTTTGAGACATTAGTGGTTGTGGGTGGGCGGATTTAAAGGGATGGGCATGTTCGATAGAGAGAGCGTGCATGTTTCTGTGTGACAGACTTATAGGATGGGGTAGAAAGACGAATTCTAACCTTGACGAAGGGAGAGAAATACATGAAGTGCGCATGTGTGATTCCGATGCTCACAAGGAAATGATATATGTATGCGTGTGAGAGAGATTGCACACTTCATTTACGTATCACTATCTAGCGATCGTGGATGTGCATCGTTTGAACATAAATCAATATCTACTTCGTATCGTGGCCAAAGGTACAATATCGATTCAACGTTATAAATATTGGACACTCACATATCACATTTTTTCTATTTAAATAAACCTTTTCAGTTTTGCATGCCAAAGTTACAGTGATGTTTCTTCAAACAACCAATGTAGCTATCATGTACATGCACCATTGTTACTCTTGCATTCAAATTCATTAGTCTTGGATGATTTAAGGTTCTCCTATGAAGTAATATATGTAATATTCATATATGAATTCAACGGGTACGCAATTTATGAAATGGAGGCTATGTAATCATATGAGGTAACACTTTTAAGTAGCGGACTACAATATCCATTTATTTTTGTGCGCCTCTACACTAACCCGTCAATGCATTATGTTTAAAGTAAATAACCAATGGCACTAAATTATCTATTTACACGAGAAGTACATAGGCTGAGCGTTTGATCCCTTTTTTGTGAACATGCCTCTACACGGCGCATACTCCCGAGTTATTATCTTTTTTTCTAGGGTGGACTTCACACCAGTTATTAACTGCTGATGCATGCCCCGTGTACACAGTCTCACATGACCTTCCCGCTAGCACCGTCCAAAATTAGTTGAAACTGGATATGAACGATCCCGCGGGCGGCAAAATCTCCCGCCTCCTTCTAAATTTCTGCCACCTAGTCTTTAGCATGCGAAATTCCCCTTTTGTTCTTGGTGCACGGAGACCAACAGTTACAATACCACCCTCATCTACATAATAGGTCGGGGCTCCATTGGTAACTTCCGGTTCCCCCCCACTACACGGCACCCCCATTTCCTCTCCCCCTCCCGCAAAAATGACTAACTCCACAACACCAGAGCATCTTACATCACGCCGTCTGTACTTCATCGGTCTTTCTCCCCTCCCCTCTCGAAAACCTAGACTGCTCATCCACCGATGTACCAGAGCCCATTGACTGCCAGCGGCATCCACCTCGCCGGATCTACTTCTGCGGCCGCATCTACCCCTCCAACCTCCCCTAGAAACAAGTAGACTGCTCATCCACCACTGTACCACGGCCCATTCAGTGTTAGCCTTGTCCACGGCGCTGGATCGGCTTCGCCGATACTCTCGTCAACCACAACGCATCTGCAATGGCTCATTCATACTCCCTACCGGAGACGCTTCGTCCACACCCCCTCCCCGGAGCATCCCGACCGACGCCCCCATCGACGGCCTCTGATCCTCTTTGCCGACACCTTCCTCAACCCTCTTGGGACCACTTCGCCGACACCATCGTCAACCCTACCGGAGTAGCTTCACCCATACCATTCTCAACCCTATTGGGGCCGCTTTGCCAACTCACAATTCCACGGCCTCAGATCCGCTTCCTCGCACCCTCATTCAACCTACCGGAGCAGCTTCTGATGCCCCGTCCACGGCCGCAGATCCGCATCATCGACACCATCCTTAACCCAACCACCAGAGGAAGCTTCACCTACGCACTCGTCCACGGCCATAGATCTGCTTGGCCCACACTGTAGTCCACCCTACCAGAGCCGCTCCACAAACACCCTACTCGACGGTTCTAGATCTCCTTACCTGACCCCGACAGCCAGTGCAACATCATCACCCTTGACGTTTCTAACCTGATTCCCATTGTCTGGCAAGATGCCAAGCACCCGCCACGGCCTAGGTACTTGTCACCTTTTAACCCGTCCAGCATCACCTGCCTGATGTACTTCAAATATACTAACAGGTTGCTATTACCTGTTATGCAGCTGGCAAGAACTACAAGGACGCTGTTTCTTATGGATCTAACAGCTTGGCCAACCAAGATCCTGGACTGAGGCATTGCTATGATCTTGTAAGTGTGTCTCTCTCTCTCTTGTATTGTTCTGTTCCTGCCAGCGTGCTTTGCTAGGATTTTGGACCAGTAATCCCTTTGTTCAGACAATGATTTGTACTACTGGCTGCTAAATTAGATATGTAGATGTCGTACATGATACTACCTCGTACCTCTGTTCCTAAATATAAGTCTTTCTAGAGATTCCACTATAGGCTACATACGGAGCAAAATGAGTGAATCTACACTTGAAAATGCATGTATATACATCTGTATGTGGTCCATACCAGAATATCTACAAAGACATATATTTAGGAACAGAGGCAGTACATTACACAAAATCGTAGGTGGCATGTAGGAATTCCAGTGCACTACATTAGGCTCCCTTAGAGTGCATGATAGTCCAGCACACAGAGTCATGGCTAGTTTATGCTATGCACACAATCATTAATTGGTGGTTTAAATATGCGCGCAAGGGATATGCAATGTATTATCATGTAGAGATGTCTGAAATTAGCCGTGTCAACTTGCAAATAGGGTTACACAATGAAAAAGTACAACATGTACGTGGCAATTGCATGGAACATCGCAAAAAAAAGGAGAGGCAGTGGTGAGCCTATACAGTGTGCTATGGTACATCACTCCTCCATTGCAATCATCATGACATGTTATTTGTATGTCAGTTCTATTGGCCAAATTTCTTAGGGACAGTTATTACGAGTTATCCTAAGAAAATAAGCAACTGTGAATATATGCTCCATGTAATAAGCCAACCAGTTCTTTTCATTGCATTTTCAGCTTATCTTTGGTATGATCAGTGAAAAGTCTAGATTGCATTATATTATCTCATTTTACTGCCCATATGAAAATTAATTTGACTTGCAAATATCACAAATTGAACCCAGTGCAGTAATTAATATGATTGGAAAACATACCATCACTATTTGCTCAAAATGCAAATAAAAAGATACCATCTACTTGGCACAATCTAGTTTGGTCAATGTTTTCCATAGAGATCCTATTGCCTAATTTAAACGAAGAACGCATGACCCGCATTTAAATGAAGAACAATTATTTATTGAAATTTGATGGTCCAAGTGGCTGGTTATTATCATATAGCACCACCACCTGAAAGCATGATATAGCAGCAGCGGCTCATAGAAACTCATCATACAACAGCAGTAGTGTGCAATTCATCATATACCAGCAGCAACTCATAGCAATTCATCATCTAGCAGCAGCAGGAGCAGCTCATAGCAATTCATCATATAGCAGCAGCAGGAGTATATCATAGCAATTCATCATATAGCAGCAGCAGGAGCAGCTCATAGCAATTCATCATATAGCATCAGCAGGAGCAACTCATAGCAATTCATCATACAGCAATAGGAGGAGCAGCTTATAGCAACTCATCATATAGCAGCATCAGCTCATAGCAATTCATCATATAGCAGCAACATCTCATAGCAATCCATCATATAGTAGCAGCAGGAGCAGGTCATAGCAATGCATCATATAGAAGCAACAGAAGCGGCTCATAGCAATTCATTGTATAGTGGATCAGAATGAAAATTTGGCAGAAAATCAGAGGAGATCCTCACCTTGTTGGATGAGCTCATCCTTCAACAACACCTCAAGGCCATGGATTGGGAGGAGGGGAGGGGGAATAAGGTGCCTTCTGCCGCAGTGTGGCATCAGCCGTAGTTGTGCAGCGCCCGCCGGAGTAGTGCGTTGGATGAACCACAGTGGAGCAGCTGCTGGAGACCATGAGAATGAGGGGCGGCGTCAGAGGGAGGAGCAACCAGGGAGATCTGCCCCTACCCGCTGGCCATGTAGCCTAGCTGGACAGAGCATCATCGAGGACCAGGCCAGATGGGACCAGTGGTGATGGCTCGCTGGAGGAACCCTAGTGCTGCAGGCAGGGGATCAAGGTAGAGGGAAAGGGGAGAGAAGATGCAAGTGGGCAGGGCAATGAACGCTTGCTTATTTGTTTTTACTTGAGGGTCAGGTGTGACACGGGCGTCAGCAGTTGCATTTTGAGTGTAATATAGGCAGACAACAGAGTCATTTCACTATTCCCCTTCCCTTCAATTTTTAGTGAGGTTCTACCCAAAACACCCCACTCCAAAGCGAAATAAGTTAAGCCCAAGCCCATAACTCAAAAATGACTTCTTTACATCTTTTATGGCTTATTTTAACAATAATCCCTGAAAGGTGGAATCGAATTGGCCCTTAACCTGCAATTCAATTGTGTGTGCAATGATGAATCACTCCAGCCTGCTATAGTGCACATTTAGGCATCATCATACATGGCATAACCTAATACATGTGCATTCCATTGTAGAATCTGGAATATGCAATGTTTATGTTAGTTCATACGTTGCACATGATGTTTAAATGCCCCTTAAATCTAGTCAATCAAGTGATGGTCTTTAAGCCTCCTTCTTTGCTTCTTTTCTTGATATGTAAGATTTTCTCACACATCTGTTCAATTGCTTGTTTGCATCAGCCAACCATACTAGGACTGTTTGCTTTGATTACTTGTTGTTCTTGACCTAACACTCTAACAGAGCTTGTCAATGATTTAAATACTAAGGGTTGTTGTAGTGGGGCCTTGTCTAACTCATAGGTGACATAAAGGTTTGGCTGTACACTAAAGTAGGCTCTCCAAGAGTACCTGGAGATCCACTTCGAAGGTATGCCTAGTTTTTACATAGTGCAGACATAGTAAATGCTCATTTCATTGTGTGCAAGTGCAAGAGATGCAGCATGTTTCATTATGTCGTGTTGTTTTGTTCTTTTGTGTTCACAGACTGGAAAGTATGCATATTTATCTTCCAAGGAGACGAGTAACTAGTTTGTGTCACCTTGCAGAGGGGGTGCAATGAAGATAAGATTGAGGATTTCCAAGTACAATATGTTAGGAAGGAGCCTTGCAAGAGAAGTAGGAGTTGTGTTGAGCCTCCTCAACCAGTTAAGGTAAGTCACTGTATCCAACTCAATAGTTCAATTCCTTGTTTGTTTCAGGCATAGTTAATTTGCTCTTTTCAATTGCTTTATTTGTCCTCAGTTAATGAGATGCTCAAAGAATGATGCCTTATGTTGGGTACATGTATAACTGTTAGTTGACATAATTAAAGGCCTTACCATTTAATTACTCTGCCGAAGTGTGCCTGATGCTTTGAAGTCTATTAACCAACTATTATTGCATGAGGCTCACAATTCTAGTTTATACTAGGCTAATGATTGCATAGTTTTGCTTGCTCTAGTATGTTTGTATGAAACCCTCTGCTATTCATTATGCTCCCTAAGACTTCAATTGGGCTACAGAATGGCCAACTGCTTGCTTACTTATAGGCAACATGTTGTCTAAATTTGTAACTTGTATGTGTTTTGGATTGGGCCCCAACATCATGCTCCTCTGGTGAGCTAAGAGAGATTTCTGTATGTAGGCAGCACATACTACCTTTTTTATATATTTTAAAATATCACCTACTTATGCTTCATGATGTGTAACATTATTGTTAGTCCTGTTTTCCCATGTACAAAATAGTATGTCTTGCTCGCTTCACTGTTGTAACTATATTTTTGCCCTAGTCATGTGTGCTTGCAGAAACATTTCAGGATGAAGTGACATCAACACAAAGATAACATGTACATGATTCTCAACGTACAATCAACAAGTTGAGACTGGACATGCAGGTATTAGATGTAGGAGTCAAAAAATGAAACAAGACACTCAGGTAACCATGAAGGAATTGGAGATTTTGTAGACTGAAATTTGTGCTATCTGAATCGGGCCAATCCTATTTTCTGAAGAGATTATAGTTCAAATGGTAAGTTCTGTTGATGGGTGTCCATGATGTATGCCAAGTGGGTATATTTGGCTATAATTTCTTTATTGTATAGTGTAGGATTATTCTACGTTTCTATACCGTCTTTTTATTGTATAATGTATGTTTTTAGAGGCGATAGTATAGAGTAGGATATTTCTTGAATATGCCATATCGTTGAAACGGGGGCCAACACGCCCAAACATTTCCTTGACGCCATACAAACGAACAAACATGTGTAGTCAAAGCGGGCCTTAATTGGGCTGGTCAAAATAATATTAAGTGGATCCCAAATGATGTGGCCCACCGTAACAATGGCTCTTAGCAGGCCATCAACAGGCCTAAAGCTCGATAGGGTCGTATAAATGGAAATGGCCCGCGGGCCTTTAGCAGGCCGAAATAAATGTCAATTGATCGATTGGCCAAACATGGGCCAATAACAGACCACATTATGGTTGTAAACGGGCTAGAGTTGGAATCGTCCGTTCATGTGCCGACCATAATAGGCCTTCGTTAATAGGCCGTATTTAATGACGCTATGAAAATGACCCAATGTATTAATGGGCCACAAATGGGCCGACTGTAACAACGGGCTGAATTTGGCCCACAAGCAGAAAATGACAGTAACGGGTCGTAAGTAATTGAATGCTGGAAATGAGCCCAAGAATAAATGGGCCCTAAGAAGGCTAAAAGCTAACATGGGATGGAAACGGGCCAATGGAATAATGGGCCGTTAATGGGTATAAAGTGATACACCATTCATTACGGGCTAGTTTCACCACGGGTCGTTAATGGGCCAAGAGTTACAAAGGGCCTCATATGGGCCGAAAGACGTCATGGGCCATACATGGGACGAAAGTTAAAACTGGCTGGAATCATATTGGAGGGCCCAGATGATGCTATTGGGCCTAATTCGGATAGGCCATAACGGGCCCTGGGTTAGCGGGCTATAAATGGGCTATATGCGAATAGGTCATTAACAGGCTTTCCGTGGGCCGGCCCGCCACCTTTTGACCAAGTCAAACGGGTCGGCCTTTTCACAGGAATGGGCCTTTGTTGGGCCGTGCCACATGTCGATGTATCATAGGCGCCTTTTGTCCAATGAGTGGATGACATCTGTCCCAACGGTGAGTCGACACGTGTTTCCTCCAACCAATGATGATTTTACACGTGGAAAATCCCCATTGGTCGGGGCTGTTAACAGGTTATCGGATCCAAAACCGGACCCGGTAGCTTAATGGCGTTCCGTTACGATGGATGCCACTTGTCGGTCACCCTTGATGAAAGCACTTCAGTGACGCGCGATTTATCATCATGGAAGTGGACACTTAAGTGATGATAATTTTGGTAATGTCATGGAACACTTCTACGACAGCACATGTATGACTATCTTGATTCTGTCATAAAAACATCATGGATGTACATGCATGACAGAAAACGTGACCTACTGTGACAAACACGTATCATCATGGAAGTGTATTTTTTTGTAGTGATGGCCGCTTGATGGCATTCTTCTCAACATATTCAGGAGTCCCGAAGCGATATTTGAACCACTGTTATGCCCAATATCTTCTGATCCATTGGATTCGTGACTTGTGCTGATTGTAGTTCTCCTTAGGATCAGACTTGTAAAGTTCATACAGATCTGGAGGCAAATCCAGTGCAATATTGCCACGGTGTTGCCTCCCACCTTTCCTTGAAGATTTTTCAGTTGCCATTATATTCAGACTGAAAGGCTTCAACACATGAATGGCTTCCGATGACTGGTCAGACAAGAACTAGCTTCAGGAGATTCAATGTGTCATTGTAAGAACTCTGCAAATGAATGCAGACTATGAGAACCAAGGGATTCCCCCATGGACATGTACATGTTACATCATTAGAGATGCGAGGGAAGGGGAAGAGGTCATATGCATTCTCAGAAGATTTTGAAGATAAATTAGTTTGAAGACATTGACCTCGTAGCGCAAAGACATTCACTTATTTGAAGTGAGTTGGTTCCATATTTGTACAAATCCATGAATAAGTACAAGTGAGGAATCTAACTAGTTTGAGGCATAAGTGAACATACTTGCTAGTTATGAGATGCAGAAACAGAAAGATCTAGGTTTGGAAGTTCATAAACCACTTTTGGGTGAAGTGGATGGATTTAGCAGATCAAAAAGGCGGTAAAAAGGTGAGTTTTTACTTACCGCATGAAGAACTGCTAGATGAGGCGATGTAGATGTCGAGCAGTCTAATCTCCCGCACGATAACTTGGTGGCGGAAGACACCTACGGCGACGGCGGAGAAGACGAGGTCCGCGGCCGGTGTGAAGACGGCGACGGAGCAATTGCGGCAGCTAAGCGCTTCCACTCCAGCGGCGACAGAAGCTAGCGGTGGCGCTAGGGTTCGAGCGAGATGGTAAGGTGGAAGAAGACATAATGACTGCACGGGTGGAATTTTTTATAAGGAGGAGGGAGGCACAACACAATTACGCAGGTGCCCCTGGCGGCTCACATCTGGATGACACGTGGTGTGCATGCAACTTATTGAGAGTTGAGCCATGTTCCCACGCGCGCCTGGATTGTCGGGTGGTCGTTCCGGCTTCTCCGGTTTTCAGGCAAAAGGGATAGAGCATTAAAAGTTATTATAAGTGTGTGTCTCTGCATCTTCAACTGACAAGGACACAATGAAGACATTCGACACGTGTCAACAGAATGCATATGAAGAGACAGAGAGAATTTGAGGGAGAAGCACAGATGGGGTTAGGGTCCGATCACATTCACTTAGTTCAGAAAAAATAGCAACTTTGAAGACATAACTATAAGTGAATGTTGTAGAGGACAGAACACACATATATATAGATATATCATTCAAGACAAATCAACATTGCGAATATAAAACTTGAAGACAATTCAATGTTGAAGACAATCCAAATATGAAGATAATGCAATCATGACGCCAAATGACAATCTTCAAGAAAGTGTGGTGGTGGCGTTGTTGGGGAACGTAGTAATTTCAAAAAAATTCCTATGCACACGCAAGATCATGGTGATGGCATAGCAACGAGAGGGGAGAGTGTTGTCCACGTACCCTTGTAGACCGTAAGTGGAAGCGTTAGAACAATGCGGTTGATGTAGTCGTACGTCTTCACGGCCCGACCGATCAAGCACCGAAACTACGGCACCTCCGAGTCCTAGCACACGTTCAGCTTGATGACGTCCCTCGAACTCCGATCCAGCCGAGTGTCGAGGGAGAGTTCCGTCAGCACGACGGTGTGGTGACGATCTTGATGTACTACCGACGCAGGGCTTCGCCTAAGCACCACTACGATATTATCGAGGTGGATTATGGTGGAGGGGGGCACCGCACACGGCTAAGAGATCCAAGGGATCAATTGTTGTTCTGCCTAGAGGTGCCCCCCTGCCCCCGTATATAAAGGAGCAAGGGGGAGGGGGCGGCCGGCCAAGGGAGGGCGCTCCAGGGAGCAGTCCTACTCCCACCGGGAGTAGGACTCCCTCCTTTCCTACTCCAGCTAGGAGACCTTCCATGTAGTAGGAGTAGGAGAGAAGGAAAGGGAAGAGAGAAGGGAAGGAAGGAGGGGATGCGGCCCCTCCCCCTAGTCCAATTCGGACTAGGCCTTGGGGGGGGGGCACGCGGCATGCCCTAGGTAGCCTCTCTCTCTTTCCCGTATGGCCCAATAAGGCCCAATACTTCTCCCGGCGAATTCCCGTAACTCTCCGGTACTTCGAAAAATACCCGAATCACTCGGAACCTTTCCGAACTTCGAATATAGTCGTCCAATATATCAATCTTTATGTCTCGACCATTTCGAGACACCTCGTCATGTCCCCGATCTCATCCGGGACTCCGAACTCCTTCGGTACATCAAAACTCATAAACTCATAATAAAACTGTCATCGAAACCTTAAGCGTGAGCACCCTACGGGTTCGAGAACAATGTAGACATGACCTAGAACTATTCTCGGTCAATAACCAATAGTGGAACCTGGATGCCCATATTGGCTCCTACATATTCTACGAAGATCTTTATCGGTCAAAGCGCATAACAACATACTTTGTTCCCTTTGTCATCGGTATGTTACTTGCCCGAGATTTGATCGTCGGTATCCAATACCTAGTTCAATCTCGTTACCGGCAAGTCTCTTTACTCGTTATGTAATGCATCATCCCGTAAATAACTCATTAGTCACATTGCTTGCAAGGCTTATAGTGATGTGCATTACCGAGAGGACCCAGAGATACCTCTCCAACAATCGGAGTGACAAAACCTAATCTCGAAATACGCCAACTCAACATGTACCTTCGGAGACACCTGTAGTACTCCTTTATAATCACCCAGTTACGTTGTGACGTTTGGTAGTACCCAAAGTGTTCCTCCGGTAAACGGGAGTTGCATAATCTCATAGTTACAGGAACATGTATAAGTCATGAAGAAAGCAATAGCAACATACTAAACGATCAAGTGCTAGGCTAACGGAATGGGTCATGTCAATCACATCATTCTCCTAATGATGTGATCCCATTAATCAAATGACAACACATGTCTATGGTTAGGAAACATAACCATCTTTGATTAATGAGCTAGTCAAGTAGAGGCATACTAGTGACTATATGTTTGTCTATGTATTCACACATGTATCATGTTTCCGGTTAATACAATTCTAGCATGAATAATAAACATTTATCATGATATGAGGAAATAAATAATAACTTTATTATTGCCTCTAGGGCATATTTCCTTCAGTCTCCCACTTGCACTAGAGTCAATAATCTAGTTCACATCGCTATGTGATTTAACACCAATATTCACATCTGCATGTGATTAATACCCATAGTTCACATCATCATGTGATCAACACCCAAAGGGTTTACTAGAGTCAATAATCTAGTTCACATCGCTATGTGATTAACACCCAAAAGAGTACTAAGGTATGATCATGTTTTGCTCATGAGAGAAGCTTAGTCAACGGGTCTGTCATATTCAGAGCCGTACGTTTTTCGCAAATATTCTATGTCCACAATGCTCTGCACGGAGCTACTCTAGCTAATTGCTCCCACTTTAAATATGTATCCAGATTGAGACTTAGAGTCATCTAGATTGGTGTAAAAGCTTGCATCGTTGTAACTTTAACGACGGGCTCTTTTATCACTTCCATAATCGATAAACATCTCCTTAGTCCTCACTAAGGATGTTCTTGACCCATGTCCAGTGATCTACTTATTAGATCAAAATTGTATTCCTTTGCCAAACACAGAGCAAGGTATACAATAGGTCTGGTTCACATCATAGCATACTTTATAGAACCTATGACTGAGGCATAGGGAATGACTTTTCATTCTCTTTCTATTTTCTGCAATGGTCGGGTCTTGAGTCTTACTCAACTTCACACCTTGTAACACAGGCAAGAACTCCTTCTTTGACTATTCCATTTTGAACTATTTCAAAAATTTATCAAGGTATGTACTCATTCAAAAATCTTATCAAGCGTCTTGATCTATCTATATAGATCTTGATGCTCAATGTGTAAGTAGCTTCACTGAGGTCTTGCTTTGAAAAACTCTTATTCAAGTATCCTTTCATGCTATCCAGAATTTCCATATCATTTCCAATTAACAATATGTCATCCACATATAATATTAGAAATGCTAAAGAGCTCCCACTCACTTTCTTGTAAATACAGGCTTCTTCAAAAGTCTGTACAAAACCATATGCTTTGATCAACTCATCAAAGCATATATTCCAACTCCGAGATGCTTGCACCAGTCCATAGATGGATCACTGGAGCTTACACAATTTGTTAGCACCTTTAGGATTGAAAAAACCTTCTGGTTGCATCATATACAACTCTTCTTTAAGAAAACCATTAAGGAATGCAGTTTTGTTTATCCATTTGCCAGATTTCATAAAATGCGACAATTGCTAACATGATTCAGACAGACTTAAGCATAGATACGAGTGAAAAACTCTCATCGCAGTCAACACCTTGAACTTGTTGAAAACCTTTTGCGATAATTCTAGCTTTGTAGATAGTAACACTATCAGCATCTGTCTTCCTCTTGAAGATCCATTTAATCTCAATGTCTCGCTGATCATTGGGCAAGTCAATCAAAGTCCATACTTTGTTTTCATACATGGATCTTATCTCAGATCTCATGGCCTCAAGCCATTTTGCGGAATCTGGGCTCACCATCGCTTCTTCATAGTCCGTAGGTTCGTCATGGTCTAGTAACATAACTTCCAGAACAGGATTACCGTACCACTCTGGTGCGGATCTTACTCTAGAAGACCTACGAGGTTCTGTAGTAACTTAATCTGAAGTTTCATGATCATCATCATTAACTTCCTTACTAATTGGTGTAGTAGTCACAGGAACATATTTCTGTGATGAACTACTTTCAAATAAGGGAGCAGGTACAGTTAGCTCATCAAGTTCTACTTTCCTCCCACTCACTTCTTTCGAGAGAAACTCCTTCTCTAGAAAGGATCCATTCTTAGCAATGAATGTTTTGCCTTTGGATTTGTGATAGAAGGAGTACCCAACAGTTTCCTTTGGGTATTCTATGAAGACGCACTTCTCCGATTTGGGTTCGAGCTTATCCGGTTGAAAACCTTTTTCATATAAGCATCGCAACTCCAAACTTTAAGAAACGACAGCTTAGGTTTACTTCTAAACCATAGTTCATACGGTGTCGTCTCAACGAATTTAGATGGTGCCCTTTTAACGTGAATGTAGCTATCTCTAATGCATAACCCCAAAATGATAATGGTAAATCAGTAAGAGACATCATAGATCACACCATATCCAATAAAGTGCGGTTACGACGTTCGGACACACCATAACGTTGTGGTGTTCCAGGTGGCGTGAGCTGTGAAACTATTCCATATTGTTTTAATTGAAGACCAAACTCGTAACTCAAATATTCGTCTCCGCGATCAGATCACAGAAACTTTATTTTCTTGTTATGATGATTTTTCCACTTCACTCTGAAATTCTTTGAACCTTTCAACTATTTTAGACTTATGTTTCATCAAGTAGATATACCCATATCTGCTCAAATCATCTTGTGAAGGTCAGAAAATAATGATACTTGCCACGAGCATCAACACTCATTGGATCGCATACATCGGTATGTATTATTTCCAATAAGTCAGTAGCTTGTTCCATTGTTCTGGAGAACGGAGTTTTAGTCATCTTGCCCAAAAGGCACGGTTCGCAAGCATCAATTGATTCATAACCAAGTGATTCCAAAAATCCATCTTTATGGAGTTTCTTCATGCGCTTTACACCGATATGACCCAAATGGCAGTGCCACAAATAAGTTGCACTATCATTATTAACTTTGCATCTTTTGGCATCAATATTATGAATATGTGTATCACTACGATCGAGATCCAACAAACTATTTTCATTGGGTGTATAACCATCAAAGGTCTTATTCATGTAAACAGAATAACAATTATTCTTTAACTTTAAATGAATAACCATATCACAATAAACATGATCAAATCATATTCATGCTCAACGCAAACGCTAAATAACATTTATTTAGGTTTAACACTAATCCTGAAAGTATAGGGAGTGTGCGATGATGATCATATCAATCTTGGAACCACTTCCAACACTCATCGTCACTTCCCCCTCAACTAGTCTCTGTTTATTCTATAACTCCTGTTTCGAGTTACTAATCTTAGCAATCGAACAAGTATCAAATACTCAGGGGTCACTATAAACACTAGTAAGGTACACATCAATAACCTGTATATCAAATATACCCTTGTTCAGTTTGCCATCCTTCTTATCCACCAAATATTTAGGGTATTTCCATTTCCAGTGACCATTTCCTTTGCAGTGTAAGCACTCAGTTTCAGGCTTTGGTCTAGCTTTGGTCTTCTTCGCGGGAGTGACAACTTGCTTGCCATTCTACTTGAAGTTCCCTTTCTTTCCCTTTGCCCTTTTCTTGAAACTAGTGGTCTTGTCAATCATCAACACTTGATGCTCTTTTCTTGATTTCTACCTTCGTCGATTTCAGCATCACGAAGAGCTCGGGAATCGTTTTCGTCATCCCGTGCATACTATAGTTCATCACAAAGTTCTACTAACTTGGTGATGGTGACTAGAGATTTCTGTCAATCACTATCTTATCTGGAAGATTAATTCCCACTTGATTCAAGCGATTGAAGTACCCAGACAATCTGAGCACGTGCTCACTAGTTGAGCGATTCTCCTCCATCTTTTAGCTATAGAACTTGTTGGAGACTTCATATCTCTCAACTCGGGTATTTGCTTGAAATATTAACTTCAACTCCTGGAACATCTCATATGGTCCATGACGTTCAAAACGTCTTTGAAGTCCCGATTCTAAGCCGTTTAAGCATGGTGCACTAAACTATCAAGTAGTCATCATTTTGAGCTAGCCAAACGTTCATAACGTCTGCATCTGCTCCTGCAATAGGTTTGTCACCTAGCGGTGCATTAAGGATATAATTCTTCTGTGCAGCAATGAGGATAAACCTCAGATCAGGATCCAATCCGCATCATTGCTACTAACATCTTTCAATACAATTTTCTCTAGGAACATATCAAAATAATCATATGAAAGCAACAATGCAAGCTATTGATCTATAACATAATTTGCAAAATACTACCAGGACTAAGTTCATGATAAATTTAAGTTCAATTAATCATATTACTTAAGAACTCCCACTTAGATAGACATCTCTCTAGTCATCTAAGTGATCACGTGATCCAAATCAACTAAACCATGTCCGATCATCACGTGAGATGGAGTAGTTTTCAATGGTGAACATCACTATGTTGATCATATCTACTATATGACTCACGCTCGACCTTTTGGTCTCCGTGTTCCAAGGCCATATCTGTATATGCTAGGCTCGTCAAGTTTAACCCGAGTATTACGCGTGTGCAACTGTTTTGCACCCGTTGTATTTGAACGTAGAGCCTATCACACCCGATCATCACGTGGTGTCTCAGCACGAAGAACTTTCGCAACGGTGCATACTCAGGGAGAACACTTCTTGATAATTAGTGAGAGATCATCTTAAAATGCTACTGTCAAACAAAATAGAATAAGATGTATAACATATAAACATCATATGCAATCAAAATATGTGACATGATATGGCCATGATCATCTTGCGCCTTTGATCTCCATCTCCAAAGTACTGTCATGATCTCTATCATCACCGGCACGACACCATGATCTTCATCATCTTGATCTATATCAATGTGTTGTCACATGGTCGTCTCGCCAACTATTGCTCTTGCAACTATTGCTATCGCATAGCGATAAAGTAAAGCAATTATTTGGCACTTGCATCTTATGCAACAAAGAGACAACCATAGAGCTTCTGCCAGTTGCCGATAACTTCAACAAAACATGATCATCTCATACAACAACTTATATCTCATCACGTCTTGACCATATCACATCACAACATGCCCTGCAAAAACAAGTTAGACGTCCTCTACATTGTTGTTGCAAATTTTACGTGGTTGCTACGGGCTTAGCAAGAACCGTTCTTACCTACGCATCAAAACCACAACGATAGTTCGTCAAGTTGGTGCTGTTTTAACCTTCTCAAGGACTGGGCGTAGCCACACTTGGTTCAACTAAAGTTGGAGAAACTGACACCCGCTAGTCACCTATGTGCAAAGCACGGTGGTAAAACCAGTCTCGCGTAAGCGTACGCCGTAATGTCGGTCCGGGCCGCTTCATCCAACAATACCGCCGAACCAAACTATGACATGCTGGTAAGCAGTATGACTTGTATCGCCCACAACTCCCTTGTGTTCTACTCATGCATATAACATCAACGCATAAAACCTAGGCTCTGATACCATTGTTGGGGAACGTAGTAATTTCAAAAAATTTCCTACGCACACGCAAGATCATGGTGATGGCATAGCAACAAGAGGGGAGAGTGTTGTCCACGTACCCTCGTAGACCGTAAGCGGAAGCGTTAGAACAACGCGGTTGATGTAGTCGTACGTCTTCACGGCCCGACCGATCAAGCACCAAAACTACGGCACCTCCGAGTTCTAGCACACGTTCAGCTCGATGACGTCCCTCGAACTCCGATCTAGCCGAGTGTTGAGGGAGAGTTCCGTCAGCACAATGGTGTGGTGACGATCTTGATGTACTACCGACGCAGGGCTTCGCCTAAGCACCGCTACGATATTATCGAGGTGGATTATGGTGGAGGGGGGCACTGCACACGGCTAAGAGATCCAAGGGATCAATTGTTGTTCTGCCTAGAGGTGCCCCCCCTGCCCCCGTATATAAAGGAGCAAGGGGGAGGGGGCGGCCGGCCAAGGGAGGGCGCGCCAGGGAGGAGTCCTACTCCCACCGGGAGTAGGACTCCCTCCTTTCCTAGTCCAACTAGGAGACCTTCCATGTAGTAGGAGTAGGAGAGAAAGAAAGGGAAGAGAGAAGGGAAGGAAGGAGGGGGTGCGCCCCCTCCCCCTAGTCCAATTAGGACTAGGCCTTGGGGGGCGCGCGGCCTGCCCCAGGCAGCCCCTCTCTCTTTCCCGTATGGCCCAATAAGGCCCAATACTTCTCCCGGTGAATTCCCGTAACTCTCCGGTACTCCGAAAAATACCCGAATCACTCGGAACCTTTCCGAACTCCGAATATAGTCGTCCAATATATCAATATTTACGTCTCGACCATTTCGAGACTCCTCGTCATGTCCCCGATCTCATCCGGGACTCCGAACTCCTTCGGTACATCAAAACTCATAAACTCATAATAAAACTGTCATCGAAACCTTAAGCGTGCGGATCCTACGGGTTCGAGAACAATGTAGACATGACCTAGAACTATTCTCGGTCAATAACCAATAGCGGAACCTGGATGCCCATATTGGCTCCTACATATTCTACGAAGATCTTTATCTGTCAAACCGCATAACAACATACTTTGTTCCCTTTGTCATCGGTATGTTACTTGCCCGATATTTGATCGTCGGTATCGAATACCTTGTTCAATCTCGTTACCGGCAAGTCTCTTTACTCGTGTAATGCATCATCCCGCAACTAACTCATTAGTCACATTGCTTGCAAGGCTTATAGTGATGTGCATTACCGAGAGGGCCCAGAGATACCTCTCCGACAATTGGAGTGACAAAACCTAATCTCGAAATACGCCAACTCAACATGTACCTTCGGAGACACCTGTAGTACTCCTTTATAATCACCCAGTTACGTTGTGACGTATGGTAGTACCCAAAGTGTTCCTCCGATAAACGGGAGTTGCATAATCTCATAGTTACAGGAACATGTATAAGTCATGAAGAAAGCAATAGCAACATACTAAACGATCAAGTGCTAGGCTAACGGAATGGGTCATGTCAATCACATCATTCTCCTAATGATGTGATCCCATTAATCAAATGACAACACATGTCTATGGTTAGGAAACATAACCATCTTTGATTAATGAGCTAGTCAAGTAGAGGCATACTAGTGACTATATGTTTGTCTATGTATTCACACATGTATCATGTTTCCGGTTAATACAATTCTAGCATGAATAATAAACATTTATCATGATATGAGGAAATAAATAATAACTTTATTATTGCCTCTAGGGCATATTTCCTTCAGGTGTTACCCACCGAATAGGAAATATTATACCCAGACAAGGCACACAATTATCGTGGCGCTCCAAAGTCAAATTCCGCATTAATCTATTCACACTCAGAGGGTAAGTGTTCATTGATTGAAGAAATACGTTACTTTGTGTGTTGCACATCTAAGTCATCAACATGCATAAGCATTAGAATGTGTCTCCATTCACTGGACATTCGAGGATTCTAAGATATTTAGCTGACACCGCAACTTGTAAAGCCTTTTCTCATCCAAGGGCTTTGTGAATATATCAGCCAATTGCTCTTCGGTGTTGACGTGAATGATACCAATATCTTCATTGATGATATGATCTCTGAGAAAGTGATGACGAATCTAAATGTGCTTTGTCTTCGAGTGCTGAACTGGATTTTTGGCCATCTTGATGGCGCTTTCATTGTCGCAGAAGAGTGGCACATTCTTCATGTTGATGCCATAGTCCTTAAGAGTTTGCTTCATCCAGAGAGGCCGAGCACAGCAAGATTCAGCAGCAATGTATTTAGATTTAGCAGTGGAGAGAGATACATAGTTCTGCTTCTTTGAAGACCAACAGACAAGACATCATCCAAAAAAGTGACATGTGCATGATGTAGACTTGCAATCAACCTTGTCACTAGCATAATCAGCATCTGAGTATCCAACTAGATCAAACGTTGAGCCCTTTGGATACCATAATCCTAGTGTTGGGGTGTGAGGCAAATATCGAAGAATTTGCTTCACTGCGAGGTGATGCGATTCCTTTGGTGCCGCTTGGAATCGGGCACACATGCAAACACTAAGCATAATATCAGGCCTAGATGCACATAAGTACAATAAAGAACCAATCATGGAGCGGTATACCTTTTGATCGAACTCTTTACCATTGTCGTCAGGGCCTAAATGGCTTTTGGTTGGCATTGGTGTCATGTACCCTTTGAAGTCTTGCATTCCAAACTTCTTCAAGCAGTCTTTGAGGTATTTTTGTTGTGATATGAAGATACCATTTCGCTGTTGACGAATTTGAAGACCAAGGAAGAACTTCAGCTCTCCCGTCATGGACATCTGGTATTGCTCTTGCATCATGTGTCCAAACTCATCACTGCATCTCTTATCAATGCGGCCGAAGATAATGTCATCCACATATATTTGGCACACAAACAGTTCACCGTCATATGTCTTCGTGAAGAGAGTGGGATCTAGAGAACCAGGTTTGAAGCCTTTACTCTTCAGGAAGTCTTTGAGTATGTCATACCAAGTGCGAGCTTGTTTGAGGCCATACAGTGCCTTGTTGAGCTTGTATACCATACCAGGATGCTTTGGATCTTCAAAGCCAGGCGGTTGAGCAACATACACTTCTAATTCGATTTTGCCGTTGAGGAAGGCACTCTTCACATCCATTTGGTACAGAAGAATGTTGTGGTGGTTGGCATAGGCTAGTAGTATGTGAATGGCTTCAAGCCTATCCACAGGAGCAAAGGTTTCATCGAAATCAATTCCTTCCACTTGTGTGTAACCTTGAGCAATGAGGCGAGCTTTGTTTCTGATAACTTGTCCATGTTCATCTTGCTTGTTGCGATAGTCCATTTGGTGCCAATGATATTGTGCTTGCGTGGATCAGGACGTTTGACAAGCTCCCATTCAACTCAAACTGTTGAAGCTCTTCTTGCATAGCTTGAATCCATTCAGGTTCCATGAAGGCTTCATCAACTTTCTTGGGTTCAGATATAGACACAAAGGCAAAGTGACCGCAGAAGTTTTCTAGTTGCGTAGCTCTTGATCGAGTAAGAGGACCTGGTGCATTGATGTTATCAATAATATTTTCAATTTGGACTTCATTAGCAATCCGAGGATGAACTGGACGATGATTTTGCTCAGGCTGGTTGTTGTCTTCATCTTCAGGATTGGCTTCAGACTGAGCATTGTCTTTGTGTTGATTAGGTGCAGAAATGATGATCTCATCTTCAGCCTGTTCCTCGGTGGGTATGATTTCTCTAGTACCCATCAGCCTGATAGCTTCACCTGGTGTAGCTTCATCTAGCACATTTGGCAGGTCCTCTCTTTGTGAGTCATTAGTCTCATTGAACCGCACATCTACAGTTTCAACCACTTTATAGTGAAAGAGGTTGAAGACTCTGTAGGTGTGCGAATCCTTTCCGTAACCAAGCATAACACCTTCATGTGCTTTCGGTGTGAATTTAGAAGTGTGATGTGGATCCTTGATCCAGCACCTAGCACCAAAGACTTTGAAGTAATTGACATTTTGCTTCTTACCGTTCAGAGGTTCATAAGATGTCTTCTTGAAGAACTTGTGAAGATAAACTCTGTTGATGATGTGGCATGCAGTATTAATGGCTTCGGGCTAAAATTTTCTTGGAGTCTTGTATTCATCGAGCATCATGCGCGCCATCTCAATGAGCGTTCTGTTCTTGCGCTCCATGATGCCATTCTGCCGAGGTGCGTATAGAGCAGAGAACTCATGAGTGATGCCCAATGTATCAAGATAAATGTCGAGGCCAGCGTTCTTGAACTCAATGCCATTATCACTCCGGATGTGCTTGATCTTAACGCCATAATTCGTCATGGCTCGATTTGCGAAGCGTCTGAAGACATCCTTTACCGCATTCTTATAGAGAATTATGTGCACCCAAGTGTATCTCGAATAATCATCAACAATAAGAAAGCCATAGATATGTGTGGTAGTAGTGAGGGTAGAATAGTGAGTAGGGCCAAATAGGTCCATATGAATCAACTTGAAGGGACGTGATGTGGTCATGATTATCTTCGAGGGATGCTTGGCTCTAGTCATCTTCCTAGCTTCACAAGCACCACATAGATCATCCTTGTTGAACTTGACGCCCTCGATGCCAATGATGTGCTTCTTCTTCATGAGAGTGTGTAAGTTCCTCATGCCCGCATGTCCTAGCCATTGATGCCAGAGCCAGCACTCTGAAGCTTCTGCTAGAAGACATATGACAAGTTGTGGTCCAGCTGAGAAATCTACCATATACAGATCACCTCTTCGATAGCCTTCGAGGACTAAAGATTTTTCAAATTCCATTAGCACAAGACAACGATATTTTCCAAATATCACAATCATATTCAGATCACAGAGCATTGACACAGACATTAAGTTGTATCCAAGGGATTGAACAAGCATCACTTTATCCATGTGATGATCCTTTGAGATAGCAACTCTACCAAGACCCAATACCTTGCTTTTACCAGTGTCAGCGAATGTGATGTGGCTTTTAGTATATGGACGTAGGGTTGGATCCATGAGAAGACTTCAATCGACAGTCATGTGGTTAGTGCAGCCGTTGTCCATGATCCATTCAGTGGCTTTCGAAGTCATACCCTAAAGTGCAGTTAGAGGGATATGCTTCACCAAGAGTATTGTGAACCAGAAACATGTAGAGAACAAGCATATTATCAAAGTTGAGATTCTGGTTGGGCATGATAGGATGCTTGTCAAGAAACCGTGGGACAAAATACATGGTAAGACCATTCTGGCACTTTATCTTGCGTCCCACAAGATGTTTTAGGTCCCCAACATTGGCGTCAGAAGTCTTTGATTTTCGGCTGGAGACCTTTCCCTGCAAGAGAATTTAACTCTTCTTAACCGCCCACATCTTCAGGGGTGGCTTAAAAGCAATGAGTCTAAGTGCAGCATCTGCAAACTTTGGCTTGGGAGCCCTAGAAAATAGCTTCGCAGGAGGAGAATAATACTCATATGAATATGTAGAAAAGTTCTTAGTTTTGTGAACATAGCAGTTAGAATAAACACACTCATATTCATGAGTTTGATGATGCTTCTCCTGCAAAACATTGGCATTAGGCTGACCATGAGTGGTCCTCTGTCTGTACAAAGCCTTTGGGCCATATGATGCCTTTTGTCTGGGGTTTCTCTTCTTCCCCGGTTGTGTGGGAAGCTTATCAAGAAAACTTTTGGGCACCCAGATCTTCTTCAAGGGTGGCCCATTCCTGCAGTTAGTACCAATATACCTGGCAAACACCTTGCCATTCTGATTGTTAAACAGTTTATAATTGGCGTCAAAGGATTCATCAATGACAATGGGGTTAGCACAAGTGAAGCCAGATAAAGTGGATGGATCCACTGAAGGATCCTTAGCAGCAACCCAGGTGGTTTTGGGGTACTGCTCAGGCATCTAGTAAGAACCATTAACATTCATTTTCTCGAACCCAACACCCTCTTTCCTAGGGTTTCGGTTCAGAATCTGTTTCTTGAGGACATCACAGAAAGTCTGATGCCCTTTGAGGCATTTGTACATGCATGTTTCAAGCAATGTCTTCAACCTAGCATTCTCATCAGCAATAGTAGTGGCATCCTCAGTAGAGGGGTTAGTTACCACATCAGTAGTTCAGGATATTGCGACATTAGAGGCAGTAGAACATCCAGCAACAGAGACAACATTATCACGCTCAAGACATTTTAAACATGGTGGAACAAATTCTTCATGAGCGGAACTGATCTGTTGAGCGAGTAGTGAATCATTCTCTTTTTGAATATCTTCATGAGACGCTCTCAGTTTCACAAGATCTTGCTTACTTTGAAGATAATCATAGGAAACCTTCTCATGAGAGGCTGAGAGAGTTTCATGAAGACTCTCAAGTTCCTCGTACTTAACACGAAGATTTTTTATGTCTTCGAATAAGGACTGAGTTTGATTCATCTCCGCGTCCAACAGGTCATCGCTTTTGTCTAGCAGCTTTTGAATATGTTCCATAGCAGTTTGTTGCTCAGTTGTAATTTTAGTTATTGTCTTATAGCTAGGTATGGATTCACATTCAGAGTCATCTTCATTGGAGGTTTGGAAGTAAGCATCACGTGAGTATACCTTGGCACCACGTGCCATGAAGCAGTAGGTTGGAGCAGAGTCATCCTCATCATCAGCTTCAGCTTCGGTGGTGTGACCATTGTCTTCAGTGTTGAAGAAAGACTTGACGACGAATGCTGAAGCCAGAGCTAGGCTTGCCACGCCTGAATCGGACTCCTCTTGAGACTCCACCTTCGCCTCCTCAGAGGCAGACTCCTCCTCTGAATCCATTTCCTTGCCAATAAATGCACGAGCCTTTCTAGATGAGGTATTCTTGTGAGACAAAGATTTTGCCGAAGACTTTGAAGAAGACTTCGATGATTTCTTCTAATTCTTGTCGTCGGAATCATATTCCTTGCTCTTCTTCTTCTTCTTTGATTCCTTGTCCCATTAAGGACTCTCAGAGATGTAGTGGCCCGTCTTCTTGCATTTGTGGCAAGTTCTCTTCTTGTAGTCACGAGATGAAGCCTCGTCGTTCTTTGAGCTGGATCTTGAAGACTTGCTGAAATGATTCTTCTTGGAGAACTTCTAGAACTTCCTCACAAGCATTGCAAGCTCTTTGCCAATGTCTTCAGGATCACCAGAACTATAGTCAGATTCTTTTTCAAATGAGGAAACCACCTTAGCCTTCAAAGCACGGGATCGGCCATAGTTGGGGCCGTAGATATCACGCTTCTCAGATAGCTGGAACTCATCTGTGTTGAGCCTCTCAAGTATTTCAGGCGGATCGAGATCTTTGAAGTCAGGACGTTCTTGAATCATTAGGGCAAGGGTGTCAAATGAGTTGTCAAGTGATCGCAGAAGCTTCTTCACGATCTCATGCTTGGTGATTTTAGTAGCGCCAAGAGCATGAAGCTCATTTGTGATATCAGTTAGGCGATCGAACATGAGCTAGACATTCTCCATTGTCATTCCTCTTGAAGCGGTTGAAGATAATGCGAAGAACATCAATCCTTGAGTCTCTCTGAGTCAAGACACCCTCATTGACCTTGGGCAGCCAGTCCCAAACTAGCTTTGCAACTTCCAGTGCACTCACACGGCTGTACTGCCCTTTGGTTAGATGACCACATATGATGTTCTTGGCAGTTGAGTCCAGTTGCACGAACCTCTTGAAATCAGCAGCGGTGACACCTTCACCGACCTTGGGAACGCCTGTCTTGACGGCATACCAGAGGTCGACGTCAATGGCTTCAAGATGCATGCACATCTTATTCTTCCAGTAGGGGTAATCAGTGCCATCAAAGACTGGGCACGCAGCAGAGACCTTTACTATCCCTGCTGTCAACATAGCTAAAACTCTAGGTGATTAAACTGAATCACACAGAACAAGGGAGAACCTTGCTCTTATACCAATTGAAAGTGCTAGTTATCGACAAGAGGGGGGTGAATAGGCAATTTTTATGAAAGTCTTCAAAACATGAGGGCTTTGAGGACAAATCTGTAATGTGAACCTATATGATATGCAGCGGAATGCAAACTACACTAGGCAAGCAATAGTCAAGCAAGCAATACAGTGAAAGAACGAAGACTAACAACAGCTAGGTAGACAGGATCAGAATGGAATATAATATGAAGCCAAACAGTTACAAGTCTTCACATAGTGAAGTCAAATGGATCAGATAGGCAAGCAGTGACTTCACGAAGACAAACTAAAAAGTAAGGAAAGTAGGGGATAGAACCAGTTTCTTGGTAAAGACAAGGATTTGGTAGACCGGTTCCAGTTGCTGTGACAACTGTACATCTGGTTAGGGAGGCTGGCCGAGATTGAACTCAGAAGACTATGTCTTCACCTTATGCCTCTAGAGATAAGGACACTTAGTCCTCGCCCTATCACTCAGGTAAGTCTTCAAGGTAGACTTCCAAACCTTCACAGACTCCATTCATGGGCAATCCACAATGACTCTTGCATCCTCAGAACATAACGCCTAACTGGCTGGAGGATTCACAGTCCTCAAGTGTAACAAGTCTTCAGATCACGCCGATAGAAAGACTTCAGTGATGCCTAACACTCTTTGACTCTGGGTGTTTTCGGCTTTGTCCTCGCAAGGATCTCTCTCTCAAAGGCTTCGGAGGTGGGTTGCTCTCAAACGACAAAAGTCGTGTACTAACTCTGAGCAGCCACCAATTTATGGTGTAGGGGGTGGGATATTTATAGCCAAATGGCAACCCGACCTGATATGTCCGAAATGACCCTGGGTCACTAAGGAACTGACATGTGTCCAACGATCGGATTTCAAACAAACGCGGCAGCTTGGCTTGGGCTACAAGCAAATCTGACTCATCCAGCTCTGGATAAGATTTTCTCTCATTGTCTTTGCTCGAAGACATAGGATTTGGTTTAGCATCACATCGGTCACTCTGACTTTGTTCACTTGGACCCCACTTAATAGTACCGTGGTTCCTATGACTCAATAGAGAAGAAAAGGAAACTACGAAACAACTGTCTTCGCACACCATAGTCTTCACATGTCATTATCTTCATCAAGAGTGTCTTCATGAACCACCATTGTTTTCAATGTCTTCATACATTTTTACAGGTCATCTCTGGTAGGTAAACCGAAACAATGAGGGACTACTACTTGTGTTATCCTGCAATTCTCACAAACACATTAGTCCCTCAACCAAGTTTGTTGTTGCGGTGTCAAACCAGCGGATCTCGCGTAGGGGGTCCCGAATTGTGCGTCTAAGGCTAATGGTAACAGGAGGCAGGGGACACGATGTTTACCCAGGTTCGGGCCCTCTCTATGGAGTTAATACCCTACTTCCTGCTTGATTGATCTTGATGATATGAGTATTACAAGAGTTGATCTACCACGAGATCGATGAGGCTAACCCTAGAAGCTAGCCTATGATTATGATTGTTCTCGTCCTACGGACTAAACCCTCCAGTTTATATAGAGACCGGAGGGGGCTAGGGTTACACAGAGTCGGTTATAAAGAAGGGAATCTACATATCCGAATCGCCAAGCTTGCCTTCCACGCAAAGGAGAGTCCCATCTGGACACATGACGAAGTCTTCTATATTGTATCTTCATTCCAATAGTCCGGCCAAAGTATATAGTTCAGCTGTCCGAGGACCCCTTAATCCAGGACTCCCTCAGTAGCCCCTGAACCGGCTTCAATGACGATTGAGTCCAGCACGCAGATTGTCCTCGGCATTGCAAGGCGGGTTCCTTCTCCGAATACTCCAAAGTAGATCTTGAACACAAGAATCGTGTCCAGCTTTGCAAAAACAAATTCCACATACCACCGTAGAGTGCAAGTATTTCACAGATCTAATATGCTGATAGTTTATTTATAGCATGACACCACACCATGGCCCGGTCATTATTCGAGCCGTTTCATTAGCCTGCCACAACACGTTTTATGAGGTGGATTCATTGGCACATCTTGTCGAAGCAGAGATCATGTCCCCTTATCACGGGATACTCATTAATACGGGTGTGGGTAACCCAACCGAGCTATTAGCACAGTGCTTGGGGAATAAGCAAGCTTTAGGGCATGTGGGGAGGCGCATGATCTGCCTTTATAAAGGGATAAGGATTCCCCTCTCACACCCACGCCTTCTGCTTCCTCTGCTCATCCATTCTCGAGCTCCAAGGCCCAAGCTTTCGCTTTCTCCACAAAAACACTCCAGACATGTCCGGTGCGGGAGACAAGTGGATGGCCTCCTCCATCAAGAAGGAAGACATCAAGAAACTCCGGGGGGGGCGGATATTTGTCCAAGGACATCATGCATCGGCTTCCGGCCAAGGGGTAGGTCGTCCCTACCCCAGAGCCCCAGGACAGGGTGGTATTCCTCTCCCATTTCGTTTGTGGGCTGGGATTCCCCCTACACCCGTTCTTTCGCGGACTAATGTTCTATTATGGGCTAGATTTCCATGATTTGGCCCCCAACTCCATCCTCAACATCTTGGCATTTATTGTCATGTGCGAGGCATTTCTCCGCATCCCACCTCACTTCGGCCTATGGCTGAAGACTTTTAACATGAAGCCAGAAGTGGTGAGCAGCTAACAAGCGGAGTGCGGAGGCGCCATGGTGGGCAAGATGCCCAATGTCACCTGGCTGGAAGGCTCTTTTGTGGAGACCGTAAAGGGGTGGAAATCGGGGTGGTTCTACATCACCGAGCCGCGCGACACTAACTGGGCAGCGACCCCCGAATTCCGATCTGGCGTTCCCATGCGGCTCACCTCCTAGAAGGAGAAGGGCCTATCCTGGGGCTTAGCGGAAGAACTGACTAGACTCCATACATGTGTCCGAAACATGGTGAGCAAGAAAATCAAGCTCGTCAATGTGATCCAAGTCATGATCTTCCGCCGGATCCTTCCATGCCAGGACGGGTTTACAATTTGTGGGAGTTCAACCCAGCCGAACACCAGATGCTGAAAGAGCTCTTCGACTCGACGCACAAAGACATCTGGAAGGTGCTGTTCAAGGCCGGCGAGACACCACCGCCCACGACCGAAGATCGCGGGCTCAGTGCAAAACGCCAAGCTAATCCGGTGAGTTATCATATTCGTGAGACATGCCCTTTTACTAACATGCCTGGGGGAGGAACCTAAGCCTCCATACCAATCTTTCAGGATTGGGTAGCGGTGGCGGAGAGGATCGACTGTCCGGCCCCGAAACCTAAAGATACAGAATCACCTCTCCTGACGAGGATGTTATTTCCGGCACCCTATGAGGTGGCAGAGAAGAAGGCCAAGTAGGCAGCTACGAGGAGCAGAGATGGTCTCCGATGCAAGGGTGCCTCGGACATGACGTCCGAGGACACCAAGACGAGCTCCTCCACCGAAGACGGCGAGGAGGAGGAGGAAATCCGTCCCCCACCTACTAGGGGTAGGAAGAGGAAGGTCTCCACACACGGGGAGGCCGACACGTCCAAGAAGGGAAAGATTTCCCTTCCGGACTACTCCGCCGCAGCTGCCAACAGCAGCGAGGAGTGGGACCCCAGGGTCAAGCCCCTGGCCAAATTGTAAGTATCCGTACATACTACTATGCCAGATCTATTTGTTTTATCACGTCTTACCGTACCAGTCATGCTCATGCAGTCCGGCCAAGTCCAACATCGAGATATCCTCCTCTTCGGAAGGATCGTTGGACCCGCCGGTGATGAATAGCGAGTCTCTTCCGACAGCTTCCTCCCCCAAGGGTGCGGACAACACCGAGGTGTTGTCTTGAAGGATGCCAGGCCAAGGGGAGACCGTTCTGGATACGCCGGAGGGTGAGATCCCGGTGACAGAACATTTGGGAGGGCAAGGTTCCCACGGTCTCCGAGTTTGGGGGCCGCAACCAGTTTGGCCCCAAGCCGAATTCAGCTTCGGAAACCCAAAAGGTTCCGGACTCTGGAAAGAGGGCCGCCCCTAGCAAGGGGAGCGAGACGTCTGTACCGATGACCTCCATCCATCCGGAGGCACCAGACAGGTTGCTCAAAGCACTTCGCGGCGCTGCCATTGATGAAGAACATCGTACTCTGATGAGTATGGTGATTAAGAAGGTTCAGTCCGCCAAAAGCGGACTGACAGAAGCCTGTGCTAGCCTTCTAACAGGCTTTGAGGTAAGCAATAAAATATCACAGTATAGATAGTAGCCCCTGATGCTCTGTTAGGTGTTCGGAAAGAAAAGCCAAATAGAGGGTCAAATAACAATCGCACGAGTCTAAGAAAAGATGTCTTATGTGAATAAGCAGGCGTCCCTGCTAGCCGCTGCCGCTCGTACTGCGGAAATATCTGGACTAAAGCAAAGCCTGGAGCGGACCGAGGAAGAACTCGGCCTTGTGAAGAGGCAGTTGGAGGAGAGCCAAGGTATATAGTACTCTGCATGTATACTTATTATTGATAATTGGTTCACGCTGATGAAAGTGTTATGAACTATTGTAGGGGCCACGACCGAGGTGGCGACCCTGAAGAAGGCGTTAGCCGAGGCTGAAGGCAAAGCAGCCAAAGTGTCGGTGTCAAAACCGGCGGATCTCGGGTAGGGGGTCCCGAACTGTGCGTCTAAGGCTAATGGTAACCGGAGATTGGGGACACGATGTTTACCCAGGTTCGGGCCCTCTCGATGGAGGTAATACCCTACTTCCTGCTTGATTGATCTTGATGATACGAGTATTACAAGAGTTGATCTACCACGAGATCGTAGAGGCTAAACCCTAGAAGCTAGCCTATGGTATGATTGTTGTTGTCCTACGGACTAAACCCTCTGGTTTATATAGACACCGGAGGGGCTAGGGTTACACAGAGTCGGTTACAGAGAAGGAGATCTATCATCCGAATCACCAAGCTTTCCTTCCACGCAAAGGAGAGTCCCATCTGGACACGGGACGAAGTCTTCAATCTTGTATCTTCATAGTCCAACAGTCCGGCCAAAGTATACAGTCCGGCTGTCCGGATACCCCCTTATCCAGGACTCTCTCAGTAGCCCCTGAACCAGGCTTCAATGACGATGAGTCCAGCGCATAGATTGTCTTCGGCATTGCAAGGCGGGTTCCATCTCCGAATACTTCAAGCTAAATTTCGAACACTTAAATCGTGTCCGTCTCTGCAAGACAAATTTCACATACCACCGTAGAGAGAAAAATAATCCACAAATCTAATCCGGTGACAACTCTGCGTAGCGTGATATCACGCCATGGCCTGGCCTTTATTCGAATCGTTTTTTAAACAACTACCGCACACATTACGAGGCGGTTCCTTTGGCACGTCTTGTCGAAGCAGAGATCGTGTCCCTCTTATCGTGGGATCCTCTTCAATACGGGTATGGGTAATCCAACCACGCCTATTGGCATGACTCCGTGTTTTTAGGCAAGTCCCGAACGGTTACGCTGGGGATGCTTGATATTCTCCCCCTTTATAGAGGGGTCAAGGCCTATCCCTTTCTTACCACGCTTGCGCCTCTCCGTCTCTCGAGTTCCAACACCCGAAGCTCAAGCTTAGGTACTTTGGATCTTCAATCATGTCCGGATCCAACCTTCAAGGTCGATGGATGGCCTCCTCTATCACACAGGAGGACATTGCGAAGCTCAGGGAGGCCAGATATTTGATCGCCAATGTCAAGCACAGGCTTCTCATCCCTGAGTAGATCATCCCTACTCCCGAACCCAACGAGAGTGTCGTATTTGTTTCTCACTTCCTCCGACGCTTGGGCTTGACTCTTGATCCCTTCGTGAGAGGGCTCATGTTCTACTACGGGCTAGATTTTCACGATCTAGCTCCGGATTCCATCCTCCACATCTTGTCGTTTATCATCGTGTGTGAAGCCTCCCTCCACATCACCCCACACTTCGGCCTATGGCTCAAGACCTTCAATGTGAAGCCGAAGGTGATTGAGGGGCAACACGTGGAGTGTGGAGGCGCCACAATAAGTAGGAACGCTGATGTTCCATGGCCAGAAGGTTCCTTCCCGGAGGTGTCTGATCTTTGGCAGCGGAGGTGGTTCTACGTCACAGCTCCTCGAGGCACAACGTGGGCGGCTGCCCCTGCCTTCCGCTCGGGTCCTCCGCCTCAACTGGCGTCGTGGACCAATGTGGGACTGGACTGATGGCCTGCTAATGACACCAACATTGCAGAGCCGTATTCGGGAGCTTCTTGAGAGGGATATCGATCTTGTCAGAATTATTCAAGTAATGCTGGTTCGGTGGATCCTGTTGTGCAAGCGTCGGCCTCTCCGGATGTGGGAGTTCAATCCGGAAGGTCCGCGAACCACTCAACACTTCTTCGGTGTGACGCTCGAAGGGATGTATAAGTTATTCTTCGGACCACAAGTAAGGTGTCCGGACACCATCGAGGATGCGGGCCTGAGCTGCCACCGCCTAGATACCCAAGTAAGTAACCCTATAACCAAACACTTTGCTTATGCTTAATACAATATTATTCTGAAAACTTGTCCGCGGCCAGGATTGGCTCAACAAAGCGTAGAGGATCAGGTGTCCGGTCCCATTTCCCGAAGGCTCGGCTAGTCCTGCGATAGCCAGGCTGCTTAGGCGCGTATTAAGCCAAGTGCCCTTGGGGAAAGGGGAAGGTAAGAATAGAGAAGACGAACTCCACACATTGCACATCCAAACCGGGGGAATTGCTGTCTCCATGAAGGAGGATAATCGGGGAGGTTTTTCCAAGGTTCCCTCCCCTCGCGGGAAGAAAAGGGCTACCTCCGAAGATTTGGAGACGGAGGTGCCTAAGCAAGGGAAGAAAGCTTCACCAAGGGGCCATGCCTCGAAGGGCGTCCCCACCGCATTGTGCCTGCAAACGGGCCAGCCCTCCACCGAGCTGTAAGTTAATAATAAACAAGAAGCTTTTGCTTTTTCCTCTAACAACAATAACCAGGATCTATTTTTTGCAGTCCGACTAGTAGCTCGTCTTAACAAGATTCGTCTTCGGGGGATCTTCTTCCGGAGATGATGGAAAGTGAAACCCCACCTGCTTCTCCGCCCCATGGGGCAGGCGACCCTGAGGTGTCATCACGGAGGAGTCCAGATCTGCTGAGGCCGGAAGCTGACACTTCGGCCGCCCCGAGCCCGGCGCGTTCGGCTCCCTTGGAGGGCAATGAGAAGGGCCCGGAACAGTCCGGTGCCCAGCCGAGCACGCTGACGGGCCTCCTGGTGCAAGTTGCTCTCTCCGAGGGTCACCGTAGGCTAATGGGTACGGTGTTGGAGAAGATTTCATCCGCCACAAGCGGGTTAAATGAAGATTTTGGAAGTTTGCTCAAAGGCTTTGAGGTACGCGATAAAATACGTAATTTTTGATTGTTCCGCACGTGCTAGGTGTGCTCTGTATAGATAGTAGCCCCTGAGACTCTGGTTGCCAGCCTAGGTGGCAAATGGAGGATCACACTCTCAGGTAATGATCGTATTGCATTCATGCGCAGGTGGCTAAAGGTCCGGCGATAGACCGGATTTCTGAATTCACCAAACTGAGGCGACAGATTGATGTGGTGGATACCAACATCACGCTTGTAAACAGGCGGCTTGACGAGTCATAGAGTATGCACTCATTTTTTCCTCATTTGTTTTAGGAAATATGAAGAGGATTGTAATATTAATATGATATGAAGTGGCTGCAGGTGGAGCTGCTGCCATTGAGGCCCTGAGGGCGGAACTTGCCCTAGCCAAGGAACAAGCCCGGGTTAGCAATGCGGCTGCCCTAAAGGTAGTCGAAGACTTGAGAGCCGAACAGGCTGCTCAACACCGAAGAGAAGAAAAGATAGCCGAGATGGCTGTGGAGCTGAGGGACACCGCTGGCCGGTATGAGCTTCTCGAGAAGGAGAATCAGGCAAAGGCGGCTGACCTGAAGAAGGCGCTGGATTCGGCTAAGGAGATGCGTTCTGAAATTAGAGACGCGCGGGAGGAACTTCGACAAGCCGGATAAATCGCGGCTGGAAACCCCTATTTGTTGCGGATGAAGTTCTTACATCCAAATATGCTCCTTTGGATCAACTTTGGAGAGCTGCAGATGAGTATGCGTACTTGGCGAAAAGTACGGCTGATGTGACCAAGTTATTCAAGGATCATAAAGATAATGAAATAGAAAGGCTATTCTGGTCGCAATTTAGCGCTCCAACGCGCTCATTGCTATTAAGTGAGAAGATGGCCACTATAGCCAACCTCCATAGGTTGTCCGGTCTTGCAATGAGATCTGTAATAGACCATCTATGGCCGAAAGGACCGAGGCCGGACAGTTACTTTGGTTTAGTGCAACAACTATTTGGCACCAGATCGCGAATCGATGCCGTGAAGAGGTCGGTGTGCATAGAGGGTGCGCGGATGGCTCTTGCCCGTGCTAAGACATATTGGGCAGATATGGAGGCCACCAGCATTGCAACCCCGGGTCCGGCAGGAAGCCAAGACCCAGCCGCGCACTATTTTGAGCAGGTCATAGAAGGTGCCCGTAGAATAGAGGCTCAGTGCTCGAAGAATGTCATGTTTGAGTGACAAATCGACTAATTGCAAACAATTATGTGTGAAATATAGAGGTTGTGTCACATCCCTAGCTTCTGGTAATGCACTAGGCTAGACCTCATGTGAGCATCATGTTTTATTTCAAATGAAATTTGAATTGAGGAATTTTCAAAGCCTCAGAAACCTTCTAAAAATGATCAACATTAAAATCTCCTCAAAGAAGTCCAAAAAAATGTTCCTCTTAGTCTCTGAAAATATTGCAAAGAGGTAAAACTCAAAACAATATTTTTGGTATCTCAGAGTTAATTATTTTGGGCCTTTGAATTAAATAAATAGCTATTTGCATTGGATATATATTTGATATATAATAATATATGTCCAATAATTACTGGAAGTTGTGAGTGGCTTTGTATATATTTTAGCAAGCCACATAAAACCCTACAGAATTTATTAAAATGATTTAGTGTCTAAAACTAAATCAAAACAAACTACAGAAAATAAAACAAAACAGAAATAAGAGAGAGAGAAGGAAGTTACCTGGCCTCACCCGTGCAGCCCACCAGAGCCGGCCCAGCTCCTCCAATGGCCCAGCTGGCCAGCCCATCTGGCCGGCCCAGCCCATCTGGC
Organism: Triticum aestivum; assembly: GCF_018294505.1. Classification (NCBI taxonomy): domain Eukaryota; kingdom Viridiplantae; phylum Streptophyta; class Magnoliopsida; order Poales; family Poaceae; genus Triticum; species Triticum aestivum. Next base: position 60,044,876 of record NC_057810.1, on the reverse strand, counting down.
CGGCCCAGCCCACCTCCTCCCCCTTGTCATCTTCCTCCTCTGCCAGGAGGACGAACAGAGGCGAGGCGTGGCGCGCGCCCGAGAGGCCTCGGCCACCTCCTGCTTCCCCCTGGCCACCTCCTGCTTCCTCTCGTCGCCCTGGACCCCGTCCGCAACGCCACGCACCCTCCCAGGCCTCGCACTCTCCCCGTGCCTTCTCCCCCCTTTCTCTGGCTCCCTCTCTCCTCCACCGAGCGGAGCCCCGTCGCCACCGACGCTGTTCGCCGCGGCCACCACCACCCCCTCTCCTCCCCGACGCGCTCCCGAGCTCCGCAGTGCCTCCCTCGACCTCCTCGACGTCTCACGCGACCAGAAGGGCCCCGAGCAGCCGCCATCGTCATCATCTCCAAGCTTCGGCCCCGGCGCCCTTCTCCGTCGATTCGGCCACTCCGGCGCGCCCCCGAGCCCCCTAACCCTCCCTGCAGCTCCGCGGTGAGCCTCTGACCCGATTCCCCCTCTCCCCGTGCCCTACCTCCCTCTCTAGCCGCCGTTCACAACGAGCCGAGAACTCCACGCCGCCGGCGATGTCGCCGCCGTCACTGCAGCCAGTAAGGCTCGAAACCGAGCACGGCACCGTGCTCCTAGCATCTTCAGGAGCTCGGTGAGCCCCTTAGCCATCCCTCCCGTCCTCTGTGGCCTCGCCCCGCTCGAACCCGAAGCTCCGGCCGCCGCACTTGCCATCGCCGTCGTCGGCTCCGGCCACCCCAGCCGCGGCCACAGCCACCGCTGGACGCGCCGCGTCGCGGACGTTCTAATGAGCCAAACCGCGCGCCAAACCATCGCCCCTAGCTCGAATCCGAGCCGCGCCGCCGTGCGGAATGGTCGCCGCCGGCGATACTCCGGCGACTGCCGACGTGGCACGCTTAATTAGTGTTAATGGCCCCACTAATTAAACCCACAGCCACTGACAGTGGGCCCCACCCCTGGTCAAACCCCAGTCAGCGCTGGGTTTGACCGGGATTAGCTCCTGTGTCACTGACGTGTGGCCCCCACACGTCAGGTTTGACCTGGGGCAGCCCAGTTGACCCTGCTGACGTCACTGTGACGTGGTGCTGACGCATAATCATTTCTGGATTTAATTATATTCAGGAAATTTCAGAAAATGCCTAAACTTCATAAATCATAGAAATTAACCGTAACTCCAAATCAAATAATTATATATGAAAAATTATCAGAAAAATTCAAGGAATCCATCTGTACCATTTTCATGCATGTTAGAACAACTTATAGATGCTGTTTAGCACAAATCATATAAAGGGCATTTAAATAATCACATATGGAGTTTGAATTTGAATCTTGTATTCAAACCAACTTCATTTAATCTGTTGCTAGTTGCATTAGCTCAAAACACATTCATATGGCCATGTCATGAGCATGCATCATATTGTGCATTGCATTGATTGTATTTCTTCTTTGTTGCCGGTATCTGTTCCCTCCCGGTAGACGATGTTCCGACGTTGTGATCGTTGACACTGATGAAGACTCAATGTTATCTTCAGAAGTGCCAGGCAAGCAAAACCCCCTTGTTCATTCCGATACAATCCTACTCTCTCGCTCCTGCTCTCTTTTACTGCATTAGGACAACATCGATTCATCTGTTACTTGCTGCGGTAGCTGAACCCCTTTATCCTTTGCATGACCTGTCATTGCCACAGTAAATAGATGAAACCCACTAGCATGAGTAGGAGTTGTTTGAGCCCTGTTGTGCCTACTCATTCATGCTTGCTTGTCATGCCTGCTACTGCTTAGAGTTGAGTCAGGTCTGATTCATCGGGGATGAATCAGAGGCGTGTGAACATGTCCTACTGTGTGTGAGCTAAGTGTGTGAACACGTTTTGGTAAAGGTAGCGGTGAGAGGCCATGTAGGAGTACATGGTGGGTTGTCTCATTGCAGCCGTCCTCAGGAACTGAGTTCTGTGTTTGTGATCCATGATTCAGCTACTACCATACATTGGGCCCTGAAATATGACCCCGCTCGACTTCTTATTCACCCTAGTCCTCTGTCCAGGAGTTGCAAGTAGTTTCTGGTGTTTGTAGCTTACTGGAGGCCGTGGACAGCGCTGACCGTAGGGGTGGGCTGTGATGCGGTAGGTACGTGGCACGGTGTACCGGATGCCCGTTTGGTATCTCGGGAACCCTGTTCACATCGTTTGGGGCTGTGAGCGAAACTCCGGCCGGATCTCCTCATGGATGGAACCCGAATAGGCGATAAACCTGGACCAGAGACTTAGGTGTTTAGGTAGGTCGTGGTCTACACCCACGTCGGCTTTCGCTTGAAGTCTGCCGAGCACATGTCGTGTGCAGACGCTAAGTGGTGGAAACATGTATGAAGAAGTACACCCCTGCAGGGTTAACATCATCTATTCGAATAGCCGTGTCCACGGTAAAGGACTTCTGGGTTGCTTATATCAGTTCATAGACAAGTGAAAGTGGATACTCTAAAATACGCAAGATAAGCGTGAGTGCTATGGATGGCGCTCTCGTAGGGAGACGGGAGTGGATCCATAGTGGTGTATTGATATGGTGAATATGTGGACTCGTGTGCGCCACCTCAAAAGAGTTACATTGCAGTCGTAGTTCAGGATAGCCACCGAGTCAAAGCTGGCTTGCTGCAGTTAAACCCCACCATCCCCTTTGTTGATAATGATGCATATGTAGTTAGTTCTGATGTAAGTCTTGCTGGGTACATTTGTACTCACGTTTGCCTATTTTATGTTTTTGCAGAGAGACTTCGGTCTCACTAGTAGTTTCGCGTGGACTTCGACGTTTAGCTTGTTACCTCAGCTACGATCTTGTGCCCCGGCAGGATCTGGTAGATAGTCAGGCTTCTCAGCCTTTTTCAGTTATAGATGTCTGTACTCAGACATGATAGCTTCCGCTTGTGCTTTGATTTGTATGCTCTGATTGTTGGGTCATGAGACCCATGTTTGTAATATCTCGCTCCTCGGAGCCTATTGAATAAATACTTGAGTCGTAGAGTCATGTTGTGATGCCATGTTGTATTTGCACATATCGAGCATATTGTGTGTATGTTATTGAAATGCTTGGTATGTGTGGGATCTGACTATCTAGTTGTTTATTCTTAGTAGCCTCTCTTACCGGGAAATGTCTCCTAGTGTTTCCACCGATGCCATGGTAGCTTGCTACTGCTCCGGAACACTTAGGCTGGCCGGCATGTGTCCTTCTTCGTTCCTGTGTCTGTCCCTTCGGGGAAATGTCACGCGATGAATACCGGAGTCCTGTTAGCCCGCTACAGCCCGGTTCACCGGAGTCCTGCTAGCCCAGTGCTACAGCCTGGATTCACTCGCTGATGACCGACACGTTCGATGCTGGGTCATGGATGCCTGTCCCTGTAAGTTAGTGCCACTTTGGGTTCACGACTAGCCATGTCAGCCCGGGTTCTTTGTCATATGGATGCTAGCGACACTATCATATACGTGAGCCAAAAAGCGCAAACGGTCCCGGGCCAAGGTAAGGTGGCACCCGTGGGAATACCGTGCGTGAGGCCGCAAAGTGATATGATGTGTTACATGCTAGATCGGTGTGGCATTGAGTCGGGGTCCTGACAGCGTTGGTATCAGAGCTTGACTGCCTGTAGGATTACCAAGCCAAACTGGTCGAAGTTGAGTCTAGAAATTCTTTAGTTATATAAGGGAATTGATTGTGGGATGGAACGTAAGGCTCTTTTACTCCTTATACCTCATGCCCTTCTGATCTGAGTCATCTTATCTTTCCTACGGGGATTAAGAACTAGGCTATCTCTTCTTTCTATCAGGATCACGTGTTACTAATCCGTAGACTTATAAGATTGTTGGACTTAAGCCTCGTTTCAGTTCCTACTACTTCCGTATGTTAATTGTTGATCTCGAAACCTTGATATTGTGCTTCTGAGTGGTTATGCCACCATTTTTGTGAATGTCTCAAATCTTTCTGAGCATTTACAGCCGTTATGCTGTCCGAGTCATTCCAGGTTTCTAAATAGTCTGATGCATTTGCAAAATCCTTTCCCTCTGGTTTCGATGTTCCTTTATGCCAGCTCAATCACACTAATTGTTGAGTTGAGGTATTCTATTGCCTTGACATTTATGTTGGAATAATTATTATGGCCTAGGTGTTTAGGGAGTCACCTAGTAATCTAGCAATGTTTTGTGATCCAGTGTGATGATTCTGGCTTTATTCTCGAAAGCATTCCGTGATGCCACTTAGTAGTAGGTATTCTATTCCTGGGTTTTGAACCCGAGATTCACCTACTTACTTCATGTTGATAGTGTTGCTAGTTCCTTAGGATATTAGTAACCTTTGCGATAGTCCTTGAAGTCCGTGGTATCCTCTTCTTCCAAATACCATGAACTACTTATGGCAGAAGTTCCTCGTTGAACTGAAATATCACAACAGGATTATTCTTGATGAGTTCTCCATTATATATTGTGGCTCTGCCAGTTCTACCTTTCTGCATGGGTTATCCGGAGGAAACATGTTGAACTTGGTTCAACATGCTGAACCATGCATCCACAACTCAGAAAATCGTATGTTCCTTTGAGTTGTCTCTCTTTAGTTGCATTCTGACCCTCGTCTATCAATTGATAGTCAAGAGTATGCGTGCGTTCGTTTATCGATGCCTATTACTCTTGTGGTCCATCAAGCCATTCTATCGCAGAATGACTAGGAGAAACAAACTCCAGTACCTCTTCCATATCCAGGATTGGGTCAAAGAAGTTGTGCTCTGCAGATCAAATTGCTAATCCAGCTTTTGTTCTGTTCTACCTCGGAGTATTACCATCTTTATACCGGGATTGTTATAGGAATTGCACACCATCCTATGAACTCTTGGTACAGTGATACTTCTTGCCATCATTAGTCATTCCTCGGTCTTCGTGTTGATGCAACCGGAATACCGACAAATGAATTGTGATGTGTGAAATCAATACGCCTAGCAACCTCGTTGCTGGGTAGTTAAAGGACAATAATTTCATTCTTAGTGTGTTGGTTATTGAATCATCATTCTAAGATTGATCGTGCTACCTAGTCCATTCTCCTGGTTCACTCCTCGATCGATGAGTTAGGATCATTTCAAATCTTTGCTCTATTGATCATATCGTCTTGCCCTGAAAAGCGAGATTGTTCTCGAGCTTAGTAACATACCGGTGGTTCGTGATTTTCTGAATATCTTCTCAGAAGTATTACTAGGTTGTCACCTGACCGCTATGTTGAGTTCGTGATCAAGTTGGTTTATTCCTGTAAACCACCCCTTCTCCAAGAATCCGTGTTGGATACCCTGAGCTAGTTGGATAAGCTAAACAACAACTTGGAGAGTTGGAAGATAAAAGCTTGTCCGACTTAGTTCATGTTAAGGGATATCTTTTTGTGTGTGTGTGTGTTGAAGAAAGATGATATCTTCATCGATTGATCCCTGTGATCGATTGTTGGATCTATTATCTTACCCGAACCCTTGATTGAGTATGGGCTATCGTCAAATCAAATCAGAACCAACGATATTCGTAATGTTGTCTTACTCGTGGTTGATCCCTCGAGCATACACCATTACATCTTTGGTCTGACCAATGCTATCACTTGTTCACTTAACTATGGAATTCCTTTTAAAAGGAAACCCAGATGAATTGTTGTTGAGCCAATTGCCAACATCCTTATCTCCTCCATGATTTTGTTGAACATTAAGCTAGTATTGGAAACTTTTGAAAGCATTTGTTCATGCTAGCTCATGAAGCATATGTTTGGATGAAGGTAGTGACTTCCTTTAATTCATGTGCATCTGATGCAAGTTGCCACCGTGGATTCGAGAAAGTCAATGTTGCTTCCTCTAGAATCATCGCAAGTCAGTCATGCACACGTGCGAAGTATTCTGTGGTCTGGAGACTTGCAACCTTCATTCCATATGTGTCCCTAGCACACCAAGCCACTGATTGATTTGTTCAAGGAGAAGGAGTTCCTTCATAAGAGCTAATCCGACTTATGAAAGGACTTCGATATCCTCGTTGATGGTTCCCCTCCTGAACTCGGTAGTGTTTTATTATAAGACTACTTTGTGGTCATGCTTGTCTGGGACAACGTGTTCACATGTTTGTAGCAGAACCAGCTCATGTTTTGGAGCTTGCTATCGTAGTTCATTTCCCGAGAATCTCGCAACGTCATCTCGTCGAATTGTGTTGCAAACTTTCATTTTTCTTCCTAGACTCGATGAGTCTGGAATATCCTGACACCAACCAGATCTGAATCTCAGGCAGATATGATGGTTGGAACATTTCCCAAGAACTATAATATTGGTCTCTCGATAATCGGTAAAGTGGATGTCGTGGCCAACACACCCATCCGGTAGACCTGTTATTGTAGTATCTTGATTGAGGAAGTTGGCCACCTCCCCATAGGGATTTCGTAGGATTTACTCCCTAGTTGCCCTATGGAATTTTGAGATTCCGAAGCCGACCTTTTACTTGATGTTCTAGATATAAACCATATCTATGGGTGGATTACGCTAGCACATCAAGGAGAACATTAGAAGCGGAGTGCTAAATGTCTCTCGGTCGATCATCCAGATTTTGTTCCTTGGCTTCGCTAAGGTGAAATCTGAGAAGGTGTTATCTTCCTTTGCATCTGCATCATCCATCATCATTCATCATGGTAGCAAGTTGTGTTGCCAGGATCCTTGACACGGATATTGGTAAAATCCTGATGAATATGGAAATGCTCAAGTTCTTGAGAGCACGCACAAGCGCTAGGTGTTATCATCGACACTAACTGGAGTGCTCTCAGTTTCCTCGGCAATGCTATAACCATTCCAATAGTGGAATAACTCTCTATTGTTGAGCCTCTCCCAGTTACTAGAATCATTCCCAGCATTTGCATTTTGTTCCCAGCTTGCACCGCCAATGTGCCATTTTACCATGGGTCCCTTCCATTTCCGGTGATAAGCAAAAATCATCCATTGCGTTGTCTTCAACAAGGTAATCCACATCATCCAAGTCCGAGTATGCCATTCTACCGACCCCCTCCAAACGATCGTTGTGAACTGCCTTAGGCTGGTATGAAGAGTTTCAATGATCTCTGAATCAAAAGTAATTCTTTTTGCCACTTAAGGTAATAATCTACGAATCACCCTCCTCCAGGATGTTTCGTCGTGGTATCATGGCAACTCAACTCCTTGCAACATTGGCAACCGTTCACCACCTTCTTAAGCGTGAAAATTGTTGTCTACCTAGTGAACCCTCATCATTTGTTCCACTCCATCCCTCTAGATGTGTGCTTCGTCTCTCAGCTCGAGAGGTGTTGCTATGTCTCATTCTGTGAGTTAGTCCTGAGTTGTTCGACCTTCGAGAAGATCGATTCTTCCAGAGTTGTCCTTTCCTCTTGCTGTCATGCTAGTTGGAGTTCTCAGAACAAGACTTCGAGTCAAAGATGGTGATTGAATTAACGTTCAATTGAAGTGCAACCTGGATCGTGAAGATTGTGCTAGTTGCGTTCTCCCTTCACCTTACCCTACGCTTGAATCTCGGGACGAGATTTTTGTTTAGTGGGGGTGAGTTGTCACATCCCTGGTCCTGTTATGCACTAGGCTAGACCTCATGTGAGCATCATGTTTTAATTCCAAATGAAATTTGAATTGAGGAATTTTCAAAGCCTCAGAAACCTTCTAAAAATGATCAACATTAAAATCTCCTCAAAGAAGTCCAAGAAAATGTTCCTCTTAGTCTCTGAAAATATTGCAAAGAGGTAAAACTCAAAACAATATTTTTGGTATCTCAGAGTTAATTATTTTGGGCCTTTGAATTAAATCAATAGCTATTTGCATTGGATTATATTTGATATATAATAAATATGTCCAATAATTACTGGAACATTTTATGTGGTTTGGTATATTTTAACTCTAGCCACATAACTATTTTCAGGATTTTATAAAATGGTTTAGTATTTTACTAAACTAAAACAACACAGAACAAAATAGATAAATAAAAACAGAAATAGAAAGCAGAGAGAGAGAACTTACCTCAGCTTACCTGGCAGCCCACCCGCAGCCCAACACCGTGCAGCCCAGCAGCGGCCCAGCCCACCGCCGCTTCTCCCCCTGTCGTCTTCCTCCCCCTCGCCCCGAAGCTGCTCGGTGGCGCGCGCGGCCACGCGCCCCGGCCACCTCCTTCCCTCCCAGCCTGCCTGGCTCCTCCCCGACGCCCGGTGACGCCACGCACCCCCTGGAACCCCCTCGACCTCTCCCATCGCCCCTCCCCTTCTCCGTCCCTCTCGCACACAACCGGCCAAGCGCCACCGTCGCTGACCCTCGCTGCCCTCGCGGCCACCGCCACCCCCTCTCCTCCCCGACGCGCTCCCGAGCTCCGCAGTGCCTCCCTCGACCTCCTCGACGTCTCACGCGACCAGAAGGGCCCCGAGCAGCCGCCATCGTCATCATCTCCAAGCTTCGGCCCCGGCGCCCTTCTCCGTCGATTCGGCCACTCCGGCGCGCCCCCGAGCCCCCTAACCCTCCCTGCAGCTCCGCGGTGAGCCTCTGACCCGATTCCCCCTCTCCCCGTGCCCTACCTCCCTCTCTAGCCGCCGTTCACAACGAGCCGAGAACTCCACGCCGCCGGCGATGTCGCCGCCGTCACTGCAGCCAGTAAGGCTCGAAACCGAGCACGGCACCGTGCTCCTAGCATCTTCAGGAGCTCGGTGAGCCCCTTAGCCATCCCTCCCGTCCTCTGTGGCCTCGCCCCGCTCGAACCCGAAGCTCCGGCCGCCGCACTTGCCATCGCCGTCGTCGGCTCCGGCCACCCCAGCCGCGGCCACAGCCACCGCTGGACGCGCCGCGTCGCGGACGTTCTAATGAGCCAAACCGCGCGCCAAACCATCGCCCCTAGCTCAAATCCGAGCCGCGCCGCCGTGCGGAATGGTCGCCGCCGGCGATACTCCGGCGACTGCCGACGTGGCACGCTTAATTAGTGTTAATGACCCAACTAATTAAACCCACAGCCTCTGACAGTGGGCCCCACCCCTGGTCAAACCCCAGTCAGCGCTGGGTTTGACCGGGATTAGCTCCTGTGTCACTGACGTGTGGCCCCCACACGTCAGGTTTGACCTGGGGCGCCCAGTTGACCTGCTGACGTCATCATGACGTCAGGATGACGCAGTAATGCTTTCTGGATTTATTTATATTCAGGAAATTCCAGAAAATGCCTAAAACTTCTAAAATTCATAGAAATTCAACCGTAGCTCCAAATTAAATAATTTATATATGAAAAATTATCAGAAAAATTCAAGGAATCCATCTGTACCATTTTCATGCATGTTAGAACAACTTATAGATGCTGTTTAGCACAAATCATATAAAGGGCATTTAAATAATCACATATGGAGTTTGAATTTGAATCTTGTATTCAAACCAACTTCATTTAATCTGTTGCTAGTTGCATTAGCTCAAAACACATTCATATGGCCATGTCATGAGCATGCATCATATTGTGCATTGCATTGATTGTATTTCTTCTTTGTTGCCGGTATCTGTTCCCTCCCGGTAGACGATGTTCCGACGTTGTGATCGTTGACACTGATGAAGACTCAATGTTATCTTCAGAAGTGCCAGGCAAGCAAAACCCCCTTGTTCATTCCGATACAATCCTACTCTCTCGCTCCTGCTCTCTTTTACTGCATTAGGACAACATCGATTCATCTGTTACTTGCTGCGGTAGCTGAACCCCTTTATCCTTTGCATGACCTGTCATTGCCACAGTAAATAGATGAAACCCACTAGCATGAGTAGGAGTTGTTTGAGCCCTGTTGTGCCTACTCATTCATGCTTGCTTGTCATGCCTGCTACTGCTTAGAGTTGAGTCAGGTCTGATTCATCGGGGATGAATCAGAGGCGTGTGAACATGTCCTACTGTGTGTGAGCTAAGTGTGTGAACACGTTTTGGTAAAGGTAGCGGTGAGAGGCCATGTAGGAGTACATGGTGGGTTGTCTCATTGCAGCCGTCCTCAGGAACTGAGTTCTGTGTTTGTGATCCATGATTCAGCTACTACCATACATTGGGCCCTGAAATATGACCCCGCTCGACTTCTTATTCACCCTAGTCCTCTGTCCAGGAGTTGCAAGTAGTTTCTGGTGTTTGTAGCTTACTGGAGGCCGTGGACAGCGCTGACCGTAGGGGTGGGCTGTGATGCGGTAGGTACGTGGCACGGTGTACCGGATGCCCGTTTGGTATCTCGGGAACCCTGTTCACATCGTTTGGGGCTGTGAGCGAAACTCCGGCCGGATCTCCTCATGGATGGAACCCGAATAGGCGATAAACCTGGACCAGAGACTTAGGTGTTTAGGTAGGTCGTGGTCTACACCCACGTCGGCTTTCGCTTGAAGTCTGCCGAGCACATGTCGTGTGCAGACGCTAAGTGGTGGAAACATGTATGAAGAAGTACACCCCTGCAGGGTTAACATCATCTATTCGAATAGCCGTGTCCACGGTAAAGGACTTCTGGGTTGCTTATATCAGTTCATAGACAAGTGAAAGTGGATACTCTAAAATACGCAAGATAAGCGTGAGTGCTATGGATGGCGCTCTCGTAGGGAGACGGGAGCGGATCCATAGTGGTGTATTGATATGGTGAATATGTGGACTCGTGTGCGCCACCTCAAAAGAGTTACATTGCAGTCGTAGTTCAGGATAGCCACCGAGTCAAAGCTGGCTTGCTGCAGTTAAACCCCACCATCCCCTTTGTTGATAATGATGCATATGTAGTTAGTTCTGATGTAAGTCTTGCTGGGTACATTTGTACTCACGTTTGCCTATTTTATGTTTTTGCAGAGAGACTTCAGTCTCACTAGTAGTTTCGCGTGGACTTCGACGTTTAGCTTGTTACCTCAGCTACGATCTTGTGCCCCGGCAGGATCTGGTAGATAGTCAGGCTTCTCAGCCTTTTTCATTTATAGATGTCTGTACTCAGACATGATAGCTTCCGCTTGTGCTTTGATTTGTATGCTCTGATTGTTGGGTCATGAGACCCATGTTTGTAATATCTCGCTCCTCGGAGCCTATTGAATAAATACTTGAGTCGTAGAGTCATGTTGTGATGCCATGTTGTGTTTGCACATATCGAGCATATTGTGTGTATGTTATTGAAATGCTTGGTATGTGTGGGATCTGACTATCTAGTTGTTTATTCTTAGTAGCCTCTCTTACCGGGAAATGTCTCCTAGTGCTTCCACCGATGCCATGGTAGCTTGCTACTGCTCCGGAACACTTAGGCTGGCCGGCATGTGTCCTTCTTCGTTCCTGTGTCTGTCCCTTCGGGGAAATGTCACGCGATGAATACCAGAGTCCTGTTAGCCCGCTACAGCCCGGTTCACCGGAGTCCTGCTAGCCCAGTGCTACAGCCTGGATTCACTCGCTGATGACCGACACGTTCGATGCTGGGTCATGGATGCCTGTCCCTGTACGTTTGTGCCACTTTGGGTTTACGACTAGCCATGTCAGCCCGGGCTCCTTATCATATGGATGCTAGCGACACTATCATATACGTGTGCCAAAAGACGCAAACGGTCCCGGACAAAGGTAAGACGACACCCGTGGGAATACCGTGCGTGAGGCCGCAAAATGATATGAGGTGTTACATGCTAGATCGATGTGGCATTGAGTCGGGGTCCTGACAGGTTGTGTTTATACTTTTGCCTGAAAGTGTTGTAATGTCTCCTGCGCGGCCGTTTATATATGCAAATAACTTGAAAGTTAGCAGTCGTTGGCTTTACCCCGACGCACATAATGCAAGGGTGTTCGAAAAAAGAATATGCGTACTCACACTTGATCCAACGTCTTGGTCCATTGAGGAGGTGATCGCATGTCAAACCAGGCAACCGGACTATATAGCTGTAACACTTTCACTTAGCCATAGGATTTTAATGGTGGGGCTACTATGTAGCCCCTAGTACTCTCGCGTGCATCCGGATAGGGGCGTGTATGTACGTGACCGGGAAACAGTCCTTCGTTAATGCGGAGGAATCCTATAGATTCCGATGAGTCTTCGAGTGGTTGACCAGTCTGTCGCTGTATCATGACAGTCAGTTTTCGGCTTTCTCTACAGAGGTGCTCATCCAGAATAACCAGGGCACAATCGCAGTAGTTCTCCTTTGGCCGGCTTAGCCGATAGAACGGAATGTAAGGCAGCAAACCCAGGAGCCGGGAAAACCCAACAGTTGACCAAAGACATGATTCGGAGCTGATGCATATAAGGCCAAACTCGCGACGCCGAACACTCCCGAAGGTATTCGGACTTTATAACATATACTGGGCTGAGCAACGCCCTTGATTATGAACCCCGTATTTCCAGGTACGTGCATTGATTTGTCGTGGCGAAATGCCTATAACGCCAGTATCCCCTGTGGGTGTATTGAATACCCATGGGATTTCAAGCAACAAGAGACAGTAAAGAAGGTTTACACATGGGCTTAATCTAAAGAGAAACCTTTGAGCAGGGCCCTGATGCACGTCGATGCCTTTGTCTCCATTGCGCCGTATCCTGGAAGGGTGTCACATGAATAGTGTATGTAAAAATGAAAACTCATGTAAAAGAGTAAGCATGCGGGAAGTTGATTATTCTCAATGGATGTTAGAAATGTGAGATATTGGCCTATTAATAAGGCAAGCCGAATTGTGGGCTTTATTACATGTTTGCAGCCCCTGGTATCATTTATGGGAATATATGCATGGCACCCAGCTCAGGTTTATCCGAGCTACTATTGACGGTGGTGCACCAGACTCGTCTAGTCGTGTCCGTGGTCTTAACGACCGATCATGTGTTCTGGTGGGAGAGGCCGCTTAGTGTCCGGCTACTAGAGCTGCCGCATACTGCTCTATGTTTCCATTAACCATTATGACGCCACATGGACCGGGCATCTTAAGTTTAAGGCAGGCGTGTTCGGGATTGCGTTAAAGCAAGCGAAGGCCGTTCTTCCAAGTAATGCATGATAACCGCTGCTGAAGGGAGCAATATCAAAGAGTAATTCCTCGCTTCTAAAGTTGTCGGGAGAACCAAATGTCACTTCTAATATGAGGGATCCCCAGCAGCAGGCCTCAACGCCTGGTGTCACTCTGTTAAAGGTGGTGTTACTTTGGCTTATTCTGGATGGGTCTATCCCCATCTTGCGGACGGTGTCCTGATATATCAGATTAAGACTACTACCGTCGTCCATTAGGACTCGAGTGAGATGGTATCCATCAATTATTGGGTCGAGCACCAAGGCAGCCGATCTTCCGTGTCGGATACTGGCCGGGTGCTCCCTGTGATCAAAAGTGATCGGACCGGCCGCCCAGGGGTTGAATTTGGGGGCAACGAACCCTATGTGAGTTGTGTGGACCATGTTTACTGTGTTGACTTCTGGTGGGAACTTTTTCTGCCCCCCAGTGTTCGGCTGGCGAGCCTCATCCTCGTCTTCACTTGGCGTTTCCCGTCCCTTGTGTTTGGCGTTTAACTTGCCGGCCTGCTTGAAGACCCAACATTCTCTGTGAGTATGGTTTGCAGGTTTTTCGAGGGTGCCATGGATTTGGCACAATCTGTCCAGGACTTTATTCAAGTCGGACTGTCCCTCTTTGCTGCCTTTAAATCGCTTCTTTCTTTGACCGGGTCGAGAGCCCCTGAATCCAGCATTGACCGTCGTGTTATCCGGAGTTCTTCGTTGTTCCAACGCACTTATTGCGCCGTGGCTTCCCGTTGCCATCTTGAATTTCGGATGTGCCCGGGTCACTGGTGCCTCTACGAGCCAACCAGCTGTCTTCGCCAGCACAAAAGCGGGTCATAAGGCTTGTTAAGGTCGCCATCGTCCTTGGCTTTTCTTGGCCGAGGTGTCTGGCAAGCCATTCGTCCCGGATACTATGCTTGAAGGCCGCTAAGGCTTCGACATCCGGACAGTCGACGATTTGATTCTTCTTAGTGAGAAATCTGTTCCAAAGCTTATGGGCTGACTCTCCGGGCTGTTGTTTTATGTGACTTAAATCGTCAGCATCCGGAGGTCGGACATAGATCCATTGGAAATTGGCCCTGAAAGCATCCTCAAGTTCCTCCCAATTTCCAATTGAATTTTCAGGGAGGCTTTTCAACCAGTGCCGAGCTGGCCCTTTCAACTTGAGGGGAAGGTATTTGATGGCGTGGAGATTGTCCCCATGAGCCATGTGTATGTGAAGGATAAAATCCACAATCCAGACCCCAGGGTCTGTCGTTCCGTCGTATGTCTCTATGTTCACGGGTTTGAATCCCTGTGGAAATTTGTGATCCAGCACCTCGTCGATGAAACACAGGGGGTGTGCAGCCCCTCTGTACCTAGACATGTCGTGGCATGCTATCCACGGTTGTTGTATCCGGGTTTGATTCTGAACTGGTATTTGATCAGTATGATCATTTTGGTGACCATAATCTTGTGTCGGAGCGCGCCCTCTAGATCCATAGACGGACCTGGTCGCACTAGCCTTTTTGTCCGGGAGCTCGCGTAACTCGTGTGCGACATGAGTGGCTGCTCTATTGCGGCCATTAAGTGGTTGGTCCGGCCGATTGGCCATATTGTTCTTTGGTGGAATTGGCTCTGCAGCTTCATTGTCGAATTCCGGCAGCAGCTTGCGCTTTGGGTAGCTCGTTGTGTGGCGATCTTCACCATATCTTTCTTCAGTGTCTAGCACTTTCTTCCATCTTCGGTTGAGTGTATCCTGCGCAGCGTTAAGCCTTTGTTTATGTGGCTTTAAGCTCCTCGTTGTGGCCATAAGCCTTCTGCGAAGGTCATCTTGTTCCAAACGTCTTTCCGGGATGATGAGTGCATTGTCAACCGGACTGTCCTCCTCTCCGAAGGCAGTTTGATGAGTTCGGCCCTCGGGATCGCTGTGGTCGGGCGTATGCTCCGGGCTGTGTTCGGCATGACCTGGCTTACCCTGCTCCATCGCTGGGTCCCTATGGTCGTTGTTGCCTTTGGAGTCGACCGGAGTGTCATCCTTTTTTGCATTGTTAGCGCTATTTTTACTATGACTGGACTTAGAGCGGTGCCTGCGCCGTCGTTTTGACTTTTTTCCGGGGGGTTTGTCCTCTGTTATGTCCTTTTTGTCACCATTGTCTTCTTTAGGCGTATCCACCATGTAGACGTCATATGATGAAGTGGCGGTCCAGCGGCCCGTGGGCGGTGGTTCCAGATCGTCCCCTGCATCGACGTCTATACCGTCGATGTTGTCGGAGTCGAAGTCAAGCATGTCTGTTAGGTCATTGATAGTGGCTATAAAGTGGGTGGTGGGTGGGCAATGATTTTCTTCGTCGTCCGCATCCCACCTAGGCCGGGTATAGTTCGGCCAAGGGTCTTCCGACAAAGAGAAAGACCTTAATGAATTTAGCACATCGCCAAAAGGGGAGTGCTGAAAGATATCCGTGGCGGTGAACTCCATTACTGGAGCCCAGTCGGACTCGATGGGTCCGGGTGTACGCGGTTCGGAACCCACGTTCAGACACAAGTTCGGGGGTTAGGTGACGCTGATCCCTTAACGGCGGAATCTGTGTTCGACTCTACCGCCGAAGAGTATGCGATTTCCGTGGCGGGGGCCATCCACCCGTCCTCGGACGATGCGATCTGCCTCGGATTTAGGTCCGGAGTAGCTGCAGGGGCGATATCCCGAATACTATCTGACATCAAATTTAAGTCAAGCTTGTCGTGACTGTTCGACGCTCCTCACGCAAGCCCGAATCTGTCGAAGATTAAGTCTCCGCAGACATCGGCCATGTAGTTCAAGTTTCCAAATCTGACCTGATGGACAGGGGCGTAGATGCTGATCTGCTCCAGATGGCCAAGCGAATTGGCCCGCAGTGCGAAGCCGCCGAACATGAAGATCTGTCCGGGGGAAGGCTTCTGCCCCCACAGCATCTACGACCCTTGAGTGACCAGCTAAAGCAGTTAGTCAAACTGCACAAGGCGGTCGAACTGGCCATGAAGGACCTTATAGTCCGGTTGTGACCGGCCGAGCCCCTGCCTAACAGTTACTTCGGACTCGTTAAGCGGCTTGTAAGTGCCTGCCCACGACTTGACGTCATAAAGTGGTCGGTGTGCATTGAGGGTGCACGGATGGCATTTGCCCATGTGAAGATGCATTGGGCAAAGATGAATGCCAAGGCGCTGATGACCGAGGGACCGCCAGAGGGCAAGGAGCACCGTCGTCCCAAGATGTATTATGACGGAGTCCTGGAGGGAGCCCGCCTTGTGGCGGAACAATGTGTGACGGATATAATCTTTGAATGAATACATTCATATTATCCTATCCTGTAATATAAAACAAGTTCGCTACGCAATATGTATTGCATGTTTTATTTAAAATAGTATCTCCTGTGCGGCCGTTTATGAAATTTTGAGAGTTGGCCAGTCGTCGGCTTCTGCCCCCACATAGCTAGTATAGGGGTGTTCGAGATCAATCTAAACACTCTTTATCCAAGTCTTTTGGTCCTTTAAGGAGGTGTTTAGCGCGACGAACAAGGCAATCAGACTATACGGCTTTATCTCTCTCACTTAGCCATAGGAGCTCTATAACTTTAAATTTTGGTGAAGCCCCTAGTATTCGGAGGGCCGAACTTGGGGCTCTATACATGCCTAAATCGGGCAATAACCGATTCCTCACTTGAAGCGGGAAAATCAAGGATTTTGAGACCTCTCAAACAGCGACCAGCTCTCGCTACATCATGACAATCAGTTTTTGGCTTTCTCTACTGAGGTGCTCGTCCGGAAGAACCGGGACACAACCGCAGTAGTTCTCCTTGTGCCACCTTAGCCGATATAGCGGAACGTAAGGTGGCAAAACATGGGAGCCAGGCAAACCCAACATTTGACCAAAGACACGATTCGGAGCCAATGCATATAATGCTATAAGTTTGGGGTCCCGAGTTGTACTATAAAGTGTTCGGACTTTCTTGTCGTGTTATGGGTGCATTGAAGCCCCTAGCGATTTAAAGCGTACCAGAATGTACGAATGCAGTAAGTACAAAGACAAGGAAAAAGATGAAATAAAAAGCAAAACACATCAAGTTAATTTCCTTTGTAATTTGAATAATACGTCAAGGCCTATTTGTACCTCTCGTGTGAGAAGTGAACAAGGCTATTTAACATGCCATTTACAATGAGCGGGCTGCGTGCGGGTATGTAAACAGGAATAATGATCATTAACAAAGACCACCTGGGAACTCCCTTGTACGTCAAAGCCCCTGGCTTCTCTTGGTGTATTCTTCCGTGATGGGTTCGATTATCCTGTTAACAAAAACAGAGCCTCAAGAAGAGAAGACCTGAAAGGAGAAGAAAAAGTGAGGGTATGCGGGTCCGAGAGCGGTTGAGCCGCGGTGTGGACCACAGTCTAGTTGTGCCTCCGTCTATGCCCATGGTATTTTAAGTGCATAGTTATGTACAGGCGGCACAAATTGTACCGCTTGACTGGGACAAGAACGGAGGCCGAATTACTAGACGAGCTCTGGGCAAGCCAGGTGGTTCTGTTGTGGAGCAGTTCAGACTCGTTTAAGATTGTCTGGGGGCCTTATTGCCGAATTGAGGTTTTTCCTAAGAAGGCCGCCCTGTGCTTCTGCCGCCAATGCCGCGGTGTGCTCCTCGGTACGGAGGGAGCGCTCCGTATTCTCGTTGACTGTTATGACACTGTGGGGTCTGGGCATTTTGAGATTGAGGTAGGCATAGTGTGATACCGCATTGAATCGAGCGAATGCGGTTCGTCCGAGCAGTGCATGATAACCACTGTGGAAGGGGACGATGTCGAAGATCAATTCTTCGCTTCGGAATTATCTGGTGATCCGAAGACCACTTCCAGTGTGATTGAGCCTGTGCAACAAGCCTCTACACCTAGTATGACACTTTAAAAGGTGGTTTTGGTGGGCTTGATCCTTGCGGGATCGATGCCCATTTTGTGCATTGTGTCTTGATACAGCAGGTTCAGGCTGCTGCCACCATCCATAAGGACTAGTGTTAGGTGGAATCCATCGATGATGGGGTCAAGGACCAGTGCGGCTGAACCGCCATGACGAATACTGGTCGGATGGTCTCTGCGATCGAAGGTGATTGGACAGGAAGACCATGGATTGAACTTTGGGGCGACTGGCTCCATCGCGTAGACATCCCTTAGTGTGCGCTTCCGTTCCCGCTTGGGGATATGGGTGGCGTATATCATATTCACCGTTTTAACTTGGGGTGGAAATTTCTTCTATCCCCCTATGTTCGGTGGTCAGGGTTCCTCGTCTTCATTACTGTGCAGCCCCTTTTTATTTTCGGCATTTAACTTGCCGGCCTGTTTGAACACCCAACACTCTCTGTTGGTGTGGTTGGTTGGTTTATCGGGGGTGCCATGGATTTGACATGGACGATCGAGGATGCGGTCCAAACTGGACGGACCCGGATTGTTTCTTTTAAATGGCTTCTTCCGTTGACCGTACTTGGAGCCACTGAATCCGGAATTGATGGTCGTGTCTTCGGCATTATTGCCATTATTTCGATGTTTGAATCTATTGCGTCGGGGTTTGCCGTTGCTGTCTCTGGCATCTGAGGCACCAGGCTTTCCTGACGTGCTGCTGCTACGGGCTAACCGGCTATCCTCGCCCGCGCAAAAGCGGGTCATAAGTGTTGTGAGGGCTGCCATGGATTTCGGCTTCTCTTGGCCGAGGTGTCAGGCTAGCCACTCATCGCGGATGTTGTGTTTAAAGGCCGCTAGGGCTTCGGCATCCGGACAGTCGACAATTTGGTTCTTTTTAGTTAAGAACCGGGCACAAAATTTCCTGGCTGACTCTCTGGGCTGTTGAGTTATATGACTTAAGTCATCAGCGTCCGGTGGTCGTACATAAGTGCCCTGGAAGTTGTCGAGAAATGCATCTTCCAGGTTCTACCAACTGCCAATGGAGTTTTCTGGCAGACTGTTTAGCCAGTGTCGAGCTGGTCCCTTGAGTTTTAGTGGGAGGTACTTGATGGCATGCAGATCATCATCGCGAGCCATGTGAATATGGAGAAGGAAGTCTTTAATCCAGACTGCGGGATTGGTTGTTCCATCATATGGTTCAATGCTCACGGGTTTAAACCCTTCTGGGAATTCATGCTCCATTACTTCATCCGTGAAGCATAGGGGGTGTGCGGCGCCTCTGTGCCGAGCCACCTCGCGACGCAGTTCAGATGTAGCTGGTCTGCTGTATTCGGCCCTGGTAGATTTGTATGTAGTGTATCCAGCGTGACGGTCATCGTCGCGTGTTGAGGCGCGCCCCCGTGATCCGTAGATCGATCTTGGATGTCCTGCTTTGTCTTCCAACTTGTAGCGCAGGTCATGTTTGTATCCCCGAGCCATTGTGTTTCTATTTGTTTGGCGACAGGGTGCGAGCTGATACGCCGCTTTGTCCCGGCCGTGGGGTGGTCGGTCCGCCACATCATGCGCTGGTAGTATGGGCTCTAACGCCTCGTCCTCGAATTGAGGTAGTAACCTGTGTCTGGGGTAACTTTTAGTTGGGCGCTCGAGTCCGTATTCCTCGGCTGCCAGGACTTCAGTCCATCTATCAGCTAGCAGATCTTGATCAGCTTGAAGCCGCTGTTGCTTCTTCTTCAGGCCTTTCGCAGTGGCTATAAGTCATTGCTTGAAGCGTTCCTGCTCGACGGGATCCTCAGGCACGGTAAATTCGTCGTAGCCGAGGGTCACCTCATCCTTGGAGGGGGGCAAGTAGTTGTCCTCCTCCGAGTTTTCATTTCTGGCCTGTTCATCAGGGCTGGCTTGCCCGTCCCCCTGTCCGGCCTATTCGAATCCCGGCTGGGCGGGGTCGTCTTCATTGTCTTCGCATCGTCCGGATTGCTATTGTCTACTGTGCCGGTATTGCTGCTTTTACCATGGCGTGGTATAGAGCGGCCCCGCTGACGTCAGCGCTTTGACTGCTTCTCGGGAGGTCTATCCTCACATGTATCCTTTTTGTCCTCACCATTATGTTCTTTGGGGGTATCCACCATGTAAATGTCATATGACGAGGTGGCTGTCCATCGCCCTTTGGGCGGTGGTTCCTCTTCTTCTCCCGCATCGTCGTCCATACCGTCGATGTCTTCGGAGTCGAAGTCAAGCATGTCGGTCAAGTCGTCGACAGTGGCTATCAAGTGGGTGGTGGGTGGGCAGCGAAGTTCTTCGTCGTCCGTTTCCCACTCGAGCCAGACATAGTTCGGCCAAGAATCTCCTGACAAGGAGGGAGATCTTAATGAATTTAACATATCGCCCAGGGGCGAGTGCTGAAAGATGTCCGCGGAGGTAAACTCCAAGATCGGCGCCCAATCCATTTTGAGGGGCGCGGACACACGCGGTTCGGAGCCTGTATCCGAAGACGAGTCCGGGGGTCCGACGACACAGGCGTCGATAGAGGCTGAATCTGTGTTTGGCTCCAACGCCGTAGAGTATGCGGCCTCCATGGTGGGATCCATCCCCCCGTCCACAGATGGCGTGATCCGTTCTGGATCTAGGGCCAGGGCAGTCACAGGCACGGTCTCTGAGCATAGTCCGATGACAGATTTGAGTCATGTTCATCATGGCTGCAGGGAGCGGCTATCGTGGGTTCGAAACCATCGAAGATCAAGTCTCCGCGGATGTCGGTGATGTAATTCAAACTTCCAAACCTGACCTAATGGCCAGGGGCGTAGCTATCGATCTGCTCCAGATGGCTAAGCGAGTTGGCCCGTAGTGCGGAGCCGCCGAATACAAAGATCTGTCCGGGGAGAAAAATCTCACCCTGGACTGCATCGTTAGAGACGATGGAGGGAACCATCAAGCCCTATGACGACGACATCGCGGAACTCTCGATGAAAGCACCAATGTCGGTGTCAAAACCGGCGGATCTCGGGTAGGGGTCCCGAACTATGCGTCTAAGGATAATGGTAACAGGAGGCGGGGGACACGATGTTTACCCAGGTTTGGGCCCTCTCTATGGAGGTAATACCCTACTTCCTGCGTGATTGATCTTGATGATATGAGTATTACAAGAGTTGATCTACCATGAGATCAATGAGGCTAACCCTAGAAGCTAGCCTATGATTATGATTGTTCTTGTCGTACGGACTAAACCCTCCGGTTTGTATAGACACCGGAGGTGGCTAGGATTACACAGAGTCGGTTACAGAGAAGGGAATCTACATATCTGAATCGCCAAGCTTGCCTTCCACGCAAAGGAGAGTCCCATCCGGACACGGGACGAAGTCTTCTATCTTGTATCTTCATAATCCAACAGTCCGGCCAAAGTATATAGTCTAGCTGTCCGAGGCCCCTTAATCCAGGACTCCCTCAGTCGTCAATACTCCAAAACCAACTAGGGGTGGCACTAGATGCACTTACAGTACCTGCTAAACCAATGGTTGAAGAACCACCCAAAATCTATCATACCACTGAAGCTTTCTATTTGGATCATCTTTGATCCATTTATGCTCGTGTTGAAACCCCAACTAGCTTAGTTGAGGACAAATCATTAGATGAGCATGCTCATTTTGTGCGACACCGCTTATCTCAAAAAGGGAAACTTTTGTGGCATCATATTAATAGTTTGTATTGCTATGCTTTGAATTTATGTGAAATACATGATTTTACTTTTTGGTCTGAACACCCTAAAAATACCTTCCCTTCCAATGTGAGTTTAAGGATAATGGAATCGTATCTACTTATGCCAAGGGTGTTTATAATTACTTTGATATTGAACAAATTGAAGAATTTATTGCTTTTAAGGGTGCTTATGAAGTTGCTTCTTTGATTGAAAGTATGATGCTACTCTTTACAAATCTGAAAAATTTTCCATACTTAAATATTGCTATGAAAATTATTCTTCTAATGCTTATATTAAACCATATATTGAGGACTTCTCGCTGTGCAAGAAGAGACTAATATTTTGGAGGAGTCTATGCAAGAAGAAACTGATGAAACTGTGAGCTCATTGGATGAAAAAGACGATGAGGAGAGCGAAGAACAAACGGAGGAAGAACGGATTAGCTACATGTGCCCACCTTCTGATGAGAGTAACTCTCCAACTCATACATTGTTTAATCTCCCTTCGTTCTTACCGAAGGATGAATGCTATGATCCCCTCGATTCTTTTGAAATATCCCTTTTTGATGAAATTGATGTTTCTATGCTTGTGGCCATGATGCCAATATGAATTATGCTTATGAGATGAACTTTCTATAATTCCTTACGTTAAGAATGAAATTGTTGCTATTGCACCCACACATGATAGTCCTATTATCCTTTGAATTCTCCAAACTACACTATATCAGAGATGTTTGTTCTTATTAAGGATTATATTGATGGGTTGCCTTTTACCACTACACATGATGATTTTGATGAATATAATGTGCATGTGCTTGCTGCTCCATGTTGCAATTATTATGAGAGAGGAACTACATCTCCGCCTCTCTATGTTTCTAACACGATAAAATTGCAAGAAACTGCTTGTATTGGCCTTTACTTGATGTGCATGAATTGTTCTTATATGACATGTCGATGCATAGGAAGAGAGTTAGACTTCGTCATTGCTTGATATATGTTTCCTTTTGCTCACTACTAAATGCCAAATCATTGATAATTAAAATTGGCTTTGATATACCTTAGGATCCGGGTGGATTCATTACTTGAGCACTTCATGCCTAGCTTAATGGCTTTAAAGAAAGCGCTGTCAGGGAGACAACCCAGAAGTTTTAGAGAGTCATTTTATTTCTGATGAGTGATTTTATAAAGTTTTATAACAAAAAATATAGAGGGGAACTTAAAACTTCACAAAAAGGAAAGTGAAAGTGAGAGAGACGAGCATTGTTGAAGTGGGGGAGCTCCTTAAACTTGTTTTTGCCCATGGAAACTTTGTGAATCTCAGTTACAGATAGTTTTCAACAAAAATAATTACCCCCTTGTACAAATCCTTAGTATTGTAAAATTATTGTGCCAAGGTTTGCCTTTAGGATGATTAGATTGCTTGTTGGTATGTGCGATGCAGAAACAGAAACTTTGGCTGTAGCGCGTGAATTTTCAAAAAACATTTGGAACGTCAAACGGTTCTGAAACTTTTTGCACGGTCTTGCTATACAAATTGTTTATTTCGTCCTAATATTTCAGAATTTTTGGAGTACCAGAAGTATGGTAGATGTTCATATTTCTACACATTGTCCTGATTAAGACAGATTTTGTTTTTTGATGCATTGTTTTGCTTGTTTTGATGAATCTATCGATTCTATCGGTGGTATAAGCCATGGAAAAGTTATATTATAGTAGCTACAATGCAAAAACAAAATATGAATTGGTTTGCAACAGTACTTAGAGTGGTGATTTGCTTTATTATACTAACGGATCTTACCGAGCTTTCTGTTGAATTTTGTATGGATGAAGTGATCAAAAATCGAGGAGGTCTCAATACGAGGAGAAGGAGGAGAGGCAAGAGCTCAAGCTTGGGGATGCCCAAGGCACCCCAAGTAAATATTCGAGGAGACTCAAGCGTCTAAGCTTGGGGATGCCTTAGAAGGCATCTCATCTTTCTTCAACAAGTATCAGTATGTTTTCTTCTTTGTTTTGTTCACGTGATATGCGTAAATCATGGAGCATCTTTCGCATTTAGTTTCCACTTTTGTTTTATGCACCATGCTGGTATGAGATAGTCCATGGTTGATTTATAGAATGCTCATTGCACTTCACTTATATCTTTTGGGTATGGCTTTATAGAATGCTTCATGTGCTTCACTTATATCATTTGAAGTTTGGATTGCATGTTTCTCTTCACATAGAAAACCGTTATTTATATAGTGATATTTTGATTCACTTATATTTATTAGAGCATGATATTTGTAGAAATAATTAAACTCTCTTACTTCACTTATATCTATTTAGAGAGTCAACAGGAATTGGTCAATTGCATGGTTAGTCATAAAATCCTACATAAAACTTATGGATCACTGAATATGATATGTTTGATTCCTTGCAATAGTTTTGCGATATAGAGATGGAATACGTGGGAGGTACTAGTAAATGGTTGTGGTTAGTAAGAATATTGGTGTTAAGGTTTTTGATTCCCGAAGCATGCACGTATAGTCTCTTGTTATGCTATGATGGTGGAGCATGATGTATTATTGATTGTATTCCTTATGAGTGGCGGTCGGGGACGAGCGATGGTCTTTTCCTACCAATCTATCCCCCTAGGGGCATGCGTAGTAGTACTTTGTTTTGAGGGCTAATAAACTTTTGCAATAAGTATATGAGTTCTTTATGACTATGTGAGTCCATGGATTATATACATTCTTACCTTTCCGTGATTTGCTAGCCTCTTCGGTACCGTGCATTGCCCTTTCTCACCTCAAGAGGTGGTGCAAACTTCGCAGGTGCATCCAAACCCCGTAATATGATACGCTCTATCACACATAAGCCTTATTATATCTTCCTCAAAACAGCCGCCATACCTACTATTATGGAATTTCCATAGCCATTCCAAGATATATTGCCATGCGACTTCCACCGCCTCCGTTTTGATGACTTGGGCATTCATTGTCATATTGCTTCGCATGATCGTAAGATAGCTAGCATGATATTTCCATGGCTTGTCTGTTTTTTGATATCGTTGTTATGCTAGATCATTGCACATCCTGGTACACTGCCAGAGGCATTCATATAGGGTCATACTTTGTTCTAGGTATCGAGTTGTAATTTTTATTTTCTTTTGAGTTATAAGTAAACACAATTGTGATGATCATCATTATTCATTATTAGAGCATGTCCCAGCGAGGAAAGGATGATGGAAACTATGATTCCCTCATAAGTTGGGATGAGACTCCAGACAATGAGAGAGAGAGAGAGAAACAAAGAAAAAAAGAAAAAAAAGAGAAGAGGCATTGTTACTATCTCTTACCACACTTGTGCTTCAAGGTAGCACCATGTTTTTCATATAGAGAGTCTCCTATTTAGTCACTTTCATAT
This sequence comes from Triticum aestivum, assembly GCF_018294505.1. NCBI lineage: Eukaryota > Viridiplantae > Streptophyta > Magnoliopsida > Poales > Poaceae > Triticum > Triticum aestivum. Next base: position 60,019,896 of record NC_057810.1, on the reverse strand, counting down.
ACTAGTGGGAATTCTTCATTATAGAACTTGGCTTGTATATTTCGATGGTGGGCTTCCTCAAATGCCCGAGGTCTTCATGAGCAAGCAAGTTGGATGCACATCCACTTAGTTTTCATATTGAGCTCTCATACACTTATAGCTCTTAGTGCATCTGTTGCATGGCAATCCCTACTCCTCGCATTGATATCAACTAGATCGGGTACGCACCTTGGCACGAGGGTGCCGGTCCAAACGTTTTGGTCAAGCGTGTAATGTTAAGTTAGTAGTGACCCAGGCTGCTATTCCGACGATAAGGGGCAATGAAAGCATGATATTATCACCATGTGTTCAAATGGGACTAACAACATCTGAAGTAACTGAAGCGGTAAATAGATGGCCGACAAAATGCACCTAAAAATACTGGTATTCGCTTAATATCACCTATTCATAATGCAGCCTCAGAAACCTCCAAACACCCATCCATAAACCTGTTGTATACATAAATAAAGATAAATATTATATCTTGAGTGCGAGGTAAAAGGGTGCATGTCAAGTAGTTCTAAACCAAACAAAGTACGAAATAGTGACATCAGGAGTTGATTGTAAAGTTATTAATTGTAAGTAAGCTAAAACAGAATGAAATGAAACTATATCAATAAGTTAAATGGAGATGCAGATATAGCAAGAAGTCAAATGGAAATAAAGATCTAATCAGAATCAAAATGATCGAAGCAAGTACTGTCCCTTATCTAACAAAAGAGCGTAGAAAGCATCATAGGAGAGTAAGCAAGCATACACGATGGAATGCATTTTCAGCAATGATAAAAAATGAACTACCGAAGAACCAGTAGGAAGCAAAGCTTGATCATATGCAGATCCGAGCAGGTATCTGCCAGTGACCCCAGCCCTTAGTAAGCCCCTTGACCCGCAAATTCCTTTTTTCCACCTTAGCCTTCAGATTCTGATCTTCCTGTCCTTCTCGTCGACACTGCCCGACAGGTACTTCATCTCGGTCTAGATTTTCTGCATTAGAGGGCGGTCAAATTCAATATCCATGGTGGCCTGAAGATGCTCCAAGCACCGAGGAGCAGCATTTTGCATGGCCCATTGGCATCCACAGCTGGGTCGCCATTGATCCTCATATGCTCTGCCGCTGCGGACGAACGCAACTGTGATGGCCAGAAGATAGCAGTAGCCGCCACAAGGCCACGGTAAGATGCGCATGTCTTGTACTTCACCTCGGGTAAATCATCTTCAGCAAGAACGACACTAAGCATAGCCTTCGGCCTAACCGTGGCAGAATGCTTCATCTATTAAAATATGTAGAGTGGCAAGTCATTTACGCATAGTACATACCACAACAGGAATACGCGGAAATATCAGGCTACTAAAGCAATAGAAACATGGAAATGCATTAGCCTTTATCGGTGACGGGTTTAGGACAAGCAAAGCAAACGTGCAACAGAAACCTGAAAAACAAACCAGAGATCTGCAACAACACAACGACGATGTAAACATGCTTTTAAGTAAGGCAGGGCACATTCTTTAAAGGCAGGTCACAAACATCAATCGTGTTGTGTGTTGACCACGATTGGCAAACACAAGCAGGTAAACTACAGAAGCCAAACGGCATGATACACAGTACACCATAGAGCAAGCATGAACAGGGTAAAAAATGGCTATTCACGGGATCTAAAGAATCTGATACACATTGGACTGCACAGCAAGCATCGATGGAGCTAATAGGACCATTCTACTACAAATCACATATCAAAAATATGCTCTGTGTGTCCTAGATCAACGACAGGTCCAATTGCATAAATCTCGAACAAATCTAGCACATGTTTTAGAGTTGACCAAGCAAACGGGGTCTACCTTGCTAGCTGGTGATGGTGTGGAACGGAGATCACGGTCATTGTTCATCGCACCGATGGAGAAGAGCTCCCTCCGTGTGCCTGATGCCATCGCGCAAAGAAAAGCTTGGGTGCCTGGATGCACAGATCAACGATCCTGTAAGAATATCACCACATTGTGGACTAAATTTGCGGAAGCTAGGGATTCAGAGAGATAACAAAAGGAGCAAGGATCTCACCTTCTACAGAAGAGGAGGGGAGAGCGCTGCCGTATATGTGAACTTGAAATACAAATCTAAACAACCTAGAAAAAACACCGAAGAGGGCAGGCGAGAGGAAAGAATCACCTGCAAGGAAACCAGCGAAGCAACTTCGAGCAGCACAGCCCAAGAGCACAAGCAGACCCCAGCCAGGACAAATCAACCAGCAAACCCTAGACAGATCCCTAAAGAACAACAAATCCCTGGATGAGCACATGTACAGCACAAAGGAGAAGACAATGAGAGAAGCGAAGAACAAACTCAGCCATCTCAGAAGCCTCTCCGGTGTACTCCCTCTCCGGTCAACTCGCAAGACAGCCCTTCCGGCACGCCATCGTCCCAACTGCGACACATCCAGAAAGATGAGGAACACAGGAAAAACAAGCAGAATAAAAGACAGGACCCATCCACGTCCGAATAAAATCCTACTGGCAAGGCAAATATTCATGCACACCTAGTATCAATTGGCTCAACAGTACTACTGCAAATAGAAAGTGTCACTGTTAGAGCATGACCCTATTTTTAGTGTAGCCAACAAATGAAAAAATAAGGTAGTTCATGTAGCTTTGAAGCTTAGATTAGAGAAGATTTTATTACATAGATAATCTCATTAGCAGTTCATGTGGTCTTACTTAGAAGTACAATTTGCACCCCAGCATACAATTCACCTACTTATTGCCATCTGACACAGTACAGTAAGTAAATAACCAAGGGAAAAACGTCAATTTGGTACTTTGTACTTAGTCCATACCAAATCGTTGTTTTTAGCACAATTAAAATCAAATGCATCTTTGCAGTATTTTTGAAAAATGTGAGCACAAAAGCGGGTGGTTATGACCACTTAACACTGCAATTGTTGATACATGCACCCATGCCTTCTGATCAATAAAAATGGAAATCCAGAGAAATAATCTCTGAGAAACAAATAATTCAAACATGTGGTGGTCTATCGGTGCTTGAAGTAGGCAATATAAAATCAAAATTACGCCAATGCAGGTTGTAGGAACAAAAAAAGTGAATGGTTAGTGGCCACAAAAGAGAGAGTTGGGTGCATAGTGTTTGTTATTCTTGGAAGCGTGAAACCATACATATGAATATTCCAACTATAATGCAGATATACAGATCGTTTTATCAGAAAATCGACACTCGATAAATGCATTTTGAAGTACAAAGGCAATTCATACCACACAACACAAACAACCCTACAGCCGGAGTCTAAATTCAGACACCCAATGAGAGATGACATATATAGAGAACCACGACATTTCAATAGTAAGTAATTTGACTAACAATGAATATTAGAGCTATAGTTACAACACTAAAGATCAGCGAGGAATGCTATGCACTTAGTCTAAAACTCACGTAAGCATATTGTACAATCAGCAGCTCAATTACTAATAATAATGAATAGATCTAGTTTGAACTTTCAAAACTATATATCCCTGATAACACTATCTAATTAAAATAGATGGGACATAAATATAGATCATCTCATTATTTTGGCAGGAGATAAAATAAATGGCATTGTTCAGACAATGGGATTCAGACAATACGTTAGCATGTGATAAAGTAAAAGGAGATCGATGTACATATTAGACTGGAGGTCACCATATGCAACACCTCCCTATCACTATGTTGCAGATGTAATCATAAAGGTCTCCAGGTCACAATGCACATGACAAAGTAAAATACCCAGAAAAGGAAATATCATCAGAGATAAAGATTATGGAGAGAATCGACCTTCAAAATCTGAGAGAGAAAACATGTGTAAATGCTAGTTCCAAGTGCCTTCCTATTCTTTAGGCCACTTCCAATCCGGAAAATAATAGGGGGTCAAGAGAGAGGGAGGGGGATAGAAGCCTGTAACACGGTAGGGTTGAGTCGAATAAGTTGCACGACAAAGGAAGCAAGCACATCCAGTGCCACCAGTCGCTAGTCAGAAGCAACTATTATTAGGAAAGAAGAGGTGCATCAGAATTACTCATTTTGGTACAAATAAATTAGATAATACCCAGATGGCAAACCAAATCAATTAGATAGTTATAGTCTAGCTTGTGCGCACAATATTGTGTTCTTTGTGGTGACTGTTGTGCATTGCTTCTTTTCAAGCAAGTAGAACTATACAACAAAAATAGGTAGTAAAACTTGCAGGATTTCACATAATTTTGTTTTGCAATTGATGGCATTTAGTATCGAAAATGCGCATCTGAGCCCAGGCTCAGATGCTCCCGCTCAGAAAAAATTCAAAACAAATACTAGAAAAATTCAAAAAAATCCAAAAAAAATTGTGTAGTAGATAATTTGTTGCGTGAGGTCCGCTGTAAATTGCAACTCATTTGGACATTTGAGTAGCTCTCAACAAAAAAGACAAATCGGGTCAAAACAGTTCATGAACAATGAACTTTTTATAGACCCCGATTTTGTCTTTTTTGCTGAGAGATGCTCAAACGTCCAAATGAGTTGAATTTTGCAGCAAACCTCACGCATCAAATTATCTACCACACAAAAAAATTGGAATTTTTTGAATTTTTCTAGTATTTGTTTTGATTTTTTTCATTGGCGCGGGTGCAGCTGAGCCTGGGAGCCAAATTAGCCTACTCATTTAATACTTGCAAGTCTGTCAATTTTAGTATCATCTTCACTGAGGATTCACTTGCCAAACTTAATCATTTTTTATCAAGGGTGTTCTATGGCAGTTAACCTGCAAATGTACGAAAACTGTATCTTTCTGCATGATAGCTTGATAAGCCCATATACATGATATAGTCCAGACTTGTCACTATGCTAGCTATTTACTCTCTCTAATTTTCTTTGGATGACATTTTAGGATGTGTGCAATCAACTTCAAAATTTGAGTACTAACACAAAGATAAAAAATCTTTTATCAACCCCTAAATCATTTTTAGGCATGAACCACTGATTAGAACTTTAGCTGGATCAAGCAAGAACATAGTTACTTCATAATATAGTTGTTGAACATAAGTGCATATGTTTCGGGCCCCTTGGGGATGGAGGGGGAGTTGGCATCCTATCAAAATAGTTCAGGCCTGCAAGAACGATATTGGCAAGACGTAATGGTCAGGAATAAACGACCAAGTGACATCAAACAGTAACATCGGCACATAACGACATTTATTAGCAAAGCTAATGTTGGATTACTTAAAGCTTCAAACAAAACACACAATGCTTGAACAGAAGGTAAAATACCCTGCTATTCCAGTAATAATGCATTCAAACTTTTAGGGAACAAAATGTTGGTCGGGTCCTAAGGCCAAGAACAAAAGGAAAAAAATAATACCTAAATGGTTAGCCCAAGATCGATGACACCATGTTTCAGCCGCTCTCGGAAGGTCTCAAGGCCCTTTCACGATATGTAGCTGAACCGGTGCACGTCAATGTCGATCTCGAAGTAGTTCGATCCCTACGTCACAATGAACAAACAGATGAAGATGTTTCAGTCAGGACTGGAGGTGCATCAAGAATTTCTAATTTGAGCACATGTGGGTTGATGGAGATGTGAGGAAGCATGTATAACTGGTTACTACCTTGTAGAATTTGTACTGGGGTCTTGTCAGCACTGGCTTCTAATTGTAGTACAAGCCTTCTCTCGGTTGCACTGATCTGCAGGTCTTCAGGGTTTACAATGCCGGCCAGGATTTTCAACCTCTCTGTGTAGGGCACGTTGTTTTCCACTGGGAACCCCTTGACTTCTCCATTTCCTCATTCATAACACTCCGCATGACCATGAACTCATCTCTAATTTGTTCATGGGTACTCAAAATGGGTTACATTATGATGCCATGGAAATGCAATCAATTCGGCTTACCTTGATGTTGTCCTTGAGCTGCGGAGAAATCTCCTTGTCGAAGCTGTCGAATATCTTGAAATAGAGGACCAGGCTTACACCATCGCCATCGTTCTCACAGAACACGGTAGTGGGATAGGTAGGCAACTGTACAGATCATTTATTAACCTGTTAAGCTCAGACTAAGCAATAATTTTCTCAAAAAAATGTACTAAGCAATCAACACTACTTGGTTAAGTAGGTGAAGAAACACGAGTGAATTACCTGAATGTTCACAATGAGAAGCGAAGGGAAGGAGTCGTGGGGCTTCAGCGACGGGAGCACGATGTGGTGCACTTTCCTTGCGCAAGCAAACATGTCTGCTCCGATCGAGTTGTAGGCGGAGCAGTTTGGGGCTGGGGATTTCCTCTTGTATCTGAGGTCAATTTCAAAAGCTTCAGTCAGGCATACTGACAGAAGAAATACACAGTGGATGAATGCATATCAGGAGTTTCAGTAACATTGCTTCGTACTTGAAGAAGCCTTCCCCCCTCTGACTCTGAACACCGACGGCTCGAGGACCAACAAACAGCCCTCTAACGGTTTCTCGTTGACTGAATACGGCAGCGTCAGGCCTGCTCTCGGCCGGTACAGGTACTTCGCCGAGCTAGCAGAATTGATCGTCAGTTTTGTCAGCAAAGCATAAATGAAATGCTGACAAACAATTTGAATGATACTGCTGGATCAGTAGGTGGAAGTGTTGGTGTTGACTCACTCACTTTGGTCATTTCATTGCCCTTGTACGATCTCCACCGGAAGGAGAGCCCAAAGATGGCCGATTTTTTCCTCTGGTGGTGCGGGCTGAACCCGGCGACGGGCATCGGCTGGACCTTGTAGCTCGGGATACAGCCCAGGAAAGGCCGAGGCGAGCACGACGCCACGCTCTACCATTCTTTTCACCCTGGCACACCTCCGCGTCCACGATGCTCCGGAGGCGTTGCACTGTGTTCACCAAGCACACCGCGTCCTTGCATGGTGCCACGTTCGTGCCACCTGTGACGTCTTCCAGGAGAGGACCTGGATTTGCAAGCAGGGGGAGCATCTGATGCTGAGTACACTTCGAGCCTGAAACTGCACTACAGGGCATGAGAAACCAGGGGAGCACAATACCTCGACTGACGTTGGAGTAATCATTTTCGTCGTCGCCGGAGTCGCCCGAGTCTCCCAGCATGATGACAGAGTCGTACCATGCCTCGTCGCAAATCACTTCAAAAACAAAACAAAAATCAGGGGTCTGGTCGAGTAGGTTAGCGCCGGCCGGAGAAAACGAGGCGTTGGTTGGTTTCGTTCGCGTCTCACCATTTCCTGCGTCCATCTAGATGCTTTGTCACTGCAGCTGCGTGAGATGGAGCATGACGATCGAGGCCTTCGCGCCGTCGACACGGACGACCCCGTGGCACCCAGCGAAGCGGTCGGCCATGTCGCCGTCGATTACCGTGGACACCTTCCAACGGAATTTGGTCGCCGTGGCCGAGAGGTCCTTGGGCCTCCTCCGCCGCCTCGTTGTCGACACGCAAGAACCCATTGTCAACACGCACACCTGGATGGACCAAACAAAGAAGCACACACTTCACATAGTTAACAGGACAAGGCCGGTGTTTTTCAGGAGACGACCCTTTGGTGGTCATGCTGAGGGAGGCCCGGCTAACTCGCCGGAGACGTCCACCTCCTTCACCCACCATCGTGCGGGGAGAGATGACCGTGCAAATCCTTTGTCGTGGGGCTCGGGCAAGGCAGAGGAGCTCATCAGCGAGCTGGATCTCAGCCGCCACGGCTGGATCTGGCTGGCTCGAATCGCACGTGACGCTTTAGGAAGAAGAATGACGGCAACGAGGCAAACTCATGACGGACGGTGATGGCATGGGAGGCGGCCAGATTTGACAGGGATACAGCCGCCGGTAGCCTCGTGCGTTGGGTGGGAGGCGGGTGACCTCGGGTCGTCTTCTCGCCCTCGCGCTGTGCGGCTAGGGAGGAAGAGGATTGCAGAGGCATCGCGGCCTGCGATGGAGAGAAGAGACATGGCTGGGAGGGCGGGGCAAGGGAGGTGAGGAGGCGGGGCTGGTGCCGTGGCAGCGAGAGGGGGGCGAGAGGACGAATGCGCGAGGCCGATGGGGGAGGAGGACAATTGGGAGCACGAACATGCAGCAGTCACCCTCCTCATCCAACCACGGGCCAACCAGCGACTACCATGCAACGGGCCGACATGTGAAAAGACAAAAATGCCCTCAGCGGACCACATAATTCACACGTGGTGGCACGAGATCTTTTACCGCGGGAGGTAACTATTCATTGCCATAGGGTCTTCGGTTCGATCCGGCGGCCCAAATCGTCCGCGGGCTTGATCCGACGGTCGAATATCCATCAAACCAACGAAACGGACGGTCGGATGTGCCAAATCGCTGAGGAGGCTTGGTGAGAAACTCCTCTCTTATTTCTGGATTGATGGGCATCTTCATAGTCCATTGGTTAGCCACGTTGATGTGAGACTTTCTTTTTTTGTCTTCTCTATATTTACCTCTATCATCATACTCTATTTCATCTGTAGTGCTATATCCATGGCTCGTGCTCATGTATTGCGTGAGGGTTGAAAAAGCTCGGCTTGGAATCGGGGTTCTGCATGATAAATACTTTGTGTTAAGAAGACAGAGCATGACAAGATTATATGATTTTGTAGGGATATCTTTCATTAGCGTTGATATTTTGAAAGACATGAATGTTTATTGGGATGCCTGAATATTGATGTCTTTATGTCAAATTATAGACTATTGCTTTAAATCTCTTATGTCTTAATATTCATGCCCTGATTAGATATATGATCAAGTTTATGCTAGGTAGCATTCCACATCAAAAATTATATTTTTTATCATTTACCTACTCGAGGACGAGAAGGAATTAAGCTTGGGGATGTGATGACCCACAAGTGTAGGGATTGCAACAGCTTTCGAGGGTAGAGTATTCAACCCAAATTTATTGATTCGACACAAGGGGAGCCAAAGAATATTCTTGAGTATTAGCAGTTGAGTTGTCAATTCAACCACACCTGCATAACTTAGTATCTGCAGCAAGGTATTTAGTAGCAAAGTAGTATGATAGTAATGGTAATAGTAATAAAAGGCAAAGATAGTAATAGCAATATTTTTGGGTTTTGTAGTGATGGTAACAATAGCAACGGAAAAGTAAATAAGCGAAGCACAATATATGAAAAGCTCGTAGGCAATGGATCAGTGATGGATAATTATATCGGATGCGATTCCTCATGTAATAGCTATAACATAGGGTGACACAGACCTAGCTCCAATTCATCAATGTAATGTAGGCATGTATTCTGAATATAGTCATACATGCTTATGGAAAAGAACTTGCATGACATCTTTTGTCCTACCCTCCCGTGGCAGCGGGTCCTAGTGGAAACTAAGGGATATTAAGGCCTCCTTTTAATAGAGAACCGGACCAAACCATTAACACATAGTGAATACATGAACTCCTCAAACTACGGTCATCACCGAGAAGTATCCCGATTATTGTCACTTCGGGGTTGTCGGGTCATAACACATAATAGGAGACTATAGACTTGCAAGATAGGATCAAGAACACACATATATTCATGAAAACATAATAGGTTCAGATCTGAAATCATGGCACTCGGTCCCTAGTGACAAGCATTAAGTATAGCAAAGTCATAGCAACATTAATCTCAAAACATAGTGGATACTAGGGATCAAACCCTAACAAAACTAACTTGATTACATGATAAATCTCATCCAACCCATCACCGCCCAGCAAGCCTACGATGGAATTACTCACGCACGGCGGTGAGCATCATGAAATTGGTGATGAAGGATGGTTGATGATGATGATGGCAACGAATCCCCCTCTCCGGAGCCCCGAACGGACTGCAGATCAGCCCTCCCGAGAGGTTTTAGGGCTTGGCGGCGGCTCCGTATCGTAAAACGCGATGAAATTTCCTCCCTGATTTTTTTCTCCGCGAGACGGAATATATGGAGTTGGAGTTGAGGTCGGCGGAGCCTCAGGGGGCCCACGAGACAGGGGGCGCGCCCAGAGGGGGTGGGCGCGTCCCCCACCCTCGTGGACAGGGTGTGGGCCCCTGGTCTTCATCTTTTGCGAGGATTTTATATATTTTCTGAAACTTGTCTCCGAGGATTTTCAGGTCATTCTGAGAACTTTTGTTTTATACACATGAAACAACATCATGGTAATTCTGCTTAAAACAGCGTCAGTCCGGGTTAGTTCCATTCAAATCATGCAAGTTAGAGTCCAAAACAAGGGCAAAAGTGTTTGTAAAAGTAGATACGTTGGAGACGTATCAGGATGTTGATACGTCTCCGTTGTATCTATATTTTTTGATTATTTCATGCCAATATTACACAACTTCTATACACTTTTGGCAACATTTTTATATGATTTATTTGGACTAACCTATTGATCCAGTGCCCAGTGTCAGTTCCTATTTGTTGGATGTTTTTTGTTTCACACAAAATCTAGATCAAACAAAGTCCAAACGCGATAAAAATTTATGGAAAATTATTTTAGAATATATGTGATTTTTGGGAGGTGAAATCAACACAAACGGGAGCCCACAGCCCCCAAGATACACCAGGGCGTGCCAAGGGGTGCCAGGCGCGCCCAGGTGTCTTATGCCCTCCTTGTAAGGCGGTTGGGTCCCTTCTTCTAGTGCAAGAAAGTTAGTTTATGGAAAACAATTGTGTAAAAATTTCAGTGCAATCGGAGTTACGGATCTCTGGGAATTTAAGAAACTGTGAAGGGCCAGATCTGGAAAACGTGAAACAGAAAAGAACAGAGAGGAAGATCCAATCTTGGAGGGGATCCCCTCCGCCACCATGGAGGCCATGGACCAGAGGGGGAACCCTCCTCCTATCTAGGGGGATGCCAAGGAAGAAGAAGGAGGAGGGGGCTCTCTCCCCCTCTGTCACGCGCAATATGCGACCCTATCCTAAAGGAACTCGAAGGTCCCACCAAGGATAGAAGCGCATATTGTAGACGCTTTTGCAAGGTGGATATCATTACATCGTACCATTACATAAAAGTTGGGGATACATACAAGAGGCATACAATGCCACACGAATACAACAACATCATACACAAGAGCATCATCCGACTACGGATGAAACACAAACAGAAACTCAAACGACATCCACCCTGCTAGCCCAGGCTGTCGACCTAGAACCTATCCCCTGATCGAAGTAGAAGCAGAAGAAGAACTCCAAAACAAGAAAACATCGCTCTCGCGTCATGATCATCGCATAACCTGCACCTGCAACTGTTGTTGTAGTAAACTGTGAGCCACGAGGAGTCAGCAATCCCATTACCATGGGTATCAAGACTAGGAAAGCTTAATGGGTATGGAAAGGATAAGTGGTGAGGTTGCAGCAGCGACTAAGCATATATGGTGGCTAACATACGCAAAGAAGAGCGAGAAGAGAAGCAACGCAACATCGAGAAAGTAGAAGTGATCAAGGGGTGATCCTGAAAACTACACTACAAAAAAATACACTTCTGTGATGATACTTGTTTGTCACAGTAGGTCGTGTTTTTTGCCATGCATGTACATCCATGACAAATTTATGACAGAATCAAGATAGTCATACCTGTGCTGTCGTAGAAGTGTTCCATGACATTACCAAAATTATCATCACAGAAGTGTCCTCTTCCATGATGATAAATCGCGCATCACAGAAGTGCTTTCGTCAAGGGTGACCGACACGTGGTATCCACCGTAACGGAACACCGTTAAGCTATTGGGTCAGGTTTTGGATCCGATAACCTGTTAATAGACCCGACCAATGGGGATTTTCCACGTGTAAAATCATCATTGGCTGGCGGAAACACGTGTCGGCTCATCGTTGGGACAGATGTCATCCACTCATTGGACAGAAGGCGCCTATGATACTTCGACACGTGGCACGGCCCAACAGAGGCCCATTCCTGTGAAAAGGCCGGCCCGTTTGACTTGGTCAAAAGGTGGCGGGCCGGCCCATTGAAAGCCTGTTAACGGCATGTTTGCATATAGCCCATTTACAGCCCGCTAACCCAAGGCACTTTATGCCCTATCCGAATTAGGCCCAATAGTGTCATCTGGGCCATCCAATATGATTCCAGCCCGTTTTCACTTCCGGCCCATGTATGGCCCATGACGTCTTTTGGCCTATATGAGGCCCTTTGTAACTCTTGGCCTATTAACGGCACGTGGTGAAACTGGCCCGTAATGAACAGTGTATCACTTTACACCCATTAACGGCCCGTTGTGAAACTGGCCCGTAATGAACAGTGTATCACCTTATACCCATTAACTGCCCGCTATTCCGTTGGGCCATTTCCAGCCCATGTTATCTTTCGGCCTTCTCAGAGCCCATTTATTATTGGGCTCATTTCCAGCATTCGTTTACTTACGGCCCATTACTGTCATTTTCTGCTTGTGGGCCAAATTCAGCCCGTGGTTACAATCGGCCCGTTTGTGGTCCGTTAATACGTTGGGCCGTTTTCATAGCGTCATCAAATACGGCCTATTAACGATGGCCCGTTATGGTCGGCCCATGAACGGACGATTCCAACTCTAGCTCGTTTACAGCCATAATGCGGCATGTTATTGGCCCATGTTTGGCCAATCGATCATACGGCCCGTATAAGGCCCATTGTTTCTATGGCCCGTAGAAGGCCCATTGTTTCTATGGCCCGTAGAAGGCCTACTGTTTCTACGTCCCATAGAAGGCCCACTGTTTCTATGTCCCGTAGGAGGCCCAATGTCACTACAGTAAATATTAGCCCATGGTTATTGTGGCCTAGTTTTAAAAAATAGGTTATTGCAGCCACTAGCAAACCGTGGAAAAAGAACTGCACTGACTACAAGCAAACAAATAAACAAGACAACAAGGAAATAAATAAGCAAGCAACTTATGCTAGGCTATCACAGCTATTACACATATTACATCCACTGGGCATCAAAGTTCGCCACCAGTGCAAATATAGGGAACAAAGCAGCATATTAACACCGCAGCAAAACAAGTCCAGAACTGAAACCACTTCAGAAGAGTTCAAGAAACAATATCCTGGGTACCCATAATGCTGGCAAGATGCTTAGCAAGCTTATTAACTTTCTATTGTTTGGCGCTTAAATCCTTCAGCGCTTGCTGTTGCACAAGAAAGTACGCATCTGAATTCTGCAGGGACTTCCTCAGTCCTTCGGCTTCTTGCCGCAGCACAGCTGACGGATGCCTTTCAGCTTGTAGCTGAGACTGAAGAAGCTGAAGTGATTCAGGCAGCGAGTTCGAAGAGCTTGTGCCAGCGATACTGGCCAGTAACTCGAACACTACATCAACGCAGGACTGTGGGGGTTTTCTCACTGTCTACAAGATCGTTTTATCACCTTTCTTGGAGACCAACAGGGTTGTCTCACTATCTTGAACCTTATCTACATTACTTTCTCTACCATTGCATAGTGGGGTGCTCTTCTCCAATATTCTGTTTGCATACTATAAGAGAAACAAGCAGACACATCACAGGTTTAGCTTGTAGTATACAAAACTCATTTTGGTAAACCGGTTCAGTAGTAAGGTGGACAGGATAACAACATGAAACAAACATATATCTATGTACTATGGTCATTGTATTGTCCATATCATTCTAGTTTATGTTCCCTAATCAAGATAGAGACACAGTTCAACTCATATATTTTTAAGACACAGCAGCATAGACAGAATATAAGTGTGAGAAACTACACAGCATTGGCAGCACTTGTAATGTGCATCACATGAGAACATAACTGTTTATAGAACTTAAACTAAAATCAACATAGAGCAAGAAGTTAGAACAGCAATCCTGTTAAAGAAATAGGTTTAAAACATACCCGTTGCGCCATTGGAGTTTCAATTGGATCCTTCAAATTCGAAAGTAGTTGTTATGAGTAAATATAGTGATGCAACAACAAAGGAGTATGGACCATAGCTACGGAATCTAACCTGAGAACAGTTGCTCTTCTGCTTTAAACGTGGAGTTTGGGTTAGCTATGGTGGTCTTCGTGCTTTGGGCACTGCAATAGCTTTACAAACTGCTCGTGTGGGGGTACTCTGTGGTGGACATGGTGCTTTGTCAACTATAAGTGGGTTACTATCCGTTTGGGTTGTGGTTAGATGGGTTGTAGCTGGTTCTCTTCCCAATGGTCTAAGTGTGAAATCTGGAAGAGTCTCGATTATGTGTGGTGGGGCTAGTTTGTGGGCCAGTACAACCATGGTTCTATCTGCATCGACGGGTAGCACTATCTTTTGTGAAGAACGGGTTTTTTCTCCCTTAGATACTGCCATCACCCCCTCCAATTCAAATGGCTTATAAAAAAGAAAAGAAATTGAACGTACAGACATTGTATGATAGACAGATGTGGTAATTCACATATATGTTGTCTAACCAAACAGGACAGCATGACACAATTTCACATATATGATGCCTAACTAAACAAGATAGCATGACACAGTTTCAGATATATGATGGATAACTTAACAGGATATAATGGCATAATTCAACATATGATGAGTACCTAAACAGGATGACATGACAAAACTATATGATGTCTTTCTAAAATAGGTTGGGATGAAATAATTCACATACATGTTGTCTAAGTATACATGATGGCATGATATAATAGACATAATTGATTCATATACTAAGCAGCTGGCACTCGCATGTATGATCTCTAAACTAAGCAGATAGAATTCAATATTGTGCATATGATGTCTAAACTAAGCAATGCAAGACACCATATGCATCATATGAGAAATATAAACATTGCAACTTAGAGCATACACCTCAGGTGAGATATAGGACTGGTCATCTGTCTCTGAATCCTCCTTTGAGGAGCTCCCTGTAACCATCGAGATATATGCTTCAACAGGTACCATTGCCTGCTCTAAGGACCTTGTTTTCACTCTAGATTTTTCCATAACCGGCTCAAATGGCTGATACACATGAAGAGTAGTTCAATATACACAGATTGTCGACAAATGGAATACGTAATGAAAAAAATATGGCATGAGATAATTCACATATATGATGCCCGGCTCCATGGCGGTGCATAATTCACATATGTGATAACTGGCTGAAAAACATGGCATTGCATAATTCACATATCTGATATAGAAAGCAAACAGGAGGCATTCACACAAAGCATGTCTAATCTAAGCAGATGGCATGGCAATGCAAGACACCATATGCATGATATGAGCAATATAACCCAGCCAAGTTAGAGCATGCACCTCGGGGGGGGATATGACTGGTCATCTCTCTCTAAATCCTCCTCTGAGGAGCTATCTGTAACCAGCAAGAAATCTGCATCGACAGGTAGCACTGACTGCTCAGAAGACCTTGTTTTCGCTCCAGATTTTCCCATGACCGACTCAAATGGCTGATGCACAGGAAGAGTAGATGAATGTATAAACATTGTTAACAAATGGAATACATTATGGAAAAAATATGACACGATACAATTCGCATATACAATGACTGGCTAAACAGGATGGCATTGCATGATTCATGTATATGATGCCTGGCTAAAGAAGATGGCATTGCATAATTCCCATATACTCCCTCCGTTCCTAAATATTTGTCTTTTTAGAGATTTCAAATGGACTACGACATACAGATGTATATAGACATATTTTAGAGTGTAGATTCACTCATTTTGTTCCGTATGTAGTCACTTGTTGAAATCTCTAAAAAGACAAATATTCAGGAATGGTGGGAGTATGATATAGAAACCAAACAGGTGGCATTCACACAAAGCAAATCTAAACTAAGCTGATGACATATAAGATGTATAATGTAAGCAATGCAAGGCGCCATATGCATGATATGACCAACATCAGCATGCCAGGTTAGAGCAAACACCTTAGGTGGTAAATAGGCGTGGTCGGCTCCTTCTGAATCTCCATCTGAACAGTTATTTTCCTCTAGAATACAATCTAGAAATGCAGGAGGGGGCCACTTCTCCCACCATGGAGCGGCGTCTGCATGACATTATATTCACACGCAGCGGTCTTCTCTTTTTCTCTACATGTTCAGTACGATTGTGTACAATATCGGACATGCATAATAAAAAAATAGTTAGATTTTGTAAGGCCTAAGGGGTGCATGAAAAAATCAAGACTAATGGTAGCAAACGAGTGGATGGATCCAAAACTAATGATAGCAGGTATATTATAGCTCCAGTTTAAAAAGATAGACAATGGATCATCTATTGTTTGTTGCCCACCCAACATGAACCACATAGAAGACCCCAGATGAACCAGATAGTAGAAAGATACTATTCGTTGCTGGCTCGATATGAGAACCATGGGCAATTCAAAACTCAAGATTGAACGATAAAGTAGCAGGTAATAATAACCGATGTATAACGTAAGAAAACACAAAAGACTGCGACCTCTCTTCCAGAACTGTGTAGTCCTCGGGTTCATCTGCTCAGTCGATGATGGTAATGCAGTTGGCGTGGCTGCCGGCAACGGGGAAGATGATCTGAGGCGGCGAAAGAAAGTCTGCAGGGGGGATCTCTGCTGCAGTGAACGCTTCTGTCGATGGTGCACCTCAGGTGGGGTGGATGACGGCACGGCAGGAGCAGGACATAACACACAGAGTTTTCTTTGACGCCTATCTGAAAATGAAGTAAATCTCTAAGGGCTCCTTAGAATTGGAGGATTCTATAAACGCAGGGACAGGAAAAACACAGGAATAGGATAGGAATGCATGTGCAAAACAGAGCATTTGGAAACATAGGATTTCAGTCAACCTGGGTGTTTAGCTCACATGAATTGGAAGAACAGAGGAATGGAGAAACAAAGTGATGCGATGAGTGTACAACCTCTTTGGCATAGCCTTGTGGACCTCAGCATCATTGGGTTGGACGTGGAGGATGGTGATGATGCTGGTGTGACTGTCGGAGGCGCGGAAGAAGATCCGAGGCCTCTGGAAACGGCGTCGAGGGTACTGTTCCACTGTGATGGACGGTTCCATCGTTGGAGCAGCTCCGCTAAGGTGTACGGCGACGAGGCTGAAGCATGACAAGACAAACAACGTTAATCTAAAGTGGGACCCTAATATTATCTGCAATAGATGATGTAAAATACATCACCAAAAAGTGCTAGATGTAAAACGCATCAGCCGCGCCATGGCCGCTCCGACAGATGCTGTAAGTACTGTTCACTCTGAACTTAACTGAAGAAAATGAACTTCACAATCGAAACTGAATTTTACTATCGAAACTGATTGAACTAGTAACAGAGCATTGCAATAGATGTTTAGGGCGTTCGAGCACTAGTAGCAGAGAAACAGTGATCTAAATCAGCAGATGCTCAAGCAGAGAACGCACTAGCAGAGAGCAAGTCGTTAAGTAGCACCACGAGCGAGTGCTAAAGCAGCAACTCCTATAGCGGCCGGAGGTCGTGCAGCAGTAGCAGCAGTGCAAGCGAGAGCAAGAGCAGAGCAGCAGCATGAACAAAAGCAGGGACCGACAGCAAGAACAGAGCCGCAGCGCGAGCGAGAGCCGGAGCAGCTGCAGCTAGTGCCATTGTGGAAGTCGCCGCCGAGGAAGCAATGACAAGGGGGAGAGACGTCGTGGATGATGTGGTCGGCGACGGTGCTGTCGATGGAGACCCGACATGTCTGCTCGGTATCGAGCACTGGCAGCCCCGTGAGATCGAATAAAAGATAAAATGCAGTGGTGAGTGCAGAACCTCCTTGGTGGCGCCAAGTTGGCCTCGGCTTCATCGGAGGAATTGGTGAGGGTGCTGCGGTTCCGGTGGGGCAGGTCAAGATGGCACTGTGTGGATTGAGGTGGCGCGATAGATGAGGTGAACGTCGGGGCAACTCCTTGGAGGTGGAGGACGGGGCGGTTGATCCGGCAGGACGATGAGATCGACAACGGATCCTCATCCAGTGCGGTGGATGAGGGACGGCGAGCTGTTGCGGTGGACGACGTAGTCAGGGAAGATTCTCCGGCTGGGCGGCGGTCAGGAGGCCGACGGAGGAGCGTGGGGTTCCGCAGGTTTTGGCGGCTTCGGTGTACGAATGGGGGGCGAAGGGGGAGGGGGGATCCAAGCTTAGGGACGCGCTTGTCCGAAATGTAAGGTAAGTTACCAGCGTACCCCCACCGGTTTTGACACCGTGACGTGGAGCTTCATTTCCGGCTGAGGGGTAGAAGGGGGATTTCGCGTGTCTGGGCTGCGGGAGCGATATCGGATGAGGAGGAGTTCTCGCACGCGTCCAAATTTCAGGATAACAAGGCGCGGCGCGCATTGAAGAAGCAGGAGTTTCAAAGCAGGTGAGACAAAAGATACTCGAGCTTGAAAATTTCGGGATAACAAGGTGCGGATTCCTTGTTCGGCAGAACAAACTTAACGTGTAAAAAACAATTCATACAAGACACAAGAGAGTCATGTCCCCTTTTACTATATTGCTATAGATGCCATTGAAAAAACTACAAGAAATATGTAAAAAAAATCGGGAGAACAAGATTACCCTGCACAGTACCAAATCGATTCGCACTTCCCTCAACAACAATAAAAAAACAAATCAATTCCCACCAAAGAAAGAGTAATGTCCCTTTTTATATGATTACAGATGCCATGATCTCGAATTTCAATTTTTGAATCCACGTTATGTTGAATTCAAATATATCGTTAGGTGACCTTTCGGTTTATAATTGATTTAGTCGTACATTTTGATCTTCCATCATATATGAACATTTTAATCCACCATGTGAACATATATATTGTCGTCTACCATATGGACTAAATTTGAATCAATTTTCCTTATTTGAATACGATTGTTGTCAAGTTATACAATAATTTAAATATTATCTTGATAACAAAAAACATGTATATAGCAGTAATCATATTTCACTATGAACTACATGTACAATACGCTCTCCAATTCAAATATTTGTATCCATTTTATGTTGAATTCAAATCATAGTACATTATTGGTCTAGGTAGCGAGATGTTCGGGATAATCTAAACCATGTTTTCATATGTATAATTTTTGGCTGAATTGGGACAAGTTTTGGTATAAGCTTCTTGCAAAACCGGAGATTCTCTCAACAAGCCTCGTGGTTCTAAGAGGGAACGTGTCACCTTTGTGTGCGAAATGATATACGCTGCCTCCCCCTGATTTTCTTTACAGAGGCAACATAGAACTATATGAGCGCCCTGTTAAATTTTGGAATTATTTCGGGTTCGTTTGGCCTTTTTATACATTAATTGAGTTTCTGGACTTTTAAAGTGCATAATCTAAATATGAACTGCATGCACATGCTCCGGTGCACCAAAGTTGGTTGAAAAATCACATGTGTGTCCTTGGTTGAATTTCTAGGTCCCATGGAAGAAATGAGAATGAAATTCAAACATCTGGGCGTCGTGACTCGGCCGAGAACATCGAGAAACTTAGATTTTAAATTCATGTAAATCCAAAACTCATCTGGAAATCAAGAAACTTGGCATGGTGTCATGTCATGGCACTAACATGTTGTGTTAAAAAATTGGGCCAATTTGGAAGCTCGTGGTTCTAAGAGGGAATGTGCCACCTTTGAGTGTGAAAGGATATACTCTGCCCCCCCCCCCCCCGCACCCTTGAGTTTCTTAACAAAGGCAACATAGAACTACATGAGTGCCCTATTAAATTTCGGAATTATTCCGGGTTCGTTTGTCATTTTTTATACATTAATTGAGTTTCTGGTCATTTAATGTGCATAAGTCAAATTTGAACTTCAAGCACATGGTCTCGTGCACCAAAGTTGGTTGAAAAATCACATTTGTGTCCTCGGGTGAATTTCTAGGTCCCATGCAAGAAATGAGAATAAAATTCAAACATCTGGGAATCGTGGCTCAGCCGAGAACATTGAGAAACTTGGTTTTTAAATTCTTGTAAATCCAAAACACGTCTGAAAATCATGAAACTTGGCATGGGTGTCATGTCATGGTACTACCATGTTGTGGTAAAAGAATTGGCCAAATAGGAATAGATTTTGGTATAAGCTTCTTGCAAACCGAAGCTTCTCTCAAGAAGGCTCGTGGTTCTGAGAGGGAACGTGCCACCTTTGAGTGCGAAACGATATACGTTGTCCCCCTTGAGTTTATTTACAAAGGCAACATAGAACTACATGAGTGCCCTGTTAAATTTTGGAAATCATTTCGACTTCGTTTGGCCTTTTTTACACATTAATTTAGTTTTTGGTCATTTAATGTGCATAATTCAAATTTGAACTACAAGCACATGCTCCGATGCACCAAAGTTGGTTGAAAACTCACATTTGTTTCCTCGAGTGAATTTCTAGGTCCCATGCAAAAAATGAGAATAAAATTCAAACATCTGGGCATTGCGGCTCGGTCGAGAACATTGAGAAACTTGGTTTTAAAATCATGATACTTGGCATGGTGTCATGTCATGGTAGTACCATGCCGTGGTAAAAAAATTTGGCCGAATATTAAGAAATTTGGGTATAAGCTTCTTGCAAATCGGAGCTTCTCTCAAGAAGGCTCGTGGTTCTGAGAGGGAACGTGTCACCTTTGTGTGCATAATTCAAATTTGAAATACAAGCACATGTTCCAGTGCACCAAAGTTGGTTGAAAAATCACATGTGTATCCTCGGGTAAATTTCTAGGTTCCATGCAAGAAATGGGAATGAAATTCAAAATTCTGGGCGTCGTGGCTGGGCTGGAAACATTGAGAAACTTAGTTTTTTAATTCTTGTAAATCCAAAACACGCATGAAAATAATGAAACTTGGCTTGGTGTCATGTCCGATTTGCGAAGGTACACACATTAACAATCAACAAAGTCATTCTGGAACAAGTGTTGTCACGTTACAATCGGAAACACAAGTATTATTGAAACCGGGGGCGTTCTATTTACTACCATTTACGTGCCGCCATGTGTCCCTATTTTTTATTAGCTAGGAGGCGTCGTGCAGGGTAGCTATTTGAGTATGAGAGGCGTGCGATCAGACCCCTACATGTGCTTATGGGGAGGAGAGCCCTTTGACCTCCATCTGTCGTCTACCTCTCTCCCAAGGTCTCCATTAATGGCGCCCGAGCCTCTGTTTAATGGTGTGGCTATGTCTCACTCTACTGAGATTTAAGAGAGAGAAAAGAAAATCTGAAAGCACGGATCTTGATGTAAGATCCGACGGACCTATATAGCATCTACTGCGACTTATAGCAAGACTGATGAATATATAGGGACGATTAATTGTCTTACATAATTAGAAAGATAATTAAAAAAAACCACATGTGGCTATGCCCGAAATACACAAGGGCAAAAGAAGAAGGAAGACAAGGATCTGGCTCGCTGTTCTCTACTTTCTTGATGCGTTGCTACAGGCCGCGGGAACTAGTCTCCGCGGCGAGCGGCGATGAGCTCTTTCGTGTCCTCAAGATGCTGCTTGAGAACATCCACGGATTCCTCCACCAGCCTTTGGCACTCGATGCGGAGCATGTCATTCTCGTCCATAAGTTTCTTGACGATGACGCCGGTCCTCTTCAACAAGGCACTGGTCTCCTCCTGCTGGTCTGCACTTCGGACGATCTTTGCCCTCAGCAGGTCGCGCTCGGCCCGGAGCCTCTCATTTCCCTCCCTTGTTTGCCGGATGATGTCGGTAACCTATTCAAACGAGGCTTTCATGTCGTCCTGCAACCTCGCCCAGCCGGAGATCTGATCCATCTGGCTATGGACGATCACATGCATGCGGCTGTAACAGTCGTCGCCTGGACGCGAGAAATTTTCCCAGGCCATCGCGGCGCGGCGGGACATCTCTGCTGCATTCGCGGCATGGCGGGACATCTCTACTGCTTCTGTGACGCGGCCGGACCAGACTGCTGCATCAACGGCGCGGCGGGACCTCCGTGCTGCTTCAGCGGCGCGGCGGGACCTCTGTGCTGCTACTTCCGCGCGGCGGGACATGTCGGCTTCTTTCGCAGCGAGGCGGGACATCTCTCGTGCTTCCGCATCCATACTCGGCTCTCCCTGGTGGCAATCCCTCGACCCAGAACTCACGCTGGCCATGGCAGACGCAAGGGATGGATGTTGAATGACTTGTTTGTTTTTGTGGATGAGGAGTTGAGGAGGAATGTGCAGTCATCTTGGCATACTAGTATTTATAACCGAGTACTAATACGCTCCTAAGTGGGAAACCGTTTAGGTTGTGATTGGTGTGAACAGGTTTGCAATTCAATATAGCGTGGAGTAATTTGGAATGTGACGAGACGCAAGCTCAAAATTATTGACGGTTCTAGTTTCGAAGTGCGGCACTATTCCCAGATGGCGTTACGTGGGCACGTGTTCTTAGCCGTGGTGTACTTTTTCTACTGTGTACGTGCAATAACTGGCACCGTCGTATACATATCTTACGGTTAATGGGGCATTCGACAAGAATAGCCGTGTGGCGAGCTATAGGCTAGTCTTTTTTTTAGACGCATTAAACCTATCTCTCGGGACTTCTCGCACGCACCATCGTGCCACCCACAAAAACTTGTACTCTGAGTTTAGTACGTTATACAGGAAGAGAAGAGGTGCACGCATGCACTCGTCCTCTCACACACGCGTCTGTTTTTTCTCGAAACGGAGGATGATGACCCCCGGCTTCTGCACCTGGGAGTCACACACGCATCTGTAGCTACGAATTGTAGTGTTCTCAACCATCCGACTGGCTCTATCATGGATGTACCTATATACTAAAACATGTCTAGATATATCTATATTTTGACAAATGGAAGGCATGTATTGTGGAACGGAGGGAGTGCTTGTCATCAAAATGGATAAAAAGGGACGTATCTAAAACTAAAATAGGTCTACATACATCTCCTTTTATCTAGTACTTCTTACCCAAAGGAACTTTATATCCAACAGACACAAAATATTTGTTCGACTATTGGAAATTACTGATCTAATGTCAAAGTAGTTGCTGCATCACCACCAAAACACACCATTTCTTAAGCTAAAGTAGACCGAGGTAATCCCTATATTAGCATATTACTAAGATAAACAGAAGGCACTGTAGAAACATTTAGGACGTGAGCTTGTCAACCTGAATGTGGAGGGACACCAGCTTAGCCCCAGCTAGCAGCTTGGGCGGAACTGTGAAGAAGGTCAGCTCCTGCACGTCGACGTCGTCGGGATCCTTGCTGCTTGTCACCTCCATTTCCACCTTGATGGCGTCGGTCGTGCCTTTGGGCTCCCCCGGCGGGCCGTTCGCCCACAGCTTGGCCACCTACTGTGGCAGTGGGGACGCCCCCGCTCTGATGCAGACCACAGACACGGCGATAGGCGCGCTGATGTTGAGCATGCCGCCGACCAAGAAAAATGCGTAGCCATCCTCCTCCGTGAACAACAAGAGTTGTGGCTCCGACAGTGGCACTTGCAGCCGAAACACCTTACCGTACTGGACCCTGTGCACGGGCATGGGATGCGCGTTGCTGATGTGGTGGTAGAGCACCGGCGACGGGCCTTCGTAGCCGCAGACGGACATAGGGCATTTTTAGGGCGCGAGCGGACACACGCTCTGGTGATCGGCGAGCATGTGGTAAATGACGTAGAGCCCACACCCTTCGTGTGGGCACACCACCCTCAGTGACGAAACGACGGCTTCCACCGCCGTGCTCCGCACGTCGAAGCCACCGCCACGCTCGCACTTCTAGCACTGCTGCTGGTTCTCGGGGTGCTCGACGCGGAAGTCCGTGCAGGCCAGGTGCCCTCCCTTGCACTCCAGAAATCAATCGAACAACACATCAATCAAGAAACCTGCACCTTGCTCAATCAGCCAAACGGACGAGGTGTATTCGAACCTCATACACTGGAGGCGTCAAGGGGCGGAGGCACAAGGTACGGTGGAGCACGGTGAGGTCCACGGAGACCTTAGTGAGCTGCCTCGTCGGTTCCTGTTTCGTCTGCATGATCTTGCCCTCCTCGTGCACAACCATCTCTCGCTTGGGCCGGGGCATTACAAAGCTTTACCGTCACATATTTTATACTCTGCGCATAACTCTCCTCCCACATACTAAGGAAGGCAGTAGTTTGAGTTTTCTGGACAAATTTTCCCCTGCGCATGAGTAAGCTGCATAAATATCGACAGTAAATGCGCATGCGATGGTTGGATGGTTCTCCTTCCTTTTCGCTTGAGTTGGCTTCCCCAGGTGGTCAAGCCGCATCCGGTGCTGCATGCGTTTGCCTGTAGCCATTTTTTCTTTGGAAACTGGCGCGATTAATAGGGGCAGAACTAATCAAGCGGCGGCACAGATGGAAACCAACGCGGACGCGTAGACTAATCTGAGAAAAACAAGAAAAAGTTATACGCAAAGTAAAACGAATCGGAGGGAGTACTACTTCAAGGTGCATTAAATCAACACATGCAAGTATCAAAAGGAGAGTCACGGCATGCATGCATGCGTTGTAATTAATGCATCGGTAACCGCAAATTATTGAAATATATCGAGTGTGGTGCTTTGATGTGTTGTGTCAACTCGTACATCAACGAGAAGTTTGATTATCATCTCCCTTGCGGACTTAACTGCACCTGCCTTTGGCTGTATGACAGGTTGGCCACCCACCTGTCGGGCCCACATGTCATACACGCAAAGGCAGGAGCGTCCCTCCCTCGCCCATGAGCATGGTGGTTGGCAAGACTAGGAGAAGCTTTCGCTACACGCTCTCCCTCCCGCATGCGGTGGACATGCAACAGTTCTATCGGTGTCAGATGGCCAGAAGCGTACTGTAGTACTCCTCCAGTGCAGTAGTACTCCATCATTGTTCGACTTCCCGAAGAGGCGAAGAGCCAAGCGCAGCCCGGACGCTCGTGTGGCAGTTTCATGTGTAGAGTAGTCTAGGATAGCATGTATCGTGCATGTAAGCTTAAAATAGTTCGGGTCGGCTCCATGCTATGTGGCCGTCTCGAAGTTTTTTTTTTTAAAAAAAATATAGTCTTCTGGCCCTACCTGTCGCCCTGGTGATTGTAGTTTGTATGCTCATCTGGTCAAGACAGGAATATATATTTTAATTTGTTTTTTTCGAAAAGGGGGGACTCCCCGGCCTCTGCATCAGAACGATGCATACGGCCACATATATTTTAATTTGTGGTGGGTAAATGTTAGAGGTTGCAGCAAATATATTGTACATTGCGGGTCTTTCAGCCAAGTTTAGAGGCAAGCATGTGGGGCAATGCTATGATGTGTCGCGTCAACTCGTACAATGAGGAGAAGCACGAGGAGAAGCTTGATTTTACTACACGCCTTCCCCCTCGCCCATGCACGCGGTTGCTCGCAAACGAGGACATGCTTTTGCTTAGTAGTATACTTCTACAACAAGCTATCCCTCCCGCTAACGGTGGACGGACATGCAGAAGTGGATTCGACACTGCAGAAGCAGTAGTAGTAACATCATTGTTCGTCTTCTCGAAGAGGCGAAGAGCCAAGCGCAAACCGAACGTTGCATGAGACAAAATTGCTATGTGAGCCCACTATTGTACTACAACTACTTGCTAGTATAGCCCTGTAAACCAGAAAGGAGTATTTGCCCTTCTAGATATTTCAACAAGTGACTAGACTACACCGAGACGGAGTACATATGGAGCAAAATGAGTGAATCTGCATCGTAAATAAATACGTACTTGTTCTATCATTTTCCTCTCCGAGGTGCACAATATTGAGTATACTGACTAGTCTCTTTTTGACACACATTTACTTTTTTTTTACACAGTACAGACGCAAGCGCTATATACACGCGCATACACTCACCCCTATGAACGCACACATGCACGGCACTATCATCTTGAAATTTACGAAGTCACCATAGGCACCTCGTCGTCGACAGGTCCATAGGTGCTTGAATGCCAAGGAGGGAGAGGGTAGCGGTTCCCGAGACGTTGAACGGTCAATGATGCATCCTCAATTACATGCAGAGGGAATTAATTGGAGAAGCAGAATAGAGCCAGCACGATGTGAATGCAACAGAGTTTGGACTCTCATATAATAAAGGCGCCCCACCACTCCAAGACCAAGTGACCAGAAGCCACAAGCACCTATGGAGGCGATGGACGCGAGCGGCAGTCGGTTGTGCCAAATCATCCAAGGCGCCGGCCTGCGGCCCCGCACTGTGCAGCGTTTCCAGACGATGCTGGCGACCGCATGCATCGTAGCCCTCGCTGACGCCGGCTTCGCCTCTCGCGTGGACGACATGATGGTCAACTCCATCCGCAAGTTCACCGCCGTCAAGAAGCGCGTGGACGACCTTGCCGTACTACTCCAGCCCGCGCGCCCAGGCTCCTCATTGCCTCCCACCCTCATCGGCCTCCATGGTGACGAACTCTTTCAAGCCCTGGTGGCCCTACAGGTGCCGGACATCGCGACGAAGAATGTGCACCTCGAGTCCACGCTCGCCGTGCAGCGCCTCGCCATGCAAGAAACCGTCGACCTGCACATCCACGTCTACGAGGAAATCTTCTACATAGGTCACTACAAGGCAAGCTAGGACAGAAAGACGCTGGCCTTCTTCCAGCGGCTGAATCTTTGGACGACATTGTTCAGAAGCACGTCAACCTAGCCACGAAAGCCGCTGCTACTTAGGCGCCGTTCGGTGGGCCGGTGCCTTGAGTCGAGGAGGTGGACGTCGTCGATGGTTGCATCTCTTCTTCTTGCCTCCTGTAACCAGCACTGCATCGCCTCGTGGCCTTAATGTTTTATTAGTATAGTATTCCCTCTGTTCCCAAATATAAGTCTTTCTAAAGATTCCAGCAAGTGACTACTACATACGGAGCAAAATGAGTGAATCTACACTCTAAACTATGTCTACATACATCTGTATGTTGTATTCCATTTGAAATAGTATCTAAAAAGGCTTATATTTATGAACGGAGGGAGTATATGGCATTTTTATTCCAGTCGTAACGTTTTCACTGTGAGGTGGGGCCGCAGTTGAGCAAACCCACCCCACCCACTGGGCGTCGGCCGAGTTTAGAATTAGAAGAGAGAAACGAGGGAGGAGAGCTAGCTGTAGCACGGACGCTGTTGTCAGATGAGTTCTTTCGCTCGTGTTTTATAGAATAGGAGTACTGAACACTCGTGCCTCTTTTTTTTAGGGAGAAATTAGCCTTTGTCTAGTATCACTAGTTGGGTGCGTGCGACCTATAGCTGTCATCACTTTAGGTCTCCTTTTCGAACCGCGGCTACGCTTCATAGTACATATTTTTTCACACATTTATCCTCCTATATGTACTCCTAGGCTATTTCCATGTGCTCCCATTCTCCGACATGTGGGACATAGAGCATCTGGGTCGTAGTGCATGCACGACTCGGAGCATATGCCGGGGTACTTTACATTTCAGACCTCACGAATTACATGCAAACCCCCCGCAGAAGAATACATAAATGAATGAATTACTACATGAAACCGGATTATTTTCGTGGAAACCAGAGCACGTTCATTAAATTTTGGACATAACACGTTTACAAAAAAATGACTGGATCTAAACCAGTCTAAGGGCCTCTTTGATTTTTCCCACAAAAAAATGGCCTCTTTGATTCGCAGGATACTGAAAACACATGGGGGAGGTATGATGGCGATGAACCGAGACGAGGAGAACTCTAACTCAGTTAGAGGTCAGAGTTAGATTCTAACCCTGAACTAACTCTAAACCAAAGAGGTGTATGGATGGCAGGGTTAGATTGACAATAAATGCTCTGTCTCAATCATTTGACTACTTTGGACCCTATTTCCTGCCGGATTTGTGGTCGGCTCTTCTGTGGCCTCCTCCCGCTCACAATTGACATAAACGAACCATCTATACAAATCAAGCATGCAAAACATGATAATTTTTACTTTGTCCATACAAATGAGATATCCCACTTAAACATACAAGTCGTCAATCAAGCTTCACAAAATAAAAAAACACTTCATGAAACAAAGAATGAGCTAACTCATCACGGAAGTCATTCACGATAGGGAGGGAGACCGGAGCCCCTCACGCACCGAGGGAGGAGCTCGCCATCGTCGCTCTGGAGGAAGGCTCTGTAGAGCCCAAGCCCCGGGAACCCCTCTGACGATGGCCCTTGCGAGTTGAGGTCGACACCGGCACGGGTAGCAGGGCCGCTTGCCATCGACTGGGAACTTAATATTTGGGCCTCTAGAAATAATGCAAGCATGTAACTAAAATACCTAGAAAGGTGAACTGAATCTTTGGGCCTCTAGAAATAATGCAAGCCTGAAACTGAAATACCTAGAAAGGTGAACTGAATCTTTGGGCCTCTAGAAATAATGCAAGCCTGAAAGTGAAATACCTAGAAAGGTGAACTAAATCTTTGGGCCTCTAGAAATAATGGAATCCTGAAACTGAAATACCTAGAAAGGTGAACTGAATCTTTGGGCCTCTAGAAATAATGCTAGCCTAAAATTGAAATACCTAGAAAGGTGAACTGAATCTTTGGGCCTCTAGAAATAATGCAAGCCTGAAAGTGAAATACCTAGAAAGGTGACCTGAATCTTTGGGCCTCTAGAAAGATTTATTACCTCCTCAAGCAGCATCAAACAATTCCATGTGTGCACCACAAATCTATACCAAGTTTGATCAGGATCTACTTTTCCAAATCAGAATTAGCGCTAGAGCAAGCAAGATCAATGACATGGCTGTGAGACAGAGAAGGAACGAACAAACTCACCCCTCTCGCGACCTCCCTGGTAGATGCACCGCCGCTGAGCACGACAGAGGGAGAAAAACGACTGGTGAAGGGGGAGCGGGCGACCTTCGAAGGCCGGAGGGAGAGGGCGGCCGGAGTAGGGCGGCGGAGGCCGGAAGGAGAGGGCGGCCGGAGGAGAGAGAGGGCGAGCGGCGCTTGCGCGGGCGGCCCTATGAGGAACGGAGAGGAGTCGTGCGAGAGGGGGGGAGCGATCTGGTGCGGGCAGGGGAGATTTTTTAGTTCTCTTTTAGTGGGCCCGAGGATAACTAACCCAATTAGAACCTCTCCACCGGGCTAGTTTTTTTAGCTGGGTTAGAGCAAACTAGCTCAAACTAACCCCTTGTGTTTCGATAATTTGAGGCTATTTCAACCCAAACTAGCTCTAACTCAGGGATCCAAACAAAGAGGAGTGTTACTGTACATGCTACAGTGTGGACCGTAGCACATTGTTTTTTATGGCCATATCACCACATTGTTTTCTACTGCTGGTTCACTGGGCTACCGTGGTTCGCACTGCTAGTTCACTGGGCTGCCGTGGTTTGCACTCCTCCGACCTGAGTAGTACATAGTATAGTGCTAGTATATACCGCATCAATCTTTGCTCCTTCTTACTACTGAGACATGTGGGAGAGCCAGCATCTGGGTCGACGTGTCATGCACCAGATTAGAGCGCGGAACGGAAGGGGGGCATCACCCCGGTCGGAGCACCAGTAATTCATGACTATAGTGAGTGGTCATATCACAAGTCTTTCCAGCAGTAACGCACCGTCAAATCGCACAGCCCCACTCGCTCACCCTCCTCGCCTCTCTGTCAAACCGCCTACCCAAAAACTGTCGCCCGTACTACCCGGGAAAAGCCCCGCTGAGGGAGTCCTGGATTAGGGGGTGTCCGGATGGCCGGACTATGACCTTCGGCCGGACTCCTGGACTATGAAGATACAAGATTGAAGACTCCGTCCCGTGTCCGGATGGGACTTTCCTTGGCGTGGAAGGCAAGCTTGGCGAAATGATATGAAGATCTCCTCCCATTGTAACCAACTCTGTGTAACCCTAGCCCTCTCCGGTGTCTAAATAAACCGGAGAGTTTTAGTCCGTAGGACGAACAACAATCATACCATAGGCTAGATTCTAGGGTTTAGCCACTC
The DNA here is from genome assembly GCF_018294505.1 of Triticum aestivum. Classification (NCBI taxonomy): domain Eukaryota; kingdom Viridiplantae; phylum Streptophyta; class Magnoliopsida; order Poales; family Poaceae; genus Triticum; species Triticum aestivum. Next base: position 59,990,086 of record NC_057810.1, on the reverse strand, counting down.
CGATCTCGTAGTAGATCTACTCTTGTACTACCCATATCATCAATATTAATCAAGCAGGAGTAGGGTTTTACCTCCATCGAGAGGGCCCGAACCTAGGTAAAAACATCGTGTCCCTTGTCTCCTGTTACCATCCGCCTAGACGCACAGTTCGGGACCCCCTACCCGAGATCCGCCGGTTTTGACACCGACATTGGTGCTTTCATTGAGAGTTCCGCTGTGTCGTCACCATCAGGAAGGATGCCGCATCCCGTCTTTAAAGACGGCGTCGTTGCTAAAGGAGCTTTGGTTGTCGGCCTAACTCTTCGGCTAGGCAGGTTTTTGATGACCGCTAGTCCGGCCGCCGCGCCAACGATGACCTCTCGGGCCATCGAAAGCAATCTTCACATCAGCTCGGAGCTCGCCGAGCAGTTAGATCCGATGGAGCTCTTCTCCCTGAACGAACTCTTGGATCGCATCGCGGCCCTGGGAGTCGCTACTGATTACGACCAGATTGGGCTTAAACCTGATCAAAGAGAGATCGACTCTCCCCAGATCACCCACCACGTCGAAGTGGTGGAAGAACAATGCGGCGAGTCTTCGCCCGCCCTAAGGACCAGATGTGTCCGGATCCCCGATCCCTCCAAGCCGGAAACCCGCGGAGGGGAGGATGTTGCCCGAACCCTGAACCTAAAGTCAGGCAGTAGGCCTGATTCATTGAATAATATTCAAAAAAGCAAGCTTCCGAATTCGGAAACCGCTCGGCCCCTGAATCTTACATTGGGCAGGGTTCCGGATTTATTTCCACCCGCCCACCCAACTATACGGGATTTATCCCTAATACGGCAAGAGTCCGGAGAAACAGTACACCGCTACTAGGCCAGATTCCTCTTGGTTATGAACAGGATAAAGGACTGCCGTGAGAAAGAAGCAATTTCACTCTTCCTTAACAACTGCACGGACATCGGAATCCTAAACGCCACAAGTCGCCGCGAAATTACACGATTCGCCAACTTGACATCCATAGTACGAAAGTACTGTGCGATTGAGAGAGTTCGGAAGACCAAAGATAAATTCTGGGACAATCCGGCCCCGAATATAACACACAAGGTTATCAGAATCGTGATCTTTAATCGGATCGGAGCTTCGATGGTAGGATCGCAAATCATAGAATCTTCACTATCAGAATCGTAAAAACGTAGATTCTAAGAACTAAAATCGTAGAATCATAGGGGTTAGTTTGGATCGTAAATTCGTAGAATCATATGACAGAATCGCGATTTTGACAACCTTGGTAACACAAGTCCGAAACAAAAGGGCGCATTACCGCCAGGCATCCAAGCCAAACATCAAAAAACAAAAACTCTATACAGGGTATGGGACCGTATTGGAAGGATGGCTCAATGGACCCTGTAGAATTCATAATTCAGGGAAAGCCACACCAACGCACAGCCTCAGAGCATGTTGGATACTACGGCAGGTAGCCAGATGTGGCGAGGAGATTTTAACTCCAGCACCTGAAGAATACCTCCCCAGTACGGTGTCAACAGTCTTCGAGACGTTCACATCAAACAATGCAAGGAAACGAACGCTCCACAACCTCGCCGAAGTCTACCAAGTAGCAACAATAAACCCATGGAGTGACATGGCTATCACCTTTAACGCCAGTGAAGAATCTAAATTCCGGACAGCCCGAGCACCAGCCGCATTGGTCCTCGGTCCGATAGTGGACGGCTTCCGACTTACAAAGGTACTCATGGACGGCGGCAGCGGACTCAACCTCATCTATGAGGAAACCCTGCGAAAAATGGAAATTGACTGGAGCCGCATTGAGCGAAGCAACACAACTTTTAGGGGAATAATCCCAAGCCGGGAAGCGTGCTGTTCAGGAAAAATGACACTGGATGTGGTGTTCGGCACACCGAACAATTACAGATCCGAGGAGGTCATGTTTCAAGTGGCCCCTTTCAGAAGTGGCTACCACGCTTTGCTAGGGCGAGAAGCATTTACAATTTTCCAAGCCATACCACATTACGGGTACATGAAGCTCAAAATGCCCGGGCCCAACGGAATCATCACTCTCGCAAGTGATCCAGACATAGCGCTCCGCGCTGAAAACAAGACAGCCGCACTGGCCCTGGAGGCATTATCTGAGGCCCTAGCAGCCGAGGAGTTAACGGCGTTGCGCTCCACGGTGGACAGGGACGACGTGATACTAGATAAGAGATCCAAGTCCACCTCTTTTAAACCGGCGGACGAAATAGTCAAATTCCAAGTCCATCCAACGGACCCTACAAAAACGGCCTCCATCGGGGCACAATTAAAACTCGATGTAGACGCTGCACTCAGAGACTTTCTGCGAGAAAATTGGGACATTTTCGCCTGGCACCCTTCGGATATGCCAGGAATCCCACGCAGGCTGGCCGAGCACAGCCTGAACATCATAAAAGGGTTTAAACCCGTCAAGCAGACTCTACGGCGCTTTTCTAAACCTAAGAGATAAGCCATGGGAGAGGAGCTAGCAAAACTGCTGGAAGCCGGGTTCATCAGAGACATAAAACATCCGGACTGGCTAGCAAACCTGGTGATGGTACCAAAGAAGGACAAATCTTGGCGCCTATGCGTCGATTTCAAAGACCTAAACAAGGCCTGTCCAAAGGACCCTTTCCCACTCCCTCGAATCGATCAAATCATCGACGCCACTACAGGACACGACTCATTGTGTTTCCTCGATGCATACTATGGCTACCATCAAATCAAGATGGCAGAGTCACACCAGGCCGCAACGGCATTCATCACCCCGTACGACCCATTCTGCTTCAACAAGATGCCCTTCGGGCTCAAAAACGCCGGCGCAACATATCAGCGCATGATTCATACATGTCTGGCCAACCAGATCGGCAAAACAGTTGAAGCATATTAGATGACGTGGTCGTCAAAACAAAACACATCGATACTCTAGCAGACGACTTGAGGCTCATGTTCGACAATCTCCGAACATATGACATTAAGCTCAACCCGGAAAAATGCGTTTTCGGCGTACCAGCCGGAAAGCTCTTGGGCTTCATCGTATCCGATAGAGGAATTGAAGCAAACCCAGCCAAGATCCGAGCTCTGTCACAATTGGATACCCCAAAGGACCTCAAACAGATACAAAAACTGACAGGATGCGTGGCGGCTCTAAGCCTCTTTATCTCCCGCTTAGGAGAAAAGGCATTACCCCTCTATCGCCTCCTGTGGCGCACCGACCACTTCGAGTGGACGGATGCCGCCACGGCCGGACTCGAAGAAATAAAAGCCATACTGGCAACAAATCCGGTCCTGGCCGTGCCCAACACGGGCGAGCCAATGCTGTTATACATCGCGGCAACCCATCAAGTTGTAAGCGCGGTGCTCGTCGTCGAACGAGAAGTGGACGGACACAAGTTCCCCCTCCAAAAACCAGTGTACTACGTGTCCACTGTACTAACTGCATGCAAGTCACAGTACCCGCATTATCAAAAGATAGCTTACGCGGTGTTCATGGCATCCCGGAAGCTGCGACACTACTTTCAAGAGTGCTCCATAACAGTGGCATCCGAACTACCCCTTAATGATATTATCAACAACCGCGACGCAACGGGCCGGATCTCCAAATGGGCCATCGAGCTCCTCCCGTTCGACATAACCTACAAGCCAAGGCGCGCTATTAAGTCGCAGGTTTTGGCCGACTTCATTGCCGAATGGACTGAAGTCGAACTCCCTAAAGAGTACGGCGCATACTCCAACTGGATCATGCACTTCGACGGCTCCAAAATGTTGGCTGGCCTGGGGGCTGGCGTTATTCTGATGTCCCCAATAGGAGACACAGTCCAATACGTACTTCAGATAATGTACACGGATTCCAACAACGCAGCCGAATACGAGGCCCTTTACATGGCCTCCGGATGGCAGTCTCCATGGGCATTCAGCGCCTAGAGGTCCGCGGGGATTCAAACCTCGCAATATCCCAAATAAATGGAGACTTCGACGCCAAGGATCCGAAAATGGCAGCTTACCGCAACGCCATCTTAAAGATATCAGCTCGGTTTGAAGGGCTTGAATTTCATCACATAGCCCGGGAAAATAACCAAGCAGCAGACGTGTTGGCACGCATTGGCGCCAAGCGCGAGGCCGTCCCTCCCAACATCTTCCTAGAAAGGTTGTTCAAGCCATCTGTATCATGGGAAGGAGAATCCGGAAACAATAGCCCGGACACAACTACACCGCCCCTCACCGAACATTCTGACACAGTTGGGGGCTCCGCCAACGAAACAACATCGTCAGCCCACGCAATAATGGCAGTCATCGCCCTGTGGACAGAACCATTCCAAGCCTACCTAACTAGGCAGGAACTTCCCGAGGACCAAAACGAGGCCCGCTGCATAGTGCGGTGATCTAAAGCCTACAAAGTCCATGAGGGAGAGCTTTACAAGAAAAGCACAACCGGAGTCCTTCAAAGGTGTATCTCCGAAGAGGAAGGGCGAGACCTTTTGGCTGAAATTCATGCCGGACTCGGCGGGCACCATGCCGCAGCCCGGGCCCTTGTAAGCAAGGCCTTCCGTACCGGATTTTATTGGCCAACGGCCCAGGCAGACGCTCAGGAGTTAGTGCAACGATGTGTTGGTTGCCAGTTATTCGCCAACCAAAGCCACATGCCGCCTGCCGCCCTACAAACTATACCCATTACCTGGCCTTTCGCGGTCTGGGGGCTTGACATGGTCGGACCCCTTAAAGGAGGAACCCACAAGCAAAAATATCTACTGGTCATGGTGGACAAATTCACCAAATGGATAGAAGCCAAGCCTGTAAAGACGGCCGAATCCGGACCAGTGATAGACTTCATATCCGGGGTCGTGCACCGTTACGGCGTCCCCCCCCAGCATCATAACCGACAACGGCACAAACTTCACGGCCGATGAAGTCAAACTTTGGTGCAAAAACATGGGCATCAAGATCGACTATGCTTCAGTCTATCACCCTCAAACTAACGGTCAAGTCGAACGGGCCAATGGTCTCATTATGAGCGGCATCAAACCCAGACTAGTGCGATCCCTCAAGGAATCTGACACGCACTGGGTAGAGGAGCCTGACTCCGTACTCTGGGGGCTGCGGACCACGCCGAATCGCACTACCGGATTCACGCCATTTTTTATGGTATACGGCGCAGAGGCAGTACTGCCATGCGACATAATCCATGACTCACCTCGAGTGCGCATGTATGAAGAAAGAGAAGCCGAGCTCGATCGGCAGGACAGCTTGGACGCATTGGAAGAGGAGCGCGACGTGGCAAAAGCTCGTTCCGCATTTTATCAACAGCAGGCTCGAAGATACCAAAGCAGAGAAGTACGGGCCAAAACCTATAATGTTGGCGAACTAGTTCTACGCCTGCCGGACAAGAAGAAGGATAAATTAAAGCCCAAATGGGAGGGCCCCTTCATAATCGACCAAGTACTGACCGGCGGAGCATACCGTCTGCGAAACGCATCAGATAACCAACTCGAGCCGAACCCATGGAACGCAGCACGCCTACGAAGGTTCTATGCCTAGCGCCAGACTCCGTGTTCGTTTCCTTCCTCCATCCCTTTGTTTTATTTTCTTTATTTTCATTTTTATTGGCAGTCCGGGATTTTGTTCCTTCTCTCTACCCTTTTTTCTCACAAGCCCTTAGGGGCTTGCCGGTGCATTATTCACACATACCCGACGCGCTACCTGCGCTCATAATACCTGGGGGCTTCTTTACCAAGAAGCTTATATAAAACGGGCCTAATGCCCGAAACATGTGTGATGCTTCCGCATGAACCTTTTATACACCATTATATGCATCGATATGACTTAAGTTTTGGCCAAGCTGGGTTGCCTGTCTCCTGTGCTTACCCCTGCGTTCCCGTTTGTTCAGCTAGGTGGTAAAGGGAGGACCTCTGCGATTGTTACTGCCGGGTCAGCCGGATGTGTACCTTAGACTAGGTGAAGCCGAAAGCTAGCGTTCTTAAGGGAATATTCGGTTGGTGAACTAAAAGATGATCTTTCGTATTTATTCATTTGCCCCCAGATGCTTTTCTGCTCTTTCTGGCAGTTCGGACATGCACTTTAGGGCATGCCTCCCAGGGAAAGGAACCCCTAACGGAACTATTCTCCCTGGAAGATGTTTCTTACTAACCATGTAATATAACATAACTAGTTGGGCACTTGTCTGCTAAAGCACTTATGACCCCTACGTCTTGTCTCCATGCATGCCCCGGTTCTTACATAATCGAGAGGGTATTCGGACACACTCCGGACTATAGGGTCCAGAGGTCAAAGTGAAAAGGTCCGCAATGACAAACGATCTACAATCCGGCTAGAAGGCATTTTTATGTCATTTTTACAAGAGTCAATCCGACTCGGCATATTCTTCTTCAATACCATCCAACAGGCAGTCTAATTTACAGTCCTGTTGGGAATACTTTGTAGCCAGCTCCACCTGGCCATATGCTAAGCTGACCGGGATCTCCTTTCCGTCCGGACCTATAGGGCCGACCTCGGCCATGTGGTTTGGGTCAGTCTTCGTGTACTGAGTCTTCACCATGGCCCAGGCCTCCCTGGCACCTTGACGGCAAGCCGATATCTTCCACAACCGGAAGCGCTGCCGCACTCCCTCCAGCTTCTTGGTAAGCTCCTCAAGGCCTTCGGCCACGGAGAGGGATGGCCACATAGCCTGGATGACGCTTTGCATTGCCTGCTGAACTCGTTCGTGTAGTTGCAACAGCTCGGGACGAAGGTCTCCCGATGAACCGGGCATTTCCTCCGTAGGACGACCCGTCAGCAGACCTACAGACATAGCTCTGTCAATCGACTTCCTCGCCGAATTCTTTTTTCGAAGATTCGCTCAAGCACTTACTAAAAATGCCGCGTCGAAGTCGCCGATTCTCCTTCACGGCAGAAGACAGCTGAACACGAACATCTTTCAGTTCCTCGCCCAGCTGGGTATTAGCATCTTGAAGCTTGTTCTTCTCTTGCCTCACCCTCGTCAGCACGCTCTCGCCAGCATTTAGTTGGCATAGGAGTTGCTGCTTGTCCGGATTTACTCCGGCCTCATCTGCATTATTATTGTCAGGGTTGCACGCCTGCCGCATTTCAAAATGGAAGTACATTTTGAAGTATATATTACCTGCGGGCGTCCCCTTGACGTTTTCTGAAGTGGCCAATGCTGCCTCAAGCTGGGCCTTGCACTCTTCGAGCTCCTGGGACAATTGCGTATTCTTCTTTGTAAGACACTGCATAGGACATGATCCTTCAAACAGTTATCTTCACTGTTTCAAGTCTCGGGGGCTACTGACATATATAACCTTCAATTCTACTCACTTGTATGTCTTTCACATACTGCTCCGTGGCTCTGGCTAGACCATCTTGAGCAGCACGGAGATATGCATCCCCTGTATTAAAGGCGTCGAACGCCTCTGGGGGAAAACACACGTCACGGAGAACAGTCCGACGACGCCTGTGGTTTAGGGCACTCTCCACCTCTGAATTGGTGGCAGACAGCCCGTCGGCGCCCTCTGTCGGAGGAGCGCCCGAGGCGCGTCCCGTGTCCGCCTCCACTTCCGGACCCGGCCTCGAACCTTGGCCGGCGGACATAGTCCGGCGGGCTCTCTTCTTTCTAAGAAAATCATGAGCATTATTAAGACTCAAGGGCATGAACCCTAGGCGTTAAATCCGCACACCATACCGTTGCACCGGAATCTCGATCTAGTCTGCACTTCTTTTTGGCCCGCCTGGTTTCAGCGGCCCTTGTTGGCTGCCCACCGTGGGCTCGGCCTTCCGCCTCAAGGATTTACCCTGCGAAACGCTGTTAGTGCACGACATGCAAGATAAAGCATGAGAATACTGGGACTTCGGTCTTAGTTACCTTGGAGGCTGGAAGTAGTCCGGGATAGTCGGCCGTGATGGCCACTAAGGAGTTATCCTTGCTCAATTGATGAAATACTCCATCAACCAACTCCACGCATAAGTCCGGATCTTCTTGGGAGTCCGGATCGAGGGACCATTCCGGATCCTCGGGTTGTGGAGCAGGGCTATTTATTTCCTTCACAGCCTAGCGCAGCTCCTGCGTTTAAATATTACTAGTCTAAGTACTCAACTACGGGAATTTCAAAAACGGATAGGCAAGTGAAAGTGTCCTCTCACCCAACTAGGAGGATTGTACGTAGTGAATCCGCCTTCCGGGTTGACATGGAGGAATTCTTCCTCTTCCCCCTTGTACAAAGCGGATAAGATTTTCGTTAAAGTGGCGGCCGAATCTGGCCCCTTGCGACCGCACTGGGTAGCATCATCCTCCCCGTTGAAATCCCACATGGGGTGGCCTCTGTATTGAAGCCGCTGCACCCCTCGTGTAATGCATATGGCCATGACCTTAATCATGGTTAGTCCGGAATGAGCCAACAACCTTATCCGGCTCATCAGGTACAGGACGTCCATGTCAGCTTCCCTCTGAGGGTTTCGTGGGCGCCAACTCAGACGCTTCTTTGATGGGGCATTATTAAACTCGGGGAGGCCGATCCGTACAGGGTCCGGCAGGGGGACGTCATCTATATAAAACCATTCCGAGGGCCAGTCTTCGGACACCCTCTTTGGGGTGCCAGATAGATATCCGGTCCCGACGATGCGCCATAGTTTGGCTCCGCCCGCTTGATAAATAGACCCCTCCTAAGAACGAGGCACAAGGCAAAACAACCTCTTCCACAACGCGAAATGGGCCTCAACGCCCAAGAACAGCTCGCAGAGGGCCACGAAGCCCGCAATGTGCAGAATTGAGGCAGGCGTGAGGTTGTGTAGTTGGATGCCATAGAACTCCAGCAGCCCTCGAAGAAACGGATGAATTGGAAATCCGAGTCCTCTCATCAAATAAGGGACTAGGCATACCCTCTCTCCTCGAGAGGGATTGGGGACGCTCTCCGCCTGCTCTCTACCGCTATAGGTAGCAATCCCGGCTCGAACTGGGACCATACATGCTGGGGGGTAGAAGTCCCTTGGACTGAAGCACTACTAGCTCGCTATGCGGGACGGAACACCGCCCCTAATCTCCGGGCCGAGCGCTGGAGGGGCGAGAGGAGGAGCTGCACCGACCGGCCATGGTGGAATGGATCTCTGTCGAGGGCACTCTGATGAAATCTCGTGGAGGGAAGATGGTGTGAATTGGATCTAAATCCCCGTCTCTTTTATGGGTGGTTCATTAACGCAACCAGGGGGGCAACTGAGAAAATCCCCTGGCTTTTTGCATTCGTTTGACACGTGGAAGATGGTCATTATGGGGCACAGAAGCAGAGGAGGGCAGCACGCACTAGAAGCCGGACACTATTCGACGGATATGGAGAATTTGCAGGAGAACCCGCCTTGCAATGCCGAAGACAACTTGCACGCCGGACTCGTCGTCATTGAAGCCTGGTTCGGGGGCTACTAAGGGAGTCCTAGATTAGGGGGTTTCCGGATGGCCGGACTATGACCTTCGGCCGGACTCCTGGACTATGAAGATACAAGATTGAAGACTCCGTCCCGTGTCCGGATGGGACTTTCCTTGGCGTGGATGGCAAGCTTGGTGATATGATATGAAGATCTCCTCCCATTGTAACCGACTCTGTGTAACCCTAGCCCTCTCCGGTGTCTATATAAACCGGAGAGTTTTAGTCCGTAGGACGAACAACAATCATACCATAGGCTAGATTCTAGGGTTTAGCCACTCCGATCTCGTGGTAGATCTACTCTTGTACTACCCATATCATCAATATTAATCAAGCGGGAGTAGGGTTTTACCTTCATCGAGAGGGCCCGAACCTAGGTAAAAACATTGTGTCCCTTTTCTCCTGTTACCATCCGCCTAGACGCACAGTTCGGGACCCCCTACCCGAGATCCGTCAGTTTTGACACCGACACCCGCCCTCAACTTTTAACTACGCGAAAATAGTTTGAGCTTGTTTGTTCTATATAAATACAGTACTTACTGTATGTTTATTCACCCGTGGGGTTGTTCAATGAATGGAGGGGCGGGGAGCACAAGTGAACAATACTGTAGTACTACTAGTAGTAAGTAGGAGTCGTACAGTAGTCACCTTAAATAGAGAGTTTCTTTTCTTTAATGCCACGTACACAAATTGAAACGCTTGTTGTGGAGAGAAAAAAGATAATCACTCCAGTATATATGGACGCAGGGGCCTGAGCGCTTGCTTTACTAGGGTTGCTCTCTTCATTCTCTCATCCTCTCTAGATGTAAACAAGACAGCGGTAGCGACATTTTCTCTCTGCTCACCGCTGGTCACAGATCCGGCCGGATCCCTTCGTCCGGTGTGTGTAGAGGACTAAAAGGTGCATCGTTCATGCGGTCATCACCGCCGAGGGAGGAAACCCCTAGCTGCCGGAGGGGCCCGATCCTCTGCTCGTGTCGTTCTCTCCGACACAACGCCGGCTCGGGAGGTCCTCCGACCCTTCTTCCTCCTTGCCGTATTGTCCGCAGATCCGACCTGCCGCCGCCGACATCCCTGCGACCCTCAGGTATAACTTCTTCGAAAGCGGCCTTGCTCTACTGCCCCAGCTCCCCACGTGTCTGCATGTGCATCTTTTTCTACTCCCATCAGCTCTTCCAAAGCCACCTAAATTTTTAGTATTATTAGAGGTAAAGCTACTTAATGCATTCGAATCTAGGGCTTTGTTCAAACAACAAAGAAAGGGGGGAAGTTGTAGCATGAATCTAGGACTTGATTCAAAGAGGAAATAATATGGTGAAAGTAGTAGAGACCGTATACCCAACCGGTCTCTTGGTTGAAAAGGGAAATAATGGGAAAACGCAGTACAAACTGGATAAGGAACAGATCTATTATTGGTTGAAAAAAGGATAGAAAGTGGCGGCTGGTGGACAAGTTAACAGAGTATGTCCAGGATTAGATTTGCTGCCATCACATAGTAAAAGGTCTCCAGGATTAGATTTGTTGCCCTCACATAGTAAAAGGTCTCAGGATTAGATTTGCTGCCCTCACATAGTAAAAGGTCTCAGGATTAGATTTGCTGCCCTCACATAGTAAAAGGTCTCCAGGATTAGATTTGCTGCCCTCACATAGTAAAAGGTCTCCAGGATTAGATTTGCTGCCCTCACATAGTAAAAGGTCTCCAGGATTAGATTTGTTACCCTCACATAGTACAAGGTCTCTAGGATTAGGTTTGCTGCCCTCACATAGCATGAACAAACTCGGCATCACCACTTTATGCCTCCTTGTAGGTACATTGTGCTGATGCGTCCACTTTCGCATGTCCTTATACCAACCTTTTGTTGTTGTTAACGTAAGGGCGCATGTAAAATGAAGTGATCACACCGTTATCTTAGGGACATGTCTAACCAATGTTATTGTTAATCTAATGCCTCCAGTGATAAGATGCAATTAAACTGTGTTACAAATGGCACTCCTGCTGTTTTCCCCAGTATGATAAGTAAGTTGCTCCTTTACGCTGCAGAGTGTCCTGGTGTCCCCACGGTCCCATGCCCTTAAACCAACTCTTTAGCTGATGTTGATTTACTGTGTCTGGTAAACAAGCAATGCCACCATTAAAGTAATCCCATATTTGAGGAATCTCATTGTTGATTGTAATGCTTCTGGTAACATGAAGCATTGCTGACGTTAAAATTTTTACTGTCCTTGCGAGATTGCCATGAACATAATTAAGATGCTTCTTTTCATTTTCTATATGTTTTGTATATTCTTATTGACCAGCAACTATTTACTTTCTATCTTTTTGTGCAGATAGGGATATCCATTTCACCTTGTTGCTATTGTGACCTTTTGGTGAACTGCACAAAACACTTTTTTTTGGAATGAGTGTCTTGTGCAGTTCAACTAAAATGTCACGTGGGCAACATCTCTCAATTTTGGTGGAACTGCACAAAATGGTGATTGGAGTTTCCAAAATCTCCGTCAAGTTCTGCCGGTAATCTCGTGCAACATTTTATTAGCGTTTGCAAGATGGAGCCGTCACTGTCATCACAATGGCACTTTATTTTAGTGGAACTGCACAAAAGGATAAGAAAATTATTGTTGCACCTTACATGAGCCGGACAGCCAACCTTAATGTTCCTCAATTTTAGTGCAACTACTAAAGAAGAACCTGCCAGCTCACAAGAGCAAATACTTCTTGCTAGCTGAATGATGCAATCTTTGCTTCATTTCAGGTGAACTGTAGAAAAAGGTGCATGAATTGAATCATGGAACTCCAGTCAGACCTCATCCAAGTAGAGATGGAGGTTGAGTTCAAGGAGGCCGCTATTAAAGCGAAATCATGCTCTCCTTTCTCCTTGTTTGTGCTGTGCAAACATGTTGTGCAAACAGGAATATTCAACTACAGATGTTGTGACGGTCAAGAGCATTCGCCAAGTTCTTTGATTGTATGACATGGCTAGCCAAGATGGATTTAATCCCGATATTCACTTTATCAAAAGGCTCTAATGGGTTGGTTCTGAATCTTGCAAGCTGGGAATCACTGAGATGTGTAGGCATCTTTGTTGTACTTATTATTTGAATCTTATTTGTTGGTTCTGAATCTTGCAAGCTGGGAATCAATGAGATGTGTAGGCATCTTTGTTGTACTTATTGTTTGGATCTTATTTGTTGGTTCTGAAAATCAATGAGATGTGTAGGTGTTGTGTAATTAACACGTCAGATGTCCTTAGTGCGAGGACTTAGTCGTGAGGCCAACGCATCTATGTGGTAGCTTGAGAGGGGTTGAGCGGAATCGAGAAGCGCAACACAAGACAAGGGTTTAGACAGCTTCGGGCCCCGGGAAACATCATCCGGTAACAACCCTACATGTTGTTTGAGGCTAGATCTCATTATCATCACGAGGGAGTCGCCGTAAATCGGATCTCCTCTAGTTGTGTCTAGCCCTAGAGATTGTTTCTTGCTTGTCCCTCTTTGGGGAGCCCTGTCCCTCCTTATATAAGTTAAAGGGGCGGGTTACATGTAGAGTCCATCTCGGACTAAGACTTAAACTATTTTGACTTCCCTTCCTGGGCTTCTTAACGTCTGCCGGTTTAACATTGTCTGTCGGTTTAACATTGTCTACCGGTTTAACATTGTATGTCGGTTTAACATTGTCTGCCGGTTTAACATGGTCTGTCGGGTTATGATTGACTTAACACCTGTCGGTGCTACCATATGTCTTAACTCTGCCGGTTTAACACTCGTTGGTTCACCGTCTGTCTTAGCCATCTATCTTAATTGTCTGTCGGTTTAACATTGTCCCGATTTACCAAGTCCCAGCTGGATTATGACTCCGGTCGGGTCATACCACGGGGTATATCCCCGATAGTAGGCATCTTTGTTGTACTTATTATTTGGATCTTATTTGTTAGTTCTGAATCTTGCAAGCTGGGAAACACGGCATGATGATGCAGAGGACAACAACCATAGCAAACAATTCAAACTTGGTAGTATTATCTTTGTGAAAGTGCGACAAATGTGCTGACCGTGTGTGTCCTGAGAATAATAATTCTAATTGTTGTGCATGTTGATCCTGTGGCACTGATAGAACGAGCGAATGCATTGCTTATTTTAAGTATAAATTTCTATTAAAGCTAATTAAATTTAAGTAAAGTGACCACTAACTCCTGTTATTACAGTACCAATACAGACCCGCTCGTGAACCGATGTGTGGCCGGAGTAGGTTTCTTAATGGAGGCGTTTCAATGCGCCGAGTGTGCATCTTCTGCCGGGCGTGCAGCGGACGAGGGAGGGGTAGTAACTGTTGTCGCCTGTACACACTCAGCTTACTGTTAAATCCAGTTCCCCAAGAACTGGAAAACAAACTGTTGGCGCCGCCTACACACTCGTTCACTCGAAGAGACTCCAATGGCGATCCGAGGGGTGAGCCTGCTAGATATGGACTTCAGCAAGGAGTTCCCCTTTGAGTTCGTTGTTCAGTCCTATGGTTGCACCAAGTTGAATGTGATGTACACCAACGATACGGACTCGGTGAAGCTCTGTCTCGCCTCAGTCCTATGGCTGCACCAGGTTCTGGAGCATTTGCCCATTTCATCGGCAGCGCTGACTGCACCTTCGCTACGGTGGAGAGAAGGAAGAACGCAACGATTCGGCCATCTGGTGCAACGAGCTTGTCGACATCCAGAAGCAATACAAGATCATCAACAATGGGCAGGAGAAGGACTTCGTGGTTGACCTCGCTGAGACCATCATCGACTACTGATACGCCAACATGAAAGAAGACGACCTGAACACGTGGGAGGTACCTCTGAATCTAGCCTACATAACCTACGCGGCCAAGGACGCATACGCATGCTACGACATGTACAGGCAGATCTTGGACATGAGGGCGTGTCTGCTCCCCGTAATCGACGAGTACACGGACAGCCGCAGCATCATGATCAAGCATGCCAGGAAGGTCTAGATGTTGTACTTTATCTGTTTATAAGCACCTTTATCATCTGAGTGTTTCATGCATTAGCCTATGTGTCGTAATTATCTATTTTGTCCGAAATATTTTTTTAAGAACCCATTAACCTGATTGCTTTTTTTAGTGGCTATTTGCTTATGTATGTAAAGTAGTTCACTTGTCCGTAAAAAAACTAGTTCACTCGGCTGCCGTGCTTTGAATCTCCTTCCTCCCAACATATTCCCCTCCTCAGGTGGACCCAGCAGGTCTCTGAATTTTCTCCCACTTTCTTTTTCGATGTAAACTAAGTTTTCTCCCAGTACTTTCCCCTAGAACCAACTCAACTGTCCCACGTCTAGCCTAAAAATAATAATACCACACGTACTATTAACTCATCAAACTAAAATGATATTTTATGTCGTAAGTTGAAAGTTCTTACAAAATAATAATAATAATTGTTTATATATAACTTGGCAAGTTAACTCCTAGTGATTGCGTACATAAGCTTGCAAAGATTTTACTGACGTGCAATCATGTGTTTATGTTTTTATAACATTTCTCCGTCTAGCCCAACATGATATTTTCACCCAGCCCAGCAAGTCTGCGGATTTCGAGAAAAATGCAAATGGGATTTAAACGGGCTGCATAGATGCTACATCATTGTTTCACCCAGCCCACCAAATAGACAAAAAAACAAATGGACTGGCTGACATGTGGGCCAGTAGGTCGAAGCCTAAGAAGGCATTGGATTTACATCCAACGGCCATCATTCTTCTTCAATCTCTCGTCTTCTTCCCCCAGCGCTGCCGGAACCGCCTGCTCCAGCCTTCGGTGTCCAGTGGCATTGTTTTGCGCTCCTCAGCTAAACGCTACCTCGCCGACGGCTAGGCCATCCCTCCACTCCGCACCTCCGCACCCGAACCAGTCAAGTTTCCCACTCCTCTCTGTGTACGACTCCACTGCCGCGTCTTCCCCATCTCTGGGTCATTCCAGTCTGGGGCCTTGCCATCGTCCATCGCCTCAGTGCGCTCGGCGCGGCATGGTCAAAATACGAGAGTCATCGGAAGAGGACTGTACATGGAGAGCCTGATGGCTAGGACCCACGAGGTCCATGGTCGCACGCAAGGAAAGTTCCTCATTATTACGCACTGTACGTGGGAAGGGCTTCTGTATTTCACGAAAAAATGTTCCCCCTGCTGACAGGTCGGACCCACCAGCTATATTTGCGCACGCAAGGAAGTGCCTCCTTATTACGCACCAAAAAATGAATACCCCCTACTAGCTGGGACCCACCATAGTGGCTGGCTAACTTGGGCCTACTAAGTTGACGAGGACGGAGGGCTTTGTCAACTTAGTCAATATGAACGATTCTAGCAACATTGACCGTACGATGTCCATCCAACGGCCATAGTGCTTCTTCAACCTCTGGTCTTCTTGCTCCAGCCGCCCAAAGCAGCGCCGGTCGTGCCGCGTGCTCCTGCCTCTCGTGGCCGGTTGTGATGCCACCGAGGCCTCACCGCCCCTACTACTCCCACCGCTGGCCCAGGGTATCCATCTACTCAACCACACCCCATGTTATTCTGCAGCGACGGCAGCCTCACACCGTAGCTGAACCAGTGAACCCTCATACTCCTCTCTGCGTGGGCATCCACTACCGCGTCTTCCCCGGCTCCGCGTCATCGCCTTCCTAGGCCTCGCCGTCGTCCACCACCGTGGTGCTCTCGGCGCGGCGTGGTCAATGTGGTCAATGACCGACTTCCATTAGAAGAGTACTGTACGTGGAGAGGCTAACAGCTGGGTCCACGGCCACAACCCAGTTTTTTTGTGATTTGCCAAATAAGTCGCTTTGTCAGGCCTGTTGGGCTGCAAATCTTTCAAGACTAGGAGAGCTTCATTCGGCTGGCCCAGAAAATGGCCTATCAGTAATGAGAAATGGGCTGTACATTTTTAAAACACATCAAACCGGCAATTAGTTTCAAATTTCTTTTTTTCATTTCGAGATTTTAAATTGCATTGATTTTTATGCATGGACAATTTGTGGACTTTATATTGATATACATTTATTTTTTAACTCAGTTTGAATGTGACTCAAAATTTCGGGATTAAAACAGTTCGGACCGCACCGAAATATGCAAAAAATTCGTATAATTTTTTAACCGTGGCCACAATATGGGTTGTAATGCTAACAAAAAGAATATGGGCTCCAAAAAAACCTTAAGAATTAGCAAATGGGCTGTAAATTATTAGAAATAATGGCAGATGGGTTGTATGTTGTTTTCCACAGACTTGAGGCTTTCCTAAAAAAAGGTTGACGCACAAGCAGGGACTGTTGGATGTCCATCTAACGGCCGTCGTGCTTCTTCAATCTCTGCTCTTCCTGCTCCAGCCGCTCAAACAAGCGCCGGCGGGACTGCCTGCTCCCTCCTCCCTGTGGTCGGCTATGCTGCCGCACAGGCCTCACCGCCCCATCATACTCCCATCGCTGGCCTAGCCATCCCTCTACTCACCCACACCTGCTGTTATTCTCCGACGACGGTAGACGAACCAGTAAACCCTCGCACAGTCATACTCCCCTCCGTGTGGGAAACAACTGCCGAGTCTTCCCTACCTCCGTGTCTTTCCCTTCCTACGCCTCGCCGTCGTCCACCGCCCTGGTGCTCTCGGCGCGGCCTGGTCAACATGGTCAACGACCGACATGCATCTGAAGTGGACTATACGTGGAGAGGCCGACAGCTAGGTCCACGACCGCACGCAAGGAAATGCCTCCTTATTACGCGCAAAATAATGATTCCTCCAACTAACAGCAGGGACCCACCGAAAGGGCCTCTGTATTTCGCGAAAAAAAGTTACCGCCGCTGACAGCTCGGACCCACCAGCTATATCTTCGCACGCAAGGAAGTGCCTCCTTATTATGCACAAAAAAATGAATAATCCCCCTGTTAGCTGGGACCAGTATAGTGGCAGGCTGACTTGTGGACCTACTAAGTTCACGGGGAAGGAGGGCTTTGTCAACTTAGTCAATATGCACGATTCTAGCTCCAGTGACCGTACGATGTCCATCAAACAGTCGTAGTGCTTCTTCGACCTCTGGACTTCTTTCTCCGGCCGCCCAAACCAGCGCCGGTCATGCCTCGTGCTCCTGCCTCCCGTGGCCGGCTGCGATGCGGCGGAGGCCTCACCGCCGCCTACTACTCCCACCGCTGGCCAGGCCATCCCTCTACTCACCCACACCTCATGTTATTCTACAGTGACGGCAGCCTCACACCGCAGCGAATCAGTGAACCCTCGTACTCCTCTATGTGTGGGCATCCACTGCCGCGTCTTCCCCGGCTCTGCGTCGTCCCCTTCCTAGGCCTCGCCGTCGTCCACCGCCCTGGTGCTCTCGGCGTGGCGTGGTCAACATGGTCAAGGAACGGCTTCCATCGGACGTGGACTGTACGTGGAGAGGCTGATAGCTGGGTCCACAACCGCAGCAAAGAAGTGCCTCCTTATTACGTGCAAAATAATTATTCCTCCACCTGACAGCGGGGACCCACCGGACAGGCCACCGTATTTCGCGAAAAAAACATTTCCCCCTGACTGCTGGGACCCACCAGCTACATCTTCGCACGCAAGGAAGTGCCTGACAGTCGGGACCCACCTGGTCGAAGCATACGTAGCGTTGTCATTCTAGTCACGAACGTGTACGTACATATATACTGGTCGATGTAGAGGCGCGCACGTGTCGTAGTAGAAGCGCGCACGTGTCGTAGTAGAGGCGCACACGTAGCATGTACACATATGTACAGCGGCCAGTGCACAAGAAATAAAATACGGCCACGTATGTGTACATACGGGAGGGGTCTCGAACGCCTACTCGCACATATGTACGGCCAAGGCTCGTGTACATGGTTGGGTCGGAACGGAGAAACAACATCGTCGTCATGTTCATGGGGAGCCAACCGGCTGGGTCGGAACGGAATGCGTCGTCGTGTTCATCGGGAGGGCTTGGACAGAACAGGCGATGGAAACGAGGCCTGGCGTACCGCAGAACGAAGGAAACAGCCTTGTGTTCGACTGGCCACGTTCGAAACAGGATCCTGTTCATCGGGAGGGGTGTGGCATACCGCAAAACGGAGGAAACAGACCTCCTACGGTCGAAACGGTGGTCATGTTGATCGGGAGGGGTGTGGCGTACCGCAAAACGGACGAAACGGACCTCCTACGATCGAAACGGGGGTCCTGTTGATCAGGAAGGGTGTGCCGTACCGCAAAACGGACGAAACGGACTTGTGTTGGAGCGCTACGGTTGAAACGGGGGTCCTGCTCATTGGGAGGGGTGTGGCGTACCGCAAAACGGGACTCCATGGGATACTGTTCATCTCCACCGTCGACCTCCTCCAGCCTCCACGGGCTACTGTTCATCCACCGTCGACCTCCTCCAGCCTCCACCTGCAACTGTTCATCCACGGGCTCCTGTTCATCCAGCCTCCATCGCGCGCTACTCCACCGGCTACTGTTCAACCACCCCTCTCCACGGGCTCCTGTTCAACCACCCCTCCACGGGCTACTTTTCATCCCCCCTCCATCATCTACTGTTCATCCAGCCCTCCACGGGGTCGTCCTGTTCATCCAGCCCTCCACGGGGTCCTGTTCATCCAGCCCCAACCATCTCGATCGATCGGGGTCCTGTTCATCCAAAGGCAACGCCACGGGTCCTGTTCATCCACTCCCACCACTCACTGTTCATCCACCCCCCCCCCCCCCCGCAATGCTCACTGTTCATCCAGAGAGGCAGCATCGATTGGCTTCAGTTAGCAGCAGTAGCGAAGGAATCGATCGCTCGGGTTCAGTAACGCATAGCCTGCAGTGCAATCGCTCAGATTCAGTTAGAGCCCAACGCCTTGCTCGGGTTCAATTAGAGCCAACGCCTCGCACACACGCGCGTACGTGTACAAGAGAAACGCGCATCACTTGGCCCCCGACCACCCACCGTAACCGGGAACTCCCTGAAATTTTCCTTGCCCTTGCTTTTACCACGGTTTTTTCCGTCATGGACGGCCCAAAGAATGTCATGCAGCTGCGTCTCCGGCCCGCCCAGGACGAAAAGCCCATTTTCTGTCATGATTTTTTGTGATAGAAGTAGGAGCCCACCACATCTATGATCATACCGGGTTTTGTCACAATTATCGTCATAGAAGTGTCATATGTATGACAGAAAAAAAATTCGTTCGGCCCAAAATGTCACGGATGTGTCTTTTTTTTGTAGTGTTGCTTGCATTCAAACATAACACAAACCGTGTTCACTTCTCGACCCACTCGAAAAGAGACCATCACGGTTACATAAATGGTTGGGTATTTTAATTCGAATCTGGTGTCAAGTTCTCTACAACCAGACATTAACAAATTCCCATCTGCCACAAAACCGCGGGCATGGCTTTCGAAAGTTTAAACCCTGCAAGGGTGTCCCAACTTAGCCCATTATAAGCTCTCATGACCAACGAAGGATATTCCTTCTCCCGGGAAGACCCGATCAGTCTCAGAATCCCGGTTACAAGACATTTCGACAATGGTAAAACAAGACCAGCAAGACCACCCGACTGTGCCCACAAATCCTGATAGGAGATGCACATATCTCGTTCTCAGGGCACACCGGATAAGCTAAGCGTACAAGTACGAACATAACCCAAGTTGCCAAGGGACGGTCCGGCACGGTGCTCTAGTTTGGACCAACACTCAAAGGAGCACTGGCCCGGGGGGTAAAATAAGATGACCCTCGGGCTCCGGAAACCCAAGGGAAAAAGGCTTAAGTGGCAAATGTTAAAACCAAGGTTGGGCCTTGATGGAGGAGTTTTATTCAAAGTGAACTGACAAGGGGGTCCCATACACCCGGCCGCGTAAGGAATGCAAAATCAAGGAACATAACACCGGTATGACGGAAACTAAGGCGGCAAGAGTGGAACAAAACACCAGGCATAAGGCCGAGCCTTCCACCCTTTATCAAGTATATAGATGCATTAATTAAATAAGAGATATTGTGATATCCCAACATAATCCTGTCCATCATGGAGCAATCTTCGACTTCACCTGCAACTAACAATGCTATAAGAGGGGTTGAGCAAAGCGGTAACATAGCCAAGCAACGGTTTGCTAGGAAGGGTGAAAAGGCTAGAGGCTGACGTGGCAGTTTGGGAGGCTTGATCAACAAGAGATAGGTAGCGCGTCACAGCGATAGAACGAAGCAACTAGCATAGCAATGATAGTAGTGAGATCCAGGATGACGGTCATCTTCCCTGAAATCCCGCTAGGAAGAAGAACGAGTCCATGAAGAAGACGAACGGATGAAGCCGAACCAAGCATAGTTGAACGAATCCTCACGATCGCAACGAAATAGGAACTATCGAGAAGAAGCACAACCGGAAAGAAACAAACACCACGGTAAACACACAACACATAGACATGGCATGATGCTCAACCAAGTATGATGCAACACAAAGGCTAGATGAGGCTACTCATGGCAAGAGATGAAGCATACAAGAACACGTCAAAGCAAGTTTAAATGAGGCCGGTTCGACATATAACAAGTCTGGTAAGTCCTCATATGCAAATTTCGAAATTGGTCCAGATCTGAATAAATCTTATGTTCAAGTTGTTAAACAGCAAGTTAAAATGCACCAAGATGATCTACACGAAATTCTAGTCAAGTTACATATAAAGTTCATTTAATTCGGAGCTACGGCCTAGAAGATATGAGCAAAACAAGTTAAACATGGCATTGATGCAAAATGCATTCAAACATCAAGCAAACACTCTCAATACATGGATGCAACATGATAATATGAAACTACATGAAAATCTAAGCAAGTTTCATATAGAGCATGCTAAACACGGAGCAACGGTGCAACACATACACTCCAAACAAGTTATAACAACAATCTGCCCAAAACAGCAAGTAGGCACTTGGAAAACATCAAAACAACATGCTAAAGGAAGCAAATGAGCACAAACCTGACATGCACTTCATGTACATATAATATAATTCAAATATCATTAAAGGTTCTGGTTCATAGGCATCAAGATTAAATCAATATGATCAATGCAAAATGCAACTTTATAACACAACAACATATACATGAGCAGAGTTAATATGATGGCAACTTGAGAGCAAGAAAGAGACAAGCTACAGCAAGCAAACATAGCAACAAAGGGCATGGCATCAAAGTACGCATAACAAAGAGCAAATAACATCAGGGCATCAAAAACATATGGCTCATCGATTAGTGGAAACCAACATGACAATATTGAAAGTTGAAACAGTTTCAGCAAGTGTAAAACAACAACATTATGATAGCATGTTTGCAAGCATGAAACAGAGGCATATGATCTCCAAAATTAACAACCATGGCATGCGAACAAAGTAATCCTAGCATACTACAAAACATGTAATTGGAGCATCTCCAGAATAGGCATGGGTCACTCAATAACAAGCTCATAACATAGCATCATGAAGTTAATAGGAATTTGTAACATTATATAAGCATGTTCATGGCAATACAAAACATATGCTACAGGACATATATAAGGCATCAAGAGGCATGTCATGATAGATCATAACATAGAAAACAAAACATCTCAACTAAGCATCGCCAGATTATGCATGGATTAATTGGTAGCATCAAGTAAACATGACAACATGATATAGCAGTTTCAGCATTGACAGAAAGTTAACAGCAAGTGGACCACTTCACAAGCTTGATGCACTCACTACAGGGCATATAAAAATACATGGATTGCATCCCTGTAAATATGGCATAAATATGCTCCTAAAAGATATAGACATCATACTCATAGGATGCACACACAAAATGAAACGAAAATGACAAAACAACAAGTTATAACAGTTTTCAGTAGTTAACAGCAACATGCACTTTTGCAAGAGGTATTAATATATCAAGATGCACCCTAACATTATTGCAAAGCACCCCAACATGTAGAGCATGAAGTGCAGAACATATGCATATCAAGATCATCATTATAGCATCAACAGGGACAAAGTTATGGCACTCACGAGATGCTCAAATGATGTTAACAATCAGCAGATTTCAGCAGTAAACATCATATAGCACTCTTGCAACGATGATTAGGTCATCAAAATGGACTCAAACAAGAACGCCACAATGGAATGAAATGAAGAGAATCACATGATGAACATTTTTACATAACATATGCACAAAACTGAGCTACAGTCATGGAGATATGATGCAACGAACATGGCATGAAAAAGTTGCAGGACCGGGGACTGGCAGAATTTCCAGAGCAAAACAGTGCGCGTCATATACTAAACCGCGCACCGGACAGATTTTAACGGCGAATACTCACCCATGGGCCTGTCCTAGTTGACGGGGAGGCGGACTGGGCCGGCGGATCTGGCTGGGCTGGGCCTTGCCTGCGGGGCCCACGATGGGTGGAGGCGGGCGCTCGTCGTCTCTCCCGACGGGAGGAGGTCGAGCGAGGCCTGGCAAGGGCGGCGGCGCGACAGAGCTCCGGTGAAGGGAGAAAGGCGAGGGAGTCCGGATCCGCGTCGGGGATCGATGGATCCGGGCGATGACTCGCCAGATCCGACGCGGGAACGGCGGGAATGAGCGGGACGGCGAGCTTGAAGCTCCGATGCCGGCGAGATCCTGCGGGAGAGAGAGAGAGAGGCAGTGAGAGAGAGACAAGAGAGGGAGGAGAAGAAAGCGGGGACAGCGCGGGCCCACCGGGACGGCGGCGGCGTGATGTGAGGCACGACGGGGCGGCGGAGGAGATCCCAAGGCGGGGTCCAACGAGGCTAGACGGCGGACGACGGGGCGGTATGGCGACGAGGTCGAGTGACGCGGGAGCTGGGGAGCTCGGGCGCTGCGGCAGCAGGGTTCGGGCCCGCTTCGTCCTGGCGCGGGCCAAACATGGGCCGGGTGGGCCTCGGCGGCGGGGAAGGAGCTGGGGCGATGTGGCGGCCGCGGGTAGGCCAGGAGCAGTGGCGGGGATGAGGTGGCGGCCTCCGATTGGTCAGAGCGACACGTCCGACCGGCGGTGGACATGTCTGGTGGCGGCGCGGACGTGTATGGTGGCGGCGCGGACGTATCCGGCGGCGCGAGGATGAAGAAGACTAGGGTTTGGACTGCGAATTTCGCGGGAGGGGACTTATTTATAGGTAGAGTGAGCTAGGAGAGTCCAAATGGAGTGCGGTTTTCGCCCACACGATCGTGATCGAACGGCGGAGAGCATGGAGGGGAGTTAGATGGGCTAGGTGGGCTGTGTGAAGAGGTGCTGGGCTACAAGGCAAAAGGGGTCCGGCAGTTAACGCAGTTAACCGTTGTGGCATCAAACAACCTCCAAATGGAGCAAAATTTGACGGGTGGTCTACCGGTGATATACCAAGGCCACTCAGAAAATCTCGGCCCATTACGAGAGCGTTTTTATCCCGCTCATGAAACAAGGTCTGAGAGGGGCGACGAGCGCGTGCAAGTGTGGTTGGGCTCAGAACGGACAACGGAGAGAATCGGCGGAACCCGAATGGATGCAAGTTTTGAAAAACATGCAGATGAAATGCAAATGATGACATGGAAAAATGCAGCATGAAAGCAAATGACATGGCAACGACGGCGAATAACTGGAAGACACCTGGCGCATCGGATTTGGGGCGTTACACCCTCTCCCCCGGTGGCGCCGGAGAGCCGCCGGGGCAAGGATCGTGACGGCGATCTACATCAACAATCTTGCTAGCATCAACACCAACTCTCCTCCCCCCCCCTCTATGCAGCGGTGTAACACCCCTTCTCCCTGCTGTAATCTCTACTTAAACATGGTGCTCAACTCCATATATTGTTTCCCAATGATATTTGGCTATCCTATGATGTTTGAGTAGATCTGTTTTGTCCTATGGGTTAATTGTGATCTTGGTTGGTATGATTGTATATTTTATTTATGGTGTTGTCCTACGGTGTGTTCTGTCTGGCGCAAACGTGAGGGGGGGCCGTTGTAGGGTGTTGCAATATGTTCATGGTTTGCTTATTGTCGGTGTTGCGGGGGTGATAGCAGCCTAAACGCGAATAAGTGGGGCATGGTGTATGGGAGTAAAGTGGACTTGATACTTAATGCTATGGTTGGGTTTTACGACCTTAATGATCTTTAGTAGTTGCGGATGTTTGCTAGGGGTCCAATCATAAGTGCATATGATCCAAGTAGATAAAGTATGTTAGCTCATGCCTCTCCCTCATAAAATTACAAGAATGATTACCGGTACTTGCTATCGATTGCCTAAGGACAAATGACTTTCTTGTTGACAAAAGCTATCCACTTTTATTATCTTGCAATTTTTTCATAGTTTTATTCTCAAAAAGTACTTCTAGTTTTATTCTTGTTTTAGGTAAGCAAACGTCAAGTGTGCATAGAGTTGTATCAGTGGTCGATAGAACTAGAGGGAATATTTGTTCTACCTTTAGCTCCTCGTGGGGTTCGACACCCTTATTTATCGAAGAAGGCTACAAACAATCCCCTATACTTGTGGGTTATCATGTCTATGTACCCTCGTAGAACGAAAGCGGAAGCGTTTAGCAATGCAGTTGATGTAGTCAAACTTCTTCTCGTTCCGACCGATCAAGTACCGAATGTATGGCACCTCCGAGTTCTGCACACGTTCAGCTCGATGACCTACCTCGAACTCTTGATCCAGCAGAGTGTCGAGGAAGTAGATGAGTTCCGTCAGCATAACGGCGTGGTGACGGTGATGGTGAAGTTATCTGCGCAGGGCTTCGCCTAAGCACTACGACAATATGACTGGGTGTGTAAAGTATGGAGGGGGGTACCACACATGGCTGTGCAATAGTCTAGGGTGTGCTAGGCGCCCCTCTCCTCATATATATAGATGGAGGGAGAGGGAGAGGCCAAGGGGGCACCCCAAGTGGGTCCGAGTCCCACTTGGTCTCCTGCCTTGGTTCAGCCTCCCCCTTCCTTGTATAGGCGCCAGGGGAAGGAAGGGGGAGGTTGCGCCCCCCTTTCCTTTCTTCCTTGAGGAGGGGAAGGAAGGAGGGACTTACTGAAAGGATCGATATAGTTGACTAGAGGGGGTTAAATAGGCAACTAACACTTTTTAATCTTTTCTTTACCAATTTAAACTTTGCATCAAAGTAGGTTGTCTAGATATGCAACTGTGTGAGCAACCTATATGATGCAATAACAACTAGTACATCAGCAAGCAAGGGATACAACCCAAATAAGCTTGCACAAGTAAAGGCACGAGATAACCAAGAGTGGAGCCGGTGGAGACAAGGATGTGTTACCGGAGTTCCTTCCTTTTGAGGGGAAGTACGTCTTCGTTAGAGCGATGTGGAGGCACAATGCTCCCCAAGAAGCCACTAGGTCCACCGTAATCACCTCACGCCCTCACACAATGCGAGATGCCGTGATTCCACTATTGGTGCCCTTGAAGGCGGCGACTGAACCTTTACAAAGAAGGTTGGGGCAATCTCCACAACTTAATTGGAGGCTCCCAACGACACCATGAAGCTTCACCACAATGGACTATGGCTCCAAGGTGACCTCAACCGTCTAAGATGCTCAAACACCCAAGAGTAACAAGATCCGCTAGGGATTAGTGGGGGGAATCAAATTTCTCTTGGTGGAAGTGTAGATCGGGGCCTTCTCAACCAATCCCAAGCAAATCAACAAGTTTGACTGGCTAGGGAGAGAGATCGGGCGAAAATGGAGCTTGGAGCAACAATGGAGCTTAGGGATGGAAGAGGTAGTCAACTAGAGGAAGAAGACACCCCTTATATAGTGGAGAGACAAATCCAACCGTTATCCACTTACTCAGCCCGCGACCTGCAGTACTACCGCTCTAGACAAGCGGTACTACCGCAAGGGCTTACGGTACTACCGTGGCGGTCCGCGGTACTACCGCTGTAGCGGCAGGGGCTAGTCCAGGCCAGAGCCGCCAAGCCTAAGAGCGGTACTGCCACTGACGTGGTACTACCGCTCTCCCTTGCGGTACTACCGCAAGGCCAGGATGGACTAGACTGGGAAGGGCACGGATGAATAAAAATACATCCGTGTCTACTTCCGCTGAAAATCGAATAGTGCAAAAATCCGACACGGTACTACCGCGCCTGGCTTGCGGTACTACCATGTAGGGAGCGGATGTAAAAGATTACATCCGCCCCTACTTCCGCTCGTGCTACTGACCCGGACCAGGGCTCACCGTACTACCGCGCACCTGGGGCGGTACTACCACGTAGAGCGCGGATGTAAAAAATTACATCCGCCCCTACAGCCGCAAGAGAGGCTGAGCCTGGCCTGAGGCCATGGTACTACAGCTCCATAGGAGCGGTACTACCGTGTGCGCCTACGGTACTACCGTGAGGACGTGCAGTACTACCGCAGGGGCCTGCGGTACTACCGCTCCTAGGAGCAGTACTACCGCATGCCTCAGAATAGCAACACTAGGAATCCTTCTTTTTGCATAAGTATGAAGATAACGGAGGATGCTCCAAAGCGCAAAGGGAAAGGCGGTGCAAAGGGAGAAAACATGTACGTGATGATTCCACCCGAACCTTTCCAACACGGACCCCCTCTTAATAGTATGGCTATCCTATGACTCAACTCCACCAAAAGAGACGTAGAACACCACCGTCTTCAATAGTCTTCGAGGGGTAACAAACCGTCTTGTGCCTAACAACGAAGCAACTGAAATACTCAAGGCACACGATTAGTCCGCAAAAGCATTGTCATCAATCACCAAAACACCTTAGGAATAAACATTCCCTTACAATCTCCCCTTTTTTGGTGGATTGATGACAATATGGGATTTGCACGAAGGGAAAGAATGTAGCACAAGCAAACCCCACATCTCTAGAATATAGACGAGCTCCCCCTAGATTCGTGCTACAGAGTAAAGTGCTTTGGACTACACGGCACGAATATAAGGATCACCACTCCCCCTATATTTTAGAGACAAAGCATATCTTGCAATAGAAGGGCTAACACTAAACAAGATAGTAACTAGGGCTAACACTAAACAAGATAGTAACTAAGAGCATAACAACAAAGGCACAAACTAGCATAGGCTAAAAAAGGAACGAAAGAGTGCATATGTCTTACACCATATGATAGACCAAGTCTCACGAGCAAACTAAACCAAAGCAAAGCAAGGTTCAACGGAACAAACACGAGCAAAGCAAACACAAGACTCTCGCAAATCCCTACACTCTCTCCCCCTTTGGCATCGAGACGCCAAAAAGGAAAAGAAGACACCTACACACAAGTGGTGGCTCAAGTGGAGTAGTCAGAGTCATGGTCCTCGTCAGACTCGGCAGCAGGAATGGTCTCCTCGACGTCCTCCTCAGAATCGGTCCACTTGAAGCCTTGCTTCGCCATCCACTCAGCCTCTGGAGTGATGTGATCCTTAGAACCTCCAGAGACGTCCTCTCCATACAGCTTCAAGATCTTCTTGTCCCGGCGGCGACTCTCCTTGGAGGCAACATGAGACCTGCACTGACCCTTGGCCTGCATGCAGAACAAGGTCTTCATCTTGTTCTTCAGCCTCTTAGCCCAAGATGACTCAGAGGCAGGAGGGGTGTAATCCTCAGAGCTGACCTCATCTATTGGCTCCTCCTCATCCTCATCTGCATCCACATCCATGGCAGCCGCAGCCTCAGCACGAGAAGTGGTGTTAGCCCACTGAGGCTTCACACGGAGTCGGATGGAATCATGGCGAATCCAATCAGGAGCCTCAAAGTCATCCTGAGGGTAGAGCTTCTCCCAAGTTGCAGTGATCAACAGAAACAGATATGGTTCATAAATGGGAACCTTGCGGTTGAAGATGGCAAACCGAAGCTCACACCACATGATGTGTGAGACATCAAGTGGTAATGTTTGAGAGTTGCGCGCTTCTTCACAAAGGAGCAACATGTCCACCAGATAAGCGTGTACCTTGTCCTTATCCCCAATGTGTGGGAAGAGAGAGTTGCGGAAGATCCGGTACATGATGTCAAGGAAAGAGTTGAGCACCCACAAAGACTTGCCACTGGAGAGCTTCTTCTCAACAAGGAAGGGCTGAAGCTTGTTCTTGTTGGCAGACTCGGGATTGGCATGAGGGCGAACACCTTGGGGTGTGCTGAGCCCCTCATCTGAAACACCAAGCAGAGTCATGAACTCCTTCCATGTAGCCGTCAGCCGCTGACCATTGGTCATCCAAGTCATCGTCCTGTCCTCATTAGGGTGAAAGTACACCGAGGCGAAGAACTGAGCCACAATCTCCAGATCATAGTCTTTGTGAAAGGAAATGATATGCTCAATGCCAAACTGCTCCACTAGATCCAGAGCCTCACCAAAGTATGCCCGGTGCTTCTCTTCCCTCATGTGATGCATGTCGATCCAATGCACATCCACATAGATATTCCTCTTGGCTTTGATCACATCCAAATAAATGAGGTTTTGCTGCTTGGTCCAGAATAACTCATTCCCTCGAAGGTTGGCACGAGGAGTCACGTAGGGATTGATCTTCCTACGAGAGACGAACTCAGCAAGCGGCATCTCATCCATACCCATGGCGGGTTCCTTGTCTTTGGTGGCGGTGGTCTTGGTCCTGCGGTGGGGGGCACTGGAGCCCTCAGGAGCTTCGTCTTGATTGTGAAGGCGCTTGGAACCCGTGTCACGGCTTGGATTGGACCGGTGAGCATGAGCGCCTGAGCCACACACCACAAACATGCAAGTAAACACGAGAAGGATCAGTGCAAAAAACTCAACAAAACAGAAAAACAAGTAGAATTCGCACATAATAATTGCCACGTGATAGATTTGACAGCAACAGTAGCACCGCTTGGTCGCATGGAACTAAAAAATTAGTGCCGCGACAGATCACGGTAGTACCGTGCGCACAGTAGTACCGTGCTGGAGGTACGGTAGTACCGCGAGAGCGGTAGTACCGCGACGGAGGTGCGGTAGTACCGTGTGTTTTCTGATCTGAAACAACAATTGAATCTGAGAACTACCGTGATGACAAAGCGGTACTACGGCTAATCAAATCTACCACGGGACAACATATTAGGTATAAACTCTACGCATTACTACTCTCCTCCATCCTACTCTTGCAAAGATTTAGCCTAAAATCTTAAGAACAACTAGCATCTCCCCAAAAACCTAGAAACAAAATAACACGCCAAAACGAGAGGGATTTGGGGAAAGACCTTGGTCCATGGCAAGAGGAAGTGGTGGGGAATGATCCCATTGGTCGGAATCCGAGGAGAGCAGCCGGAGAGGGAGATCCGGCGAGGGTCTCCGGTGCCGTTCGTGGGCAGGAGAGAGAGAGGCAGCACGGGGAGAAGGAGTGAATGGGTATGGGGGAGTTGGAACTCCCCCTGCCTGCTCATAACCCCCACGCACTCGCTACGTCACGGTAGTACCGTGACTCATTGCGGTAGTACCGCCCGGGCGGAAGTACCGAGCCGTGGGCGGTAGTACTGCTCAACCAGCGGCAGTAAAAAAATTATTGCCGTGCTGGTTGTGGTAGTACCGTGCCCTGCGGTAGTACCGTGGCATACCACTGTAGTACCGTGAACCCAAGAGAATGCAGTTTCAAACACGGGAGAAAAACGACTTTGCACGGAACCTTCAAGAGAACACACACACCAACGAACTAACAAGCAAAACACTGCACCCAACCACGAGGCAACAAAGACCAAAACAAGGCACCACCTCTCCAAGGAGGGGGCGGTGGCCGAAGCCACCTATGTTTGAGTTGATTGGTATGGCACCGCGAAGAATTATCCTTGGGCCCATGACCAAAACTCGTCTTTGAAGCACATGTACCAAAAAATTGGCTAATGTGAAAGAGTTGATTAATTTATGCATAATGGGGGGGAGGGAGAGTTAATTGAGAGAACAACACTCCCCCTATGTCCATGCCTACACCTAAACTAGACAATAAGTTGAGTGTGGTGGGATGTGCAAGGGTTCAAGTCACATTGCTCGAATCAATGATATTTAGCTCATGCCTTAACTCGCGAAATCTTTCTTCATCCAAGGGCTTTGTGAAAATATATGCAAGGTTATCATGAGTGTTGACATACTTGAGCTCGATCTCCCCTCGCCTAATATGATCCCAGATGAAGTGATACTGAATCTCAATGTGCTTCGTCTTGAAGTGTTGCACCGGGTTGAGAGAAATCTTGATGGCACTTTCATTGTCACACCAAAGAGGCACTTTGTCACAAATGACACCATACTCCTTTAAAGTTTGCCTCATCCACAGGAGTTGTGCACAACAACTACCAGCCGCCACATATTCCGCTTCGGTGGACGAGAGAGACACACAACTTTGCTTCTTGGAAGACCAACTTACCAAAGAGCAACCAAGAAATTGGCACCCTTCGGAAGTGGACTTCCTATCCACTTTGTCTCCCGCCCAATCGGAATCCGTAAAACCTTCAAGCTTGAAGTTTGCTCCTCTTGGGTACCATAAGCCAAAGTTTGGGGTATGAGCCAAATATCGAAAGATTCGCTTGACCGCCACATAGTGGCTTTCCTTCGGTGCGGCTTGAAACCATGCACAAATTCCCACACTCAACATGATATCCGGTCTAGATGCACAAAGGTAAAGCAGGGATCCAATCATGGAGCGATATACCTTTTGATCCACCGCTTTACCATTGGGATCAATGTCAAGTTGGCACTTGGTAGGCATTGGAGTAGAAGTCGGCTTGACATCACTTAGCTTGAATCTTTTTAGCATGTCTTGAGTGTATTTGGCTTGGTTGATGAAGGTACCTTATCTTCTTTGTTTGATATCAAAACCAAGGAAGAACTTCAACTCTCCCATTGAAGACATCTTTAACTTAGAGGTCATGAGAGCGGCAAATTCCTCATTGAAAGCTTTGTTAGGGGAACCAAAGATAATATCATCAACATATAATTGGCATACAAACAACTCCCCTTTGACCTTCTTAGTAAAAAGAGTGGGATCGATTTGCCCAACCTCAAATCCGCGATCTTGTAACAACTCGGTAAGGTGGTCATACCACGCACGTGGGGCTTGTTTAAGGCCATAAAGTGCCTTATCGAGTTGATACACATGATCCGGGAAGTAGGGATCCTCGAACCCGGGGGTTGCTTGACATAATCCAACTCATTAATAGGTCCATTAAGAAAAGCACTTTTCACATCCATTTGTTGTAACTTAAAGTTGTGATGGGAAGCATAAGCAATCAACAAACGAATGGATTCAAGGTGGGCAACGGGAGCAAAGGTTTCACTGTAGTCGATACCCTCGACTTGGGAGTAGCCTTGTGCTACCAATCTTGCCTTGTCGCGAATGATGTTCCCATGAGCATCTTGCTTGTTCTTGAAAATCCACTTGGTTCCAATGACGTTGTGGTTCCCCGCCGGCGTTGGCACCAATCTCCACACCTTGTTGTACTCAAAGTTGTTGAGTTCTTCATGCATGGCATTGAGCCAATCCGAATCTTCGAGCGCCTCATAGACCTTTTGGGGTTCAACACAAGAGACAAACGCGTGATGTTCACAATAGTTTGCTAATTGTCTACGAGTGCTTACCCCCTTTCTTAGGCTTCCAACCACATTCTCCATGAGATGACCTTTGGTGGTGAGCTTGGAAGCGATCTTCACGGCACGACGCTCTAATTCGTCCTCAGATGTGGAGGGAGGAGGATTAACTTGACTATCTTGAGCGACGTCATGAGCTTGTTCAAAATCTTGAGCTTGCTCTTGATCTTGAACTTGCTCGAGGGGGAGAACTTGACCTTGGGCATCATTTGGTGAATCATCACCATCTTGAGGTTGATCTTGCCCTTGGTCTTGTTCACGAGGTTGAGGGCCTTCACTATGTTCTTCGAAAGCGTGTGGGTATTGGGTTGGTGATGGCTCCACTTGAGTGGAGCATTGTCCTTCTCCTTCAGCCACAAGGGGTTCCTCAATGGGTAGGATATGACCAATACCCATTCTTCTTATGGCTTGGGGAGGAATTTCATCACCTACATCACAAGTACCACTTTGCTCCACTTGGGAGCCGTTATTCTTGTCAAACTCTACATTACACCTCTCATCAATGAGTCCGGTGGACTTGTTGAGGACACGGTAAGCATGAGAGTTTGAAGCATAACCAACAAATATCACCTCATAAGCTCTAGCCTCAAATTTAGACAAACGAACACCTTTCTTGAGAATGAAACACTTACAACCGAACACCCGGAAGTACTTGAGGTTGGGCTTGTTGCCGGTGAGTATTTCATAAGGAGTCCTGTTCAAGCCTTTGCGGAGATAGAGCCGATTTGATGCATGACATGCTGTGTTGATGGCTTCAGCCCAAAAGTTGTAGGGAGACTTGAACTCCGCCATCATGGTTCTTGCCGCATCCATCAACGTCCGGTTCTTCCTCTCCGCGACACCATTTTGTTGAGGGGTATATGGTGCAGCATATTGATGTTTGATCCCCTCATCACTAAGAAACTCATCCAAGGTGTAGTTCTTGAACTTGGTGCCGTTGTCACTTCTTATTGTCAAGATCTTTGCATCATGTTGGCGTTGAGCTTCATTTGCAAAGTCGATGACGGTTTGTTGAGTTTCACTCTTCCTCTTGAAGAAATACACCCAAGTATATCTTGAGTAATCATCCACAATCACCAAGCAATACTTTCTACCCCCAAGACTATCAAAGGATGGAGGCCCAAAGAGGTCCATGTGAAGGAGCTCCAAGGGTCTCTTAGAGTAGATGATAGTCGTGGGAGGGTGAGCCTTCTCATGAAGCTTCCCTTCGATACAAGCACTGCAAGCACGATCTTTGGCAAAACTAACATTTGTTAGTCCACGGACATGGTCCCCCTTGAGAAGACTTTGCAAAGATCTCATATTGACGTGGGCTAAACGGCGATGCCAAAGCCATCCCACATCAACTTTAGCCATTAGGCATGTCACGGTCTTAGTGGGTCGCTCCGAAAAGTTAATCACATAGAGACCATTCTCGACATGCCCAACAAAGGCTACTTTAAGAGTCTTGCTCCATAAGAGGGCCACGGTATCAATATCAAAGAAGGTGGCAAAACCCATGAGTGCAAGTTGACGACTGGAAAGAAGATTGAATGCAAGGAACTCGACAAGCATGACTTTCTCAATCGTTATATCGTGAGAAATTACAACCTTGCCAAGACCCAATACCTTAGAGGACGAGGCATCACCCCACTCGACTTTGGTGGGCATAGATGGAATCTTGTGCATGTCCACCACCAACTCCTTGCTTTCGGTCATATGATTTGTTGCTCCACTATCGAGCAACCATGATCCTCCATCGGAAGCAAACCCCTACGTGAAATCAATGCTTGGTTTTAGGTACCCATTGAGTAATGGTTCCTTTGATGTTAGCAACAAGGGTCTTGGGAACCCAAATAGACCATTCAATATACTCATAAGGAGAACCAACAAATTTTGCATAAACATGTCCATCACTAGCACGGCATAACACATATGAGGGGTTAAAGTCGCCGGCTTTGTTGGAAGGGGTGGCATTGCCCTTCTTGACATCACCACCCTTCACATTGTTCTTCTTCTCCTTAGGATCACCTTCTCCCTCCTTCATAAATGTTTGCTTGAGAGGAGGAGGTCGTTTGGTCTTGTCATTCTTCTTCTTGTTCTTGGACTTGGGGGTAAACCCAACTCCCTCCTTGGCCACAACTTCCTTTTGATTGCTCAAAAGGTCATTGAGGTTTTTCTCACCTTGAATGCATGTCACAAGACCTTTCTTCAATTGCTCTTTCAACTGGGCATTCTCCTCCACAAGATGCACATGCTCACAACACGGGTTAGTAGCATTTGTGTTATCAATTAAGACCATATGAGGAAAAGTGGCTTTCTCCTTGGTTAACTTCACTTGGAGTTGGACATGAGACTCCTTGAGGCTAGCATGAGCACCCTTCAAAGCCTTGTGAGCCTTGTCAAGTACATCAAACTCCTCTTTGAGTCTAGCAAGATCAACCCCAAGTTTAGTCTTCTCGGAGTTTGCCACACGAGAGACAACAATAGCATGATCAAGATCTTTCTTTAATTTAGCATGGTGAATGTTGTGTGACTCTCAAGAGTCAAACGATGCCCACGCT
Organism: Triticum aestivum; assembly: GCF_018294505.1. Classification (NCBI taxonomy): domain Eukaryota; kingdom Viridiplantae; phylum Streptophyta; class Magnoliopsida; order Poales; family Poaceae; genus Triticum; species Triticum aestivum. The sequence continues at coordinate 59,955,566 of NC_057810.1, read as the reverse complement.
CTTCCTCGAGGGCATTAGAGAGATCCAGTATCTCATCGGCATAGTCACGACTATGACCTTCCATCTTAGAGATGGTTTCTTCATGAGCCTCGATCATGTCATTGGCTTCACCAAGTTGTTCCAAGAGAGCAACAAAGTGCTTCTTGGACTTACCCTTGAGTTTACTCATAAAAGACTCAAACTCATTCAACTCTTCATTAGACCCCTCATTTTCATCAATGCAATCCGTCAAGGAAGGATTAGTAATGATGGTGGTTTTGATGTTGGGGGTTACCTTGTTAGTGGCTTTAGCCATGAGGCACTTGGCGATGATGTTCTCGTTGGGTGAATCAAAGAGAGACACCCGAGGAGTAGTAGCAATGGCAACGGAGGCCATGACCATTGCTTCTCCATCTTCATCATCATCGTCATCCTCATGGTATTCTTCTTGAACCACTAACCCTCGAGTAGGAGTCTTCTTGGTGAAGTTGTTCTTGTTGGGGAAGGACTTGGCTTTGTCTTTTCGAATGAGCTTGCCACCATTGTCTTCCCGCTTCTCATAAGGACAATCCGCAACAAAGTGACTCACAATGCCAAAATTGTAACAAGTTCTCACTCATTGCTTGCCCTTGAGCCCACTTGAATTGTTCTTGTTCAAATTAGGCCTTGTGTTCTTCTTGCTCCAAAATTGCCTCGAAACAAGAGCCATGTGCTCATGATAATCATATTTTGTATCCTCGGGATTGCCCTCCTCATCTTCCTCTTATTCCTCTTCTTCCACAATGACCTTGGCCTTCAAAGCAAGATTGGACTTCTTTATTCTTTGAGAACGGATCACCGCGTTGTCGGTGATCTTGTCCAAGATGCTCATAGCAACGAACTCATCCAACACTTCACTCGAGGTCATGGAGTGGAAGTCCGGTCTTTGACGGATGACGGAGGACATGGCCTTATTGTAGGGCATCATGGCCTGGAGGAACTTGCGTTTGATCCAATTGTCATCCGTGTCCTTGGTCCCATGATCTCGGAGTGAGACCGCGAGTTTGGTTACTCTCTGAAAGAGCTCACGAGGTTCTTCATCTTCCTTCATTGCAAATTCATCGGCTTCATCTTGCACCACTTCATAGTTGGAGCGTTGAATGCTTGCGCTTCCCCGATAGAGAGACGCAATGCAATGCCACGCGTCTTTGGCCATGGCATAGGGTCAAAGATAAGGAAGATCTTCGGGAGGAATAGCATCTTGGATGATGAAGAGAGCATTCTCATTGAATTGATTATCCACAGCTTCTCTAGGAGTGAAGTTGCTTCCGTCATGTGGATACAAACCTTCTTCAATGATTCTCCAAAGATTAGTATTCACATGATTTAAATGACGCTTAAAGCGATACACCCAAAAATCAAAGTCCTCATTTTTCACAATCTTAGGAGGAGGATCGCCATGATTTAAATGAGTAGAGGGAATCGGTCCTCCATAAGTAGGAGGTTCCACATGGGCATAGATGTTGGTGCCATTTCTACCACTAGTAGAAGGACCCTTTTCACTATTTTCTTCCCCCTTGTCGGAGGTAGCATCCCTCACCTTGTTAGTGGTATCACCCACTTTCATCGGCGCGGTAGACAGTTTAAGACCTTCTAGGAATTTAGTAAACATGCTTTCAACCTCGGTCGTCATGGAGGTTTTCAATGTGTCCAAAGCCACATTGAATTCCTCACGAGAGACCATGGTTCCCCCATCGGCCATAGACGAGATAGGATTCACACCGGAGTGCTCCTCCACATCGTCTCTGGTGTCAACCATACTCTTCGGACGTCAAAGTCCTTAATAAAGAGACGAGGCTCTGATACCAATTGAAAGGATCGATATAGTTGACTAGAGGGGGGTGAATAGGCAACTAACACTTTTTAATATTTTTTTACCAATTTAAACTTTGCATCAAAGTAGGTTGTCTAGATATGAAACTATGTGAGCAACCTATATGATGCAATAGCAACTAGTACATAAGCAAGCAAGGGATACAACACAAATAAGCTTGCACAAGTAAAGGAACGAGATAACCAAGAGTGGAGCCGGTGGAGACGAGGATGTGTTACCGAAGTTCCTTCCTTTTGAGGGGAAGTACGTCTCCGTTAGAGCGGTGTGGAGGCACAATGCTCCCCAAGAAGGCACTAGGGCCACCGTAATCTCCTCACGCCCTCACACAATGCGAGATGCCGTGATTCCATTATTGGTGCCCTTGAAGGCGGCGACCGAACCTTTACAAACAAGGTTGGGGCAATCTCCACAACTTAATTGGAGGCTCCCAACGACACCACGAAGCTTCACCACAATGGACTATGGCTCCGAGGTGACCTCAACCGTCTAGGGTGCTCAAACACCCAAGAGTAACAAGATCCGCAAGGGATTAGTGGGGGGAATCAAATTTCTCTTGGTGGAAGTGTAGATCGGGGCCTTCACAACCAATCCCGAGCAAATCAACAAGTTTGATTGGCTAGGGAGAGAGATCGGGCGAAAATGGAGCTTGGAGCAACAATGGAGATTAGGGATGGAAGAGGTAGTCAACTAGAGGAAGAAGACACCCCTTATGTTGGGGATATAACTACTGAGTGTAAACCGCCCAGGAGGGGCCGGTTCACCCTCAACTATATTGAAGCCCACGAAGACTCGGAAGATGGCGCTTTACTATGAAGCTTAGATGCCCGGAGCTCAAAGGCAGATTAGGGCCCATAGTGGTAAACCGCCATAGTCATATAACTTGTATTGAAAGATAAGGAAAGGAGAGACCGAGCCGAACACTTGTATGAGTCGGCCTCGGGACTCTGTAAGCCGGCCGGGCGTCAACCCGTGTATATTAGGGGACGGCCCGGCGGCGGTCCAGGGACAAGAAACACAACTCGATAGCCAGGCATAGCTTGTTTAGCTCCCTGGTTAGCGAGACCCCAATAATCCCATCACAACTAGACGTAGGCCTTTACCTTCATCGAAGGGGCCGAACTCGTATAAAATCCCTCGTGTCCTATGTCCGGTTTAACCCCTTTAAGCTAACCCGTCACGATGGCTCCACGACTAAGTCCTTACACGAGGACATCTGACGTGATATTTCCACGACAGTTGGCGCCCACCGTGGGGCTATCGCATGATGGTTTCGAGTTGTTTCAGGGAAAATTTGAAGGACTCAAAGGATAAACTGTGGGCTGGATGACTAAGAGTCGTCGTGGCAAGCTCTACATCGATGACGCAGGCTGGGGCTCCGAGGCCGGCTCAGTCGAGTACGGGTATCGGGTCCCCTTCGGCGGAATTCACGTCTTCATTGGCAAGATCGGCGAACCGGGCCCTAAGCCGGACACCTACACCGACCTCGTCGAAACGGCTCAGCGTGCAAGTCCCGCCCGGGTTCAGCCTACCATGAAGCATGCATTCGTGGGATGTGTCCATGGGATCGGCTCTGAACCGGTGTCTGAGGGTGAGACGGTCGCTTATTCCGATGGCGAATCACCCGCTGGTAAAACCGAATCCCTGTACCAAGTTCAGGATGGCGTGTTTGAAGGGTATTCCGATGGCACCAGTATTCCGGAATTTCTTGAAACGCCGAACCACATTGGAATCTTCATGGCTGGAACACAGCCAACCTTGCAAAACTCTACTGTGGCGGCGTCTGGACCGGTAGCAGGGGCAGGAGGCTCTGCGCGCCGGCCAGCTCAAGTTCTCTCCGGTTTGATGGATGCCTGGGCGGCCTTGTTAACCATGGCAGTTACACCAGCAACACAGGATCAGCACAATGCGGACATTGCGAGTCTAAAAGATTAGATAACGCAAGCCAAGGCGGACTTAGCGGCTGAGGAAACTAGGATGGCGGAGGAACGGGCCGCTTTAGATGCCCAGGCACAAAGGATTCAAGCTGAGAATTATCGGCTTTTGATGGATCAGAACGCTTTAAATCAAGTATCCAGGAGGAAACATCAATCTCGCTTGCCGGCGGATTACAACGCAATGAATCTCTTTGGAACGCCGGGTGCAGGAACTAGTAACCCGCCAGCAGTAAACCGGAATACCGATCCAAGGACTGGGGCGCTGGATCAACCTCAGGTGATGGGTCCACCTCAGCGTACGGATAACCCGCCGCGGTATACCACACCGCTGCCGGGTCACTTTTCTACCCCGTTGGACAATATGATAGCAGCAACATCCCGGTTGGCTGCTATTCTGATTGAAGGTGAATGGCCGGCTGTGGTTGAGACACGGCGGGCCAGGGATCTTCTTCAAACAGCTTTGACACAGCAACAAGCTTACTCATATAGCCGAGACAGGGTTCACTCAACTCCACGACCGAGTAAAAGCTATAGCAGGCATATAGATGAACCGAAGGTGTCTAGTAGTGCGCGGCGCCGCATTGTCCCTCAAGGGCCTAATCCGGTGCGTGGTGATATGAATGCTCAGGACATGGTCGATAATGGCAGAGCACGAAGGGAGGCTGCTTTGGCAGCACAACATACGGGGCGATACCAACCCGCCCCGGTTCATCCAGCAGCGTCAGTAGACCGAGGCGTCGGAGTTGCTTTCAGCTCGTGGGGAGTGTCGTGCCTTATTCCGGTTCTCCGTAATGTGCGATTGCCTAAGGACTTCAAGGGCCCACATAAGGTGTCGAATTACACCGATGATCAGCCACCCGAGGCGTGGGTAGAAAGTTATGAGATGGCAATGGAGATGTTGGACGTTGATGAAGCGGCTTGTGCAAAGTACTTCACGATGATGTTGGAGGGAACAGCCCGTACTTGGTTGAAAAATTTACCACCTAACTCCATCGAGTCATGGGACCAGTTGAAGGCCCGGGTTATAGCCAATTTCAAAGACACATGTAAGCAGCCTATGTCCATTGTGGATCTCGACGCCTGTGTGCAAGGGGAGAACAAGTCAACAACTCATTGGGTGCGCCGGGTTTCAGAAGTCTTGCATTCATCGGACCGTATTAATGCTGGATCGGCAATGATCACCTTGGAGCGTAATTATCGATTTAAGTCACTAAAGATGAAGTTGGGACGGCTCAAGCACCACTGCAATGACATGGGCACCCTCATGGCTGCCTTGGTCAAGTATGCCGATTCTGATAATACCAAGGATCCCGATTTTGATGAGGAGAAACCGGAGAAGGGAAAGAAGAACGGCGGTGCAAAGGGACAGCAGCACAACTAAGGAGGCCATGGGAATAACGGTAAGCGTAAAGCGGATTCAGATTTTGTGGCTAACGCTAATGTGCAGCGTCGTAAGGGTAAACCGCCCCAGCACGGCGGCGGAATGAATCTGGAGCGTTTGTTCAATCAGCCTGCCCAAAACATGGGACCAAGGAGGCTCCTGCGACGCATCTCTGGAAAGATTGTCACATTATGAAGGAGTTCAAAAACTCTGATCTTTTCCAGTATGATCAGGGTCCATCAGGCGGTTCAGGTCCAGGTTTTCATGATGGTGGCGGTTCAAACTCTGGATTTCAGAATAATCAGGGCAACCAGAACAACCAAGGTGGTAATAACCAGCAGAGTAATCAAGGAAATCAGCAGCAGTCGGGTTACCAGAGTCACCCAAAGCAGTTGAATGGTGGGCAGTATCATGTGTAGTTTGTGCAAGCGTGATCAAAAGCTTCACAAGAGGGCTGTTAATGCTGTTGAACCGGCAGTACCACGTTACCTGCGGTGGTCCAAGCAACCTATTGTATGGAGCAGAGAGGATCATCTGCCCCAGGTTGACAATCTGGATCACCTGGCTTTGGTGGTGGCACCTCAGGTAGGAGGTTATAAGTTCACCAAGGTACTCATGGATGGAGGAAGCAGTATCAACATTCTGTATTATGAGACCTTCCGTCGCATGGGGTTAACAGAAAAGAGTCTTAAACCGTCCAACACTGTTTTCCATGGTGTGGTACCAAGTAAATCGGCATAACCTGTTGGTAAGATCGCTTTGGAAGTTGTGTTTGGTGATGAACATGATTCCCGGTCTGAGACATTGACCTTTGAAGTGGTGAGGATCCAGAGCTCGTACCATGCACTGTTTGGGCGACCGGCTTATGCAAAGTTCATGGCAAGGCCTTGTTATATTTACTTGCAGCTCAAGATGCCGGGTCATAAAGGGACCATTACGGTTCACGGAAGTCGTAAAATTGCTTTGGATTGCGAAGAAGGTGATCCGGCCTATGCTGAGTCGGTTTGTGCTACGGAGGAGCTGAAGTTTTATAAGGAAAATGTTGATCCGGTAGACATGACCCCTCTGAAGAAGCCCACCACTGAGCATGACCCAACCCTGCATTGCAAACCGGCTGATGAGACTAAGCTTGTTGACTTTGTTCCTGGTGATTCGTCCAAGCAGTTCAGCATCAGCACAAATCTGGATCCGAAATAGGAAAGCACGCTCATTGAGTTCATCCGTGAGAACCGGGACATTTTTGCATGGAAGCCTTCTGACATGCCAGGTGTACCGAGGGAACTCGCTAAGCATACTCTCAATATTGATCTGATGTTTAAACCGGTCAAGCAATTTCTTCGTCGCTTTAACAAGGAAAGACGCAAGGCAATTGGTGAAGAGGTAGCCCGGCTGTTGGCTGCTGGGTTTATCATTGAAGTGTTTCATCCTGAGTGGTTGGCTAATCCGGTGCTTGTTCTTAAGAAAAACGGCACTTGGCGCATGTGTGTGGATTACACAGATTTGAACAAAGCTTGTCCGGCCGATCCTTTTGCTCTCCCGCGTATTGATTAGATCATTGATGCAACAGAGGGTTGTGAGCGTTTGAGTTTCTTGGACGCTTATTCAGGCTATCATCAAATCAAAATGGCAGTTAAGGACCAGGAGAAGACCGGCTTCATCACTCCCTTTGGAGCCTTCTGCTATGTTTCTATGCCCTTTGGGCTCAAGAGTGCCCAGGCAACTTATCAGCGATGTGTGCAGAATTGTCTACACACTCAGATTGGGCGTAATGTTCATGCCTATGAAGATGACATTGTGGTAAAGTCCAGGAAGAAGGAGACATTGATAGATGATCTCAAAGAGACCTTTGACAATCTGCGGGTTTATAAGATGATGCTCAATCCGGAAAAATGTGTCTTTGGTGTTCCGCCAGGCAAGCTTCTAGGCTTTCTGGTGTCCAACAGAGGCATTGAGGCTAATCTAGAGAAGATCAAAGCGATTATATCTTTGGCTAAACCGGCGTGCATCAATGATGTTCAGCGCCTCGCAGGTCAGATTGCAGCCCTAAGCCGGTTTATCAGCCGTTTGGGAGAGAAGGTGATCCCTCTATATCAGATGTTGAAGAAAACAGACACCTTTGTCTGGAGTGATGCGGCTAATGCGGCGTTTGAAGACTTGAAGCGGCAGTTGGCCGAACCGCCCGTCCTTGCTGCTCTGGTTAACATGGGGCCTTTATTGTTGTATGTGGCTGCTAATGCCAGTGTGGCAATTGTGGTGGAGTGCAAGGAGGCTGGTAAGGAGTACCCGGTTCAACGGCCGGTTTACTATATCAGTGAGGTGCTTATCGAGTCAAAGCAGCGATATCCGCATTGGCAGAAGCTAGTATATGGGGTTTTTATGGCAAGTCGGAAGCTCAAACAATATTTCCAAGGCCATCCCATTACGGTTGTCAGTTCAGCTCCGTTGGGTGATATAATTCAGAACAGGGAAGCAACTGGCCGGGTTGCAAAATGGGCAATTGAACTTGGTCCACATTGTCTGAAGTATGTGCCTTGAACAGCCATAAAATCTCAGGCACTTGTGGACTTCATCAACGACTGGACCGAGTTACCAGCACCAGAGGACAAACCGGATAATACATACTGGACTATTCACTTCGATGGATCCAGGCAATTGGAGGGCTCGGGGGCTGGAGTTGTTCTTACTTCCCCTCGAGGTGATAAAATTTGTTATGTCCTCCGTTTAATGTTCCCCTGTACTAACAATGCAGCTGAGTACGAGGCTCTGCTCCATGGGCTCCGAGTGGCCAAGGAGATGAATTTAAGTCGGGTATGATGCTTCGGAGAATCTGATCTAGTGGCTCAGCAAGTTTCTGGCACTTGGGATTCAAAGGATCCACTCATGGCGACTTACAGACGTGAAGTGGATATTGTGGCAGGTTACTTCAAAGGGTATTAGGTTGAGCATATCGATCAGCGCAAAAACGAAGCAACAGACGCTTTAAGTCGGCTTGGATCTCAGCGTGAACCGGTACCTCCCAATACCTTTTTAGATATCTTGCATAACTCGTCCGTTAAGTTGCCTACAGAGGAAGATTTGCCTATTCCTGGTCCGGAGGCTCAATTGGTGGCCGCTTTACATGTTGTGCCGGATTGGACAGTTCCATATCTGGCGTATATGAACCGGGGTGAGTTACCAGATGATGAAGTCTTGGCTCGGCAGATAGTCCGGCGGTCCAAGTCCATGGTTATTCACAATGGTGAGTTACACCGCTGCAGCGTTTCAGGCGTATTTCAGCGTTGTGTTTCTCCAGAAGAAGGCCAAGAGATCCTACGAGAAATTCATGAAGGGGATTGTGGTCATCATGCCGGTTCAAAGTCCCTGGTTGCCAAAGCTTTTCGTCATGGGTTCTACTGGTTGACAGCTCATGCTGATGCGGAGGATCTGGTAAAGCGATGTGATGCTTGTCAAAAGTTTTCACGCAGAGCTCATGTTCCAACTCAAGAATTAAGGATGATTCCCATCACTTGGCCGTTTGCCACTTGGGGGCTTGACATGGTGGGACCCTTTAAGCGCTCCAACGATAAGAAGACCCACCTGCTAGTGGCAGTTGATAAATTCACCAAGTGGGTTGAAGCGGAGCCTGTCAGCAAGTGTGATGCGGCTACGGCGGTTCAATTTCTCAAAAAGATTATCTTTCGCTTTGGCTTTCCACACAATATCATCACGGATAATGGCACAAACCTTTCTAAAGGTGAGATGGAAGATTTTTGTCAGAGGGAACACATCCGGCTTGACTTAGCATCCGTGGCGCACCCCCCGACCAATGGTCAAGCGGAGAGGGCTAATCAAGAAATCTTGAAGGGTATCAAACCCCGGCTTATGGTCCCTTTAAAGCGGACACTGGGTTGTTGGGTGGAGGAATTACCTTTTGTGTTATGGAGCATCAACACCACTCCCAACAGATCGACGGGTTACACGCCTTTTTTCATGGTCTACGGGGCAGAGGCGGTCCTCCCAAGTGATATTCGTCACGATTCGCCCCGGGTTGCTAATTATGTTGAAGCAGACAATGAGCAAGCACGCTAGGAGGTGTTGGATCTGTTAGATGAAAAGCGGGATATGGCTTTAGCCCGTTCGGCGGTTTATCAACAAGACCTGCGGCGTTATCACAGCCGCCGGGTTAGGACAGGAACCTTTCAAGAAGGCGACTTGGTGCTCCGGCTCATCCAGGATCAGACCGACGTGCACAAGTTATCCCCACCTTGGGAAGGGCCCTTTGTGGTCAGCAAAAATCTGCACAACGGATCATACTACCTCATTGACGTTTGAGACAACTCACGCACCTCTGAGGAGGAGACCCGGCGGCCGTGGAACATAGCTCTCTTACGGCCTTACTACACTTGAGCCATAGGCTTTTCTTATGTACATATTTCGACAATGTATATATTATGATCAATAAAGTAAACCAGCATCCTTACTATAAGCAGGGCCTCTGCTGTTTTTTTCTAAAATATCTTTTGAGTTACATGGGGGCTTCAGCTAACAAAGCGGAGTACTACCTGTTAACCCGGCTATACTGCCACAATACAGCTTGGGGGCTTCACACCCAAGGGGCCAAAGAGAGTCTGGATGCTTTGCATAGCTCAAACATAGGCCTCAATGAGCACAGCTCATCACGTTACTTGGGGGATCTTTGTGTAAAGTAACAAAGAGTTTGAAAGGACCCTTCTAGTTGGGTATCGACCCACGGCTTGGAAGCCTGGTATATTTACCTAAAACCCCGGGTTAACCTGCCTTCATCAAGTAAGCCACTCCTATCCAGGTAATCCTGGCACGACCCTCCGAACGTTTGACAGTTACTCTCATTGAGACCGTGAACTTGTCAAGGTTAAAACGGTGATTGGTTAGTTGGAGGCCCATCTTAAAAGGCTTTGTCAAATGGTTTAACTCAGCGGCTTGGCAGCCCATGAAAAGCCTCGAATTTGGGCCTGGCAGCCCTCGAAAAGCCTCGACTACACGGTTTTATTTGCACTTGTCACCATTTTTCTTTTGATGACTTCTGTGTTAAACTGGTATCTTTGATCTGGTATTTCAGTCATCATATTAACCCGGTGTTTGTTAACCCGGCTTGGATCTCAACTAAAAGTTGACGAACCTTATTATTAAACCGGAGTTTATTAACCCGGCCTGGCTTTGACTACTTGTCGCCAGTTTTGGTTATCTGGTGTTCATCATAACCTAGCATGACTTCTTATACATCATCAGTACATGGTGAAGTTATACAAAATTCAAGATTTGGATTTTCACCCTTATTACAATCAAAGTTGGTAAACCAACTAAAGTGATATCACATCACAGGTATGAGTTATTTCATATTTCTTAAGGTTTGATTATCAATCAGACTTTATCTTGGGTATTATGAGCCGTCCAGCGGTAAACCGCCATGACAGACTTTCTTTATGCAGGCTTTAGAGTCGCGTTATCACAGCATAGGCAAATATTGCATGTGTTATGACGGTTCAACACAAGTCGTGCATCAGCACAGCAAATCAAAGAGTTTTTACTAGCCTATTACAAGGCACTTTGAGGCCCAAAAAGCTGATTGTTTTTGCACAACAAAAGTTTGTCATAGAAACACAAATGTCGGATCAAGCCTCGTCATCATGTTGACGCGAAGTGGATGGTTCATCTGGCGTCGGTTCAGCCTCCTCCTCCCCATCCAGTGGCTGGAAGTCAGTAGTGGTCCAGTCAATCCGGGTTAAGGCATGAAAGACAGCCTCCTCACTTATAAGTTCATTCGGATGAACGTCAGGGGTGTAAGTGTGCTTACGGATTGGCGGAATAAGATTTCGAACTTCTGGAATGACAGCTTCAATCCATTTGTTGTTGGCGTCATAAAAAGACCGGTGAATTGTCAAGTTAGCTTCTTCTGCCAACTGACTCGCCAGAGGACGCATCTCCCTTGTCACCCTTTTGAGGGTTTCATTATCAAACTCTGCCCTGTTTTCTTGTTCACTGGGAAAGCCCTTGGCAATATCAACCAGATCGAGATCAGCTATCCATGCTTTGGCTCGGGTTAGTGCTAATAAAGCGCCAGCCCTGGTAGCGGATCGCTTCACCTCTTCAATTTGTGCCGGTGTCATGGATAACCTGGCCAGAGTGTCCTTGATCAGTGTTGGGGCCGAATTGTCATAAGAGGATGCGCAGATAACCCGTTGGGCACCGGTATACAGTTGTTCAATCAGCGTGTAGGCTGCCTTTAGCTTCTTTCGCATATTAGAGCCCAGATGAGTAATGCGGCCACCTACAGCGGTTTAAGGATTCCATATTAAACCGGCACAATTTCAAATTTGGACATTCACAAAGCCTTGGCAAAAGGTACTTACCAAATATTGCACAAGTCATGGCGTTAACTTGGCGCTTCAATCCAGTAAGCTCTTCTGCTACCGGTTTCAAAGCCGATTCAGCATCTTCTACCCGCTTCAGCAATCTAGCCTTTTCGGTGTCCTAGTTGGCTCATTCAGACTTGAACCACTCTTTGAGTTGCTCCATGGTGGTTAAGGCGGTTTTCAACTCATCCTTGGCCTTGGTGGTTTCTTCTTGTTGGCATTTAAGATTTTCTTGAAGATCAGCAATTTGAGAGACTTGTTGATATCTCAGTCTGCAACAGTCAGAAGAGCATGTCAATATCTTTTTTGAAAGTCCCAAGCGTATAACCAGTTATGCATTTGGCACTTGGGGGCTAATGTGGGTCATTTTTTTCTACTGATTGAAGTCCCAAGGATTAATACAAGTTTTAATCTTGACACTTGGGGGCTAATGTATGTTTGATCAAAAAGTACACGACGAATATCAGCAAAGTACAGTATGGAATATGCAAAGTCCCGGTTTACCTTTCTAAGACAAACCGGCCCTTGGGGGCTACAATGCAATGAAGGTACATAATACAAAGATTAAACTATTTACCTCATAGCGTTCCTTCATCAGATTCACCAAACCGGCTTCATAATCCCGGCTTGTGAAGAGGCGGTGAAGATCCTGAGCAGACAAATCAGCATAGCTTGACAAGTCGGTCTTGCCTTTCCCCTTGTTCATAAAAACAAATTCATCTTTGGCGGAATGTTTGGATAAAATAACTGGATTGCCTGGGGCAGTATACGCAGTGCCAGTAACAACAACATCATCATCTTTGGCTAGGCTTGATGGATTGATATTGTTCTTAACTAGGCTTGGCGGTTTGGCAGCAGGGCTTGGAGGTCTGGTGGTAGGGCTTGGCGGATCAGCAGTTGAATCCCGTTGGTCAACAATTGGACTTGGAGGAGTGGCATGGGGATTTGATATATCAACATGTGTTTCCGGTTCAGCTTCTGGCAGGTTGGCATCAGCTCCTAGGTCTTGCGGAGCAGAATTGTCTATGACAAACTCAGGGTTTTCGCCATCATTTTCTGTGGTCTTCTCCGGATCAACATAGTCAGTAGGACCACTGGTCTTGGCCTTCTTACTCAATCGGGCCTTGGCACTACAACACCAAAAGTTAGAATAGGATAAACCAACGCGTGAAGAAACTAGTTGAAAAACAAAATACATACCCAGCGACGGTCTTGAGGGGAGGCAGCTGGGTCATTGATGAACCGCCAGATGAGTTTAAAGATGCCTGGTAATTCGTATCAGATGGATCAAGTGGGCATCAGAAGAAACCCTTCAAGGGATAAAGTTTTTCAAGAGAACAAGTCACCTCTGGACGATGTTTCTGGGTTGGTGTATCCGATAGACCGAATGAGGTGATTTGCTGGCCGTTGTGCCGGGTTGTGTGACACTCTTTAGCTTGATGTGTCTCTAAAGAAAATTTTGGATCCAAATGAGCAAGGGGTGAGAGTGTTTTACTTTCCGAACTGTACGGCGCACTCTTTGAACCGGCACAAGATCAGAATCAGAAGAAAGAGTGATTACCTCAATGTGGTCTGCATGGCTGGCCTCAGTGTCATCCTGAGAATAATCATTGTCAATAAGGTATATGAAAAGAGAACCAAGTGAATCAAGTTCTACCTCTGGATCTGATTCGTCAACCTCCTTTGGCGGGTCAGAAGACTCGGCGGTTTTCTTCTTGCCTGCTTTCTTGGTGGCTTTGGTCTTTGCACGAGCCCTCGCCGGTTTAGTCCATTTCCAGAAAGGGTTGTCGGCCTGTAAAAATTAAAGGAAAAGAGTATTAGCACATTATTAAGGCACAGGAGAAACTATGAGCATTAAGTCAAATTTACCGCTGGCGGTTTGTTGGGGGCGCAAAATGGTGGCAACCCGGTTTGGCTGCAGGCAGAGATTGTTTTGTCAAGCATCTTCTTCACAGACTCAGTAACTTCAAGGTCTGTCATTACCACTTCATGATATCGTTGAGGATCTTTGACGTTGCCAGTATATTCATACATCAATCCGGGACGGCGGCTTAAAGCCAGAATGCCCCAGGAAACCCAGCAGCGGACAAGATCAATGCCAGTTAAGCCGTTGGCCATGAGAGCCCGGAGCTTGGCGATTTGAGGAGCAAAAGTTTTTTGTTCTGCGACGGATAAGCGTGAAGGTAATGGGTGACCATTGCTAAGCAGTTGAGGGCGGTAACCCCGCAAAGAATTTTCTCCATCAGGGGTTGTATTCCGGCAATAAAACCAAGTTTAGTTCCAATCTTTAGGATGACTATGATGCTTTGCATGAGGGAAATCTGCTTCTTTCCTTTTCTGAATTGAAACACCACCAAGTTCTGTGTTGGGCCCATCAGAGAACTCCGTACAGCGGTTCAAATGAAAAAAAATCCCGGAACAACTCCACAAATGGTTCTTCTTGAAGGTAGACTTCGCGGAATACTTGAAAGTTGCATATATTGGACACGGAGTTCGGTCCAATATCTTGTGGATGGAGTTGGAAGCTTGCGAGGACATCCCGGAAAAATTTCGATCCAGGTGGGCTGAATCCCCGGTCTAAGTGTTGCATAAATACAATCACTTCTCCATCTTGAGGTTCAGGTGGGCATTCAGAGCCCGGAACACGCCAATTAAGGACCCTTTTTGAGGCTAAAGTGCCAGTGGTGACATATCCATTAATTTGTGTCTCAGTGATCTTGGACGGAATCCAATTGCAGGCAGAGAATTGTTTGGCCATCCCGGAAGGAAAACTGTGAAAGGACAAATAAAGGCCGGTTTACTATTTAACGGTTTAAGCATACTATTCAGTGTTAAACCGGCAAATTGACGTTCAAGTTCAGTTGGCGGTTTAAGAGAGGGCTAATGATATATGGCGGGTGGTTATCACAGGTTAAACCGCCCATAGGCAGAAGGACCAAGGTTCAAAATTTACTAAGTGTTACAAAAACAGGTTTCACAATATCACAATACAATTTTGGATCTACCGTGGATAACTAAAGAAAATTTTACTGAACCCTACAATGGCGCTAAGAGGAACAGTGAAGATCTAGACGCAGTCTGTCAGGGGCAGCAAGAAGCCGTGGGATGGTGGACTATCAAAATGAATCTAGCCGCAAATCAAAACTAGCAGATGCATATATATATATATATCCTCAGTAAAGGGACTAAAAAGAAGGTTGCGGAAGAACTGAGGAACGGCGACATGGATGAACTCGAAAACCCTAATGAAGATCTAGGGTTACCGGACATGAACTTACCAGGGCCACTCGGCGGCGGAGAAGCGCGGCAGGGTTTCTGGAACAAACAGGTTGAAGCATCGGCCTTGGTCGGTGCAAATTCGAAGATCGACGGTGGCGGCAGCGCTGGGGTTCTTCGGGTCGCGAGGAAGAAGATGAGAAAGGGGAGAAAATGAAAGTACCTGTCGGGCTTATTTATAATAGGGCAAGGGGATAAGTGACAGGCGCGAGAATCGAGGAGACCAAAGCGGCGAGTGGCGCATCTATCGCCTCGATTTCCGGGATGACATTAAATGAAGGGAATCTTTTTATTCGTTGTTTACACAGATGACGTCATGATGATCCGTTGTTGTGTCCAGAGGATGACGTCACGACGGTTTAACAAGATTTATAAAGGGAAGACATCATGGCGGTTTATGAGAAATGAAGGAAGATGTTCACATGATTTTTCGAAGTGTTGAAGATTGACATGAACCAGTCCAAATCAATCTGGGGCCTAATGTTGGGGATATAACTACTGAGTGTAAACCGCCCAGGAGGGGCCGGTTCACCCTCAACTATACTGAAGCCCACGAAGACTCAGAAGATGGCGCTTTACTATGAAGCTTAGAGGCCCGAAGCCCAAAGGCGGATTAGGGCCCATAGTGGTAAGCCGCCATAGTCATATAGCTTGTATTGAAAGATAAGGAAAGGAGAGACCGAGCCGAACACTTGTATGAGTCGGCCTCGGGACTCTGTAAGCTGGCCGGGCATCAACCCGTGTATATAAGGGGACGACCCGGCGGCGGTTCAGGGACAAGAAACACAACTCGATAGCCAGGCATAGCTTGTTTAGCTCCCTGGTTAGCGAGACCCCAATAATCCCATCACAACTAGACGTAGGCCTTTACCTTCATCGAAGGGGCCGAACTAGTATAAAATCCCTCGTGTCCTTTGTCCGGTTTAACCCCTTTAAGCTAACCCGTCGTGATGGCTCCACGACTAAGTCCTTACACGAGGACATCTGACGTGATATTTCCACGACACCTTATATAGTGGAGAGACAAATCCAACTGTTATCCACTTACTCAGCCCATGACCTGCGGTACTACCGCTCCAGACAAGCGGTACTACTGCAGGGGCTTACGGTACTACCGTGGTGGTCCGCGGTACTACCGCTGCAGTGGCATGGGCTAGTCCAGGCCAGAGCCGCCAAGGCTGAGAGTGGTACTGCCACTGATGCGGTACTACCGCTCCCCCTTGCGGTACTACCGCAAGGCCGGGATGGACTAGGCTGGGAAGGGCACGGATGAATAAAAATACATCCGTGTCTACTTCCGCTGAAAATCAAACAGTGCAAAAATCCGACACGGTACTACCGCGCCTGGCTTGCGGTACTACCGCGCGGGGAGCGGATGTAAAAAATTACATCCGCCCCTACTTCCGCTCGTGCTACTGACCCGGACCAGGGCTCACGGTACTACCGCGCACCTGGGGCAGTACTACCGCGTAGGGCGCGGATGTAAAACATTACTTCTGCCCCTACAGCCGCAAGAGAGGCTGAGCCTAGCATGAGGCCATGGTACTACACCTCCATAGGAGCGGTACTACCGTGTGCGCCTACGGTACTACCGTGAGGGCGTGCGAAACTACCGCAGGGGCCTGCGGTACTACCGCTCCTAGGAGTAGTACTACCGCATGCCTCAGAATAGCAACACTAGGAATCCTTGTTTTTTCATAAGTATGAAGATAACGGAGGATGCTCCAAAGCGCAAAGGGAAAGGCGGTGCAAAGGGAGAAAACGTGTACGTGGTGATTCCACCCGAACCTTTCCAACACGGACCCCCTCTTAATAGTACGGCTATCCTACGACTCAACTCCACCAAAAGAGACGTAGAACACCACCGTCTTCAATAGTCTTCAAGGGTAACAAACCGTCGTGTGCCTAACGACGAAGCAACTGAAATAATCAAGGCACACGATTAGTCCGCAAAAGCATTGTCATCAATCACAAAAACACCTTAGGAATAAACATGCCCTTACACTTACCCTCCCCCTTTCCTTTCCCTAGGGCTAACCGGCCTGGTGGAGGGGTGCACCAGCCCCTTGTGGGCTGGTTTGTCACCTCCTTGGCCCATTAAGCCATATCTTTTGTCGGGGGTGTCCGGAACCCCTTTCGGTGACCCGATATGTACCCGGTACCCTCCGGAACACTTCCGGTGTCCGAATGCCTTCGTCCTATATATCAATCTTTACCTCTCGACCATTTCGAGACTCCTAGTCATATCTGTGATCTCATCCGGGACTCTGAACAACATTCGATTGCCAAATCACATAACTCATATAATACAATATCGTCATCGAACATTAAGCGTGCGGACCCTACGAGTTCAAGAACTATGTAGACATGACCGAGATGCCTCTCCGGTCCATAACCAATAGCAGAACCAGGATGCTCATGTTGGCTACCACATATTCTACGAAGATATTTATTGGTCAAACCGTTATGACAACATACGTTATTCCGTTTATCATCGGTATGTTACTTGCCCGAGATTCGATCGTTGGTATCTTCATACCTAGTCCAGTCTCATTACCGGCAAGTCTCTTTACTCGTTCCATAATGCATCATCCTGTAACTAACTCATTAGTCACTTTGCTTGCAAGGCTTCTTATGATGTGCATTACCGAGAGGGCCCAGAGATACCTCTCCGATACTCGGAGTGACAAATCCTAATCTCGATCTATGCCAACCCAACAAACACCTTCAGAGATACCTGTAGAGCATATTTATAATCACCCAGTTACGTTGTGACGTATAATAGCACACAAGGCATTCCTCCGGTATCTGGGAGTTGCATAATCTCATAGTCGGAGGAATATGTATTTGACATGAAGAAAGCAATAGCAATAAAACTGAATGATCATTATGCTAAGCTAACGGATGGGTCTTGTCCATCACATCATTCTCTAATGGTGTGATCCCGTTCATCAAATGACAACACATGTCTATGATTAGGAAACTTAACAATCTTTGATTAACGAGCTAGTCTAGTAGAGGCTTACTAGGGACACAGTGTTTTGTCTATGTATCCACACATGTATCAAGTTTCCGGTTAATACAATTCTAGCATGAATAATAAACATATCATGAAATAAGGAAATATAAAATAACAACTTTATTATTGCCTTTAGGGCATATTCCCTTTAGGCCTCCCGCTCAACCATGAGTTTTCGGAGGACTACGGGCAAGAGGAAGAGGATGAGTTGGACATCGAAGTGGAGCCTTTGTTCGAGGACGAGCTCGCCAACCAAGCCACCGGGGTGAAGCCGAAGCGCAAGAGCAGAAGGACCAAGGCATACATGGCGGTCAAGGACAAGCTCCTTTGTGAGTGTTGGAGGGACATTGGGTAAGACCCCAAGACTGGCGCCGAACAAAAGGCATCAACCTTTTGCACTCATGTCCACCGTGAGTTCCATGAGCGCAAGAAGTTTCCATCGTACCAATTCCAAAGCACATGCGGGTGGGTGTCCATTTTGAAGTGTTGGAAGGTGATCAAACAAGAGTGCAATAAGTTTTGTGCCACTCTTGAGAGCATTAAAGCACGCCCCGTGAGCGGCATCGGCATGCAAGTCATGGTATGCTAGCAAGCGGACCTCTTTTGTGTCATTTCTTCTATGCTTGCATGTCCATTTCCATATCCATTTGCCAATATGCTTGCATGCAAATCGTTTGTAGGCATTCCAAGCTTTGGAGGCATTCCAAGCTTTGGAGGCATTCAAGGTCCAACATGATGGCAAGTGCTTCAACCTGTTCTATTGTTGGAGGGTCATCAAAGACGAGGAGAAGTTCAAGGCGCAATATGTCGCCCTCAAGTCGCGTGGAGGGAAGAAGGTCGTGGAGGAGGAAGACGGCGAGAAGCCACGACCGCGAAGGAAGACCAACTCCAAGAAGGGGGACAAGTGGGATGCGGCGTCGAATGCCTTGATCGCAAGCGTGGAGGGCATGATGACCAAGAAGGACTCGAGGGAGGAGGAGTGTCGGCGATACAAGGAATAGCAAATGAACGCCTTCATGGAGATCCAAAGAAGGAGGCTTGACATGAAGGCGGAGAAGCAAGCCAAGATGCTTGAGATGGAGGTGGAGAAGCAAGCCAAGATGCTAGAGATCGAGACCGCCAACGCCAAGACCAAGGCGAAAGAAGTGGCTCTCGCGAGCATGATGACGGGGGTGAAGATCATGAAGGTGGATCTCAACACCGTGTCGCCAAGGAAGAGGTCGTGGTTCGAGAAGATGCAGGCTGACATGCTCAAGTTTGACGACGAGTGATCTACGGTGGCGAGCGCCATCCCTTTTTATATGCCGGCAAGTGTGCTGGCATGACCACGGCCGCGATGGCGTGGTCAAACTCCCCTGGTCCTTTTTTGTGTACTGGCATGTGTGCCGGCCGCTGGCAAGTCCGCCAGCTGAACTGCATGTTGTTTCTTTTAGCTGGCATTGTATGCCGGCGCTGACATGGTGCCGGCATGGATTTCGGGCACCGACCTTGCCGCTGGCATGATCTATGGCCGCGGGCTTTTTTTCGAAATTTGCATGCCGACATGAAATGGGTCGCCGCCGTTGGGCACACTGCCAGCCCAAATCTTAAAGAGGGCGGATGCTGAGCGGACGGCTGACCCAAACGGACAAAAAGCGGACAAATCCGCCGTCCGTTTGGGTCGGCGCATTGGAGTTGCTCTAAGGCAATTATAAGAATCTTTGGATACATGACTAAATGGGTGGCTGTAAAGCAAACTCAAACATATGTATGAGCCATTTCATGTCTTCTTTCCATCCGAATTTGGCTCATATGTATGTTGTCATAAAGAAATCAGTTGCTTCGTACCGCATAAAGAAAAAGAGAATGAATCAATTGCTTCTTATCATGACTCAAATTTCAAATAGTTGGGTTAGGCAGTCGAGAATCCATGTTCAGCCGAAGGAATCTGCTGCATGTTATCACAAACCAGAAAGACGCATCAGATGGTCAATACTCCCTATTTTCAAAAAGCCTGAAATAAAAAGTCAGCAGCTCGCCGTCATCACAATTCAAACGTTCAGGTCAGCAAGTTTTTGGTGTCAAGAGTCCCAATTAGTAGCCCATGGGGAGTATTTGATTTGGTTCGAATCCAGGGCACACTGAAGCGAGCACCATTAGATTTGGAGGCAGGGAATTACCGAGCGAGACAACAGTGGGGAATTGTGACTACTGCACATTGACAGAGCAACTGACTGCAGACGAATTTAATCTGCACTCAGCTCATATCTATCTTCAGCAAAAGAAATCGGCTGCTTCTCACCATGATTCAGAAAGCAGGTTATTTAGTCAAAAATCTTGGTTCGATTCGGTCAAAAGTCAGGTTATTCAGCATCAGATGGTCAACATCTATTTGTTCACATGTTCAGGTCAGACACTCACGTCTGAAATTGGCAGCGCGTCTCTTATCTGAAACTTAGTTCAATTGGCAGAGCAGAAGTAAACAGCCGCGGATTTGGAGAAACAAAGTACAAAAATGCAGGGATGGCTAGAATCACTGAAGCCAACACGACTGATTTGAGGAGGCGACAAATTACAGAGCGAGAGACCAATCTGAAATTAGTAACATCTGACAAAAATCACATCAAAGCAGCGAGATGCGGCCACCACATCAAAGACCATGAACACTACACAACCATAGCTAGCTACAGCAACTAATCTGTTGGCGTGGGCTCGATTCGCGGGGCCTAGCCGCCGAATCCGTAGAGGGTGCGTCCCTGTCGCTTGAGGGCGTAGACGACGTCCATGGCGGTGACGGTCTTGCGGCGAGCGTGCTCGGTGTAGGTGACGGCGTCGCGGATGACGTTCTCGAGGAAGATCTTGAGCACGCCGCGGGTCTCCTCGTAGATGAGCCCCGAGATGCGCTTCACGCCGCCCCTCCGAGCCAGACGGCGTATCGCCGGCTTGGTGATGCCCTGGATGTTGTCACGTAGCACCTTTCGGTGGCGCTTGGCACCGCCCTTGCCCAGCCCCTTCCCTCCCTTGCCGCGACCCGACATCTTCGCTTGGCTGCTGTGTGTTGCTGGTGGTGGCTGTTGCGGCGGCGGTGGTGTGGTGGACGGTGGTGGCGTGCTTGGGATTTATAGCTGCGAGGTCTCCGGGGAGGAGATGAGAGCGATCCGCGTGATGCGGGGTGTGGGCCGTCAGATGTGACAGGATGGCGCGGATCGGTGACGTGGAGTGGAGCGGGGGCGTGGGCGGGAGGAGTTGTGTTTTCTCACGAATTGCCCCGCCACTGGTGTGTCGCTACTGTTTTGGGCCTATAGCAGATAGCAGCTTTCACGTGTAGTACTCCATATTTCCTACTAGTAAAACCTCGTGTTTGGTAAATCAAAACATTTTTTATGGCAATTTATGTTTGCGGGGGATGGCAAGCATTATACATCCGCTTTAGTTCATTTTATTCAGAAAATTTTCGTGCTCGTAAACTAAAAGTGCCATCGTTACGCCAACTAACTGTCTAAAAAATGTTCGGTTTGCCATGCTTAAAAATCCGACGTTATTTTCTCCAGGCCTTCTTTGGCTAAATCGACGGAGGCTTAGCTTATTATGTTTCAGGCGTTTAGCTAGCTTAGAGAATAAAGAAATTTATCTCTAAAGGGGATTTTTAGCATTAACGCATTTCAATGGTTCAACATCTCTAGTATGCGACATATTCTTTTAGGAACCTAAGCCCCAGTCCTCTTTTCTGTTTTATGCAGCCACCATTTTAATCTTTTTCAATTCCCAACATTTACTGTTCGATTATAGATACTAGTATAATAGTTTGAAGTATCGAGGAAGTAAAGAGGGACATTCCCCTGCCCCAAAATCAGAAACCATCCATCACTCGAATTATTTATCCAGTTATTTTTTGCATTGGTGTTGGTGCTTTGATTGATTTCTACAAAAAAAATAGTTGGGATTGATTTTCTATATTGACCGTGAATAGGTTCACTATACAGAAGCATGAATGGTCATGTACACCAATAAGGACTCGCAACAAAACAAGTGCCAAACATGTCAATCACTATCATTCTCGAACTAATCTTATGGTTTTATGCATGTTGAGAGGGAAACAATTTAGACATGGAATACAAAGCTTAAGTAGCATCAGTTTTTAGCAACTCCCTTTACTGCAATAAGTTAGTTGCTACTTCTTGTCATGCATAGTACACTTCATGAATCTATTGTCATATAGAAATGTCTATTCCCTTTTACATGCCACCCTCGTTTTGCGTGATTTAACTTCCTCACTAATTTGTTTTGTATTATGTGTGTCAAATGTTGTGAAAATTATACCATGGGAAACTTCGTGCAAATACGAATCATGTGATATATTCTTTGTGAAATATAACCCATGTTTAATTAGTTAAACTCCATTTTTGGAAAGTGTGTGCGCCATGTATTGAGGGAGGGAGGAGCATCCACAATAAACAATGTCCTCATGCTTTCTTCTGAGGTGGAACGACTTCAAATCTATCAAATAAGAAATAGCTATATCAAAAACATTGAACAATAGAAATATAGATATATTTCTCTCTGGAAAAAAAAAGTTCTATCCACTGCATTACATACCCAGTTCCATTTTTGAACCAAACAACACGGACGTATCTTATGTGAGAAGACACCACAAGATGTAGTTATCAAAGTCTAAAATCTACATGGCAAACGTGAGATCTCCAACATAGGTCATTGCCAATTTTACACCAGCTAGAAACAAAACCCAAAAACATCGAAGTTAATTATGATAACTGAACTTGAGAGCCCAGTCGTCGCATGTTCTTCCAGTGGTTGCCAAATGCACATATAGGACCATGAGTTCCATCACCAAAGGAGAATGAACCACACGGCGCTATAAAGGAATGAAAGGAGGGTTTGTTAGATGAACATGCTAGAATATTATGTGGAAATCCCAACCTCTTACGCCACAAACACTATGTTGAGTGTCTTAGTTTTCTACATAAATTGTACCCATATCATCAATTGCAAAAAATATCCAAATGTGACAAGCTCGGATGACAGAAGGATGTGTCAACTAAAGAAATGGATATATAAAAAGAAGGCAAGGCCCCAAAAGGGGACTCAGGGAATAGTTGCTCTTATTGATTGCAACAAAGGCAATGTCACCTTTCATGTTAATGGTAATGAGCATACGATACACTTTCCGAAGAAACAACCTCAAGTTCACAGTATAAATTTTATTGGGAAAATTCCATCAATAATTATTGGAGGTTTTGAATTTCCTCTTCCTACTGCAAAGAAAAAGTATGATATTTTCTTATTATTGGGGATGTTCATATCCCCGTTGAGGTAACCTAGTGTCACTTCAAAATTTCTTCGCATGCGATTCGGAATGAGTTTGTTAACAAGACTTGATCAACCTTGTTAGTGGATTCCTTTTGATGACCATGAGATGGATGAAGTTAGAAGGCACAACCTTCTGTACCCTCTCTTTACTTGTTGTTACTTAGAATAAATAAAGTAGAAATAGTATATTTTGTCTGCTTTCTGAATTATCTATGCAATAAAAAATATCCTGAAAATAAAAGTTCTCCAAATGCCATGCCAATTTAATATGATTTTTTCTAAAATATTTGAGAATATCTGGCACTGAAAACACAGCAGGGGAGCAAGCACCTGGCCACGAGGGTCCAGGACGCGCCCACCCCTACAGGGCGCGCCCCTGCCTCATGGGCCCATGATGGCTCCCCTCCACTTATTCCTGCACCCACACACTACTTCTTCCTTCCAAAAAATCACTAACCAGCTCAAGCACAAGTTCTAGCTCGTTTTGCTGCTATTTTCGATCTCCTTGCTCAAAGCTCCATTCACAAAACTGCTTTGGGGGATTGTTCTTTGGTATGTGACTCCTCCAATGATCCAATTTGTTTTTGTACTAGTGCTTTATTCATTGTAAATTCTTGTTGCTTAGGTGACCTTGTTCTTGAGCTTGCATGTTAAATTTATGAGGTCCCAAGTAATTTTAATGCATGATAGAGGCTCTAGGCACATGTGGGAGTAGTTGCTATCAATTTTATTTAGTTTGGTTCACTTTTACTTTGAGTCACTAAAAATTTCAGAAATTTTTCAGAGGAAGAAATATGTTCAGGAAAGTGTACCAAGTTGGTTCTTCAAGGAAGAAAGGACCCTGTCTCGCGATACATGAGCTGGACGAAAAACCACCAAGGGAAGCTGGTGTGCGGCCTTGTGAATGGCTGTCTGAGGAGTTTATGGTCAAAGCGGGCATCAAGGATGAATTCGATGCATATGTGTGTAATGCTGACCTTGAGGAATTCATGCAAGATAAGTGCCCTCAATACCAATACTTAACTGATTCATTTGTGAGAAGGTTTAAATTTACATCCTCGCGCAATTCTCAAAGTGTCATGTTTGATATTTATGATAAATCATATACCATGGACTTAGAAGATTTTACTACTGCTTGTACGCAGTGGGGAAGTGCTAATGAACTTCGTAAATCTGAATATAAAGACTTTCTTGCTAGTATTACTATGGGAGAATCTAGAGAAATAGCACAAGCTATCATAGGGAGCATTCATTTTCCTGCTATACATTATTTTGCTCTCTTCATTGGTAGATGCATTAACGGTAAAGATGAAGCACGTCACATGTGTGTTCCTGATCTTTGTGTTCTCAAGAGTGCTGCATTAGGTGATAATCAATACAACTTGGGGGCAATTGTTGCACGTAGGTTGCATCATAATGGTTTAGCTGGAGACTTGTTTGGAGGGATTTATGCGACCCGTGTGGCTAATTATCTTGATATACCTATACATGAAAATGATATGGAGTTGCTTCCCGCTTATTTAGATTATAATGCCATGGTTAGTCATCATTTTTTTGAAAGGAATGAACAATTCCTCCAGTATCGACTAATCTTTGATAGACGTCGCCTTGTCCATATTACTCTCCCTGCTCCTGCCCTTTTTGATTATCAGGCAAAAAGAAGATATGTTATAACCAGGGAGGAGGCAAACGAGTACGAGAGGAGGACGAAGGCAGCTCGCCGCCATGCTGCAGCACAGAAGGCAATGGCTGTTGCATCTCAGTATGACCCCAGTTACGATTTCGGATATTAGCCAGGCTACCCATGGCCATAGACCAACTTAGGCTAAAAGCCTAAGTTTGGGGGAGTACGTATTCCTCACTGACTTTACATTCATGTTCACACACTCATTCTAGTGTCGGTGCTCATACTCTTTCATTGTACTATCCATGCTAGTTTAATTTATTTTCCTGCTTTCTTCTTGTGTGTTTGATAAACCTTAAGAAAAACCAAAAAAAATTAGTTAGTTTAATTTACATGTTGTAGTAGTAATAATTAAAAGAAAAACTCAAAAAGATTTCTTGTTCTTCTTTTTGCTTGCTGGGAGCTTTCCCGTGTAAATAGTTTTATTTCTTTTGTTTCCTTTGGGGGTCGAGATGAGAAGACCATTATGAAAATGTCTAAGTGACTCTCATATGCATAATTGATTTACTTTAACCAAGAGCCCATATTACTTTGTCTTCTCTCTTGAAATAAATGCTTGCAGATTCCAGCTTAGTCCAATGCACGTGCACTATTATTATTATTCACACCGTTCGGTCGTGCAAGTGAAAGGCTATAATGATGCTATATGATGAAATGATTGGGATAAGAGGAGATGGTATGAACTCGGCCTCTCTTGTTTTTGTAAATATGATTAGCTAATTGCTCCTAATTCAGCCTATTATGAGTAAACATGTTTGCAATGACAATTAGAGATTATAGTTGCTTATGCCATGCTTAATTAGCTATGAGTTTATAATGGTTTACCTTGTGTGCCAACATGCTATTAAAATGGTTGTGATGTGGTATGATAGGGTGGTATCCTCCTTTGAATGAATTGAGTGACCCAACTTGGTACATGTTCACGCATGTAGTTGAAACGGAATCAACATAGCCTTCACGATATTTATGTTCATGGTGGATTATATCCTACTCATGCTTGCACTCAGTGTCTATTAATTTTAATGCATGTTCATGACTGTTGTCGCTCTCTCAGTTGGTTGCTTACCAGTCTTTTTCTAGCCTTCACTTGTACTAAGCGGGAATACTACTTGTGCATCCACTTCCATAAACCCCAAAGTTATTCCATATGAATCCACCATACCTTCCTATATGCGGTATCTACCTGCCGTTCCAAGTAAATTTGTAAGTGCCAAACTCCAAACCTTCAAATGAAATTCTGTTTTGTATGCTCGAACAGCTCATGTTTCAACTAGGGCTGTTTGTATCTTCCATGTTAGGAGGGTTATTCTCAAGAGGAGTGGACTCCGCTCCTCATTCACGAGAAAATGGCTGGTCACCGGGATGCCCAGTGCCATGCTCAAATCAAATCAAAATAGTAAAACAAAACTCCTCCAGGATTGTTGTTAGTTGGAGGCACCTGTTGTTTCGGGCAAGCCATGGATTGATGCTTGTTGGTGGAGGGGGAGTACAAAACTTTACCATTCTCTTTGGGAACTGCCTATAATGTGTGTAGCATGGAAGATATCGAGGTCTCATAGTTGTTATGTTGACAGTGAAAGTATACCACTCAAAATGTTATTATCTCTGTTTTAAAAATCAAGCTCTGGCACCTCTACAAATCCCTGCTTCCCTCTACGAAGTCCCTATCTATTTACTTTTATGTTGAGTCATCACCCTCTTATTAAAAAGCACCTGCTGGAGAGCACCGCTGTCATTTGCATGCATTACTATTAGTTTATATTGGGTATGACTATGACTGGATCTCTTTTACCATGAATTACAATGTTTAGTCAGTCCTTGATCTTTAAAGGTGCTCTGCATTTATGTTTTGCGGTCTCAGAATGGGCTAGCGAGATACCATCTTGTTATATCATATTATGATTGTTTTGAGAAAGTGTTGTCATCCGATTTTTATTATTATTGCTCTCTAGTTGATTATGCCATTGGTATGAGTAAACATGAGACCTAAGTGTTATTGTGAATGTGGTTAGTCATAATCTTTGCTGAAAACTTGAATGCTAGCTTTATATATTTACAACAACAAGAGCAAACAGAGTTTGTAAACGTTTTTCTTTATCACTTTCAGTTTATCAACTGAATTGCTTGAGGACAAGCAAAGGTTTAAGCTTGGGGGAGTTGATACGTCTCCGTCGTATCTACTTTTCCAAACACTTTTGCCCTTGTTTTGGACTCTAACTTGCATGATTTGAATGGAACTAACCCAGACTGACGCTGTTTTCAGCAGAACTGCCATGGTGTTATTTTTGTGCAGAAATAAAAGTTCTCAGAATGACCTGCAAATCCACGGAGCAACTTTTCAGAATTAATAAAAAATACTGGCGAAAGAATTAGCGTCAGGGGGCCCACACCCAGGTCACGAGGGTGGGGGGCGCGGCCCCTCCCCTAGGGCGTGCCCCCCTGCCTCGTGGGCCGCCTGGACGTCCACCGACCTCAACTCCAACTCCATATATTTGCTTTCACGGAGAAAAAAAAATAAGAGAAGAAGGGTTCATCGCATTTTACAATACGGAGCCGCCGCCAAGCCCTAAAACCTCTCTAGAGGGCTGATCTGGAGTCCGTTCGGGGCTCCGGAGAGGGGAATCCATCACCGTCGTCATCATCAACCATCCTCCATCACCAATTTCATGATGCTCACCGCTGTGCGTGAGTAATTTCATCGTAGGCTTACTGGACGGTGATGGGTTGGATGAGATTTACCATGTAATCGAGTTAGTTTTGTTAGGTTTGATCCCTAGTATCCACTATGTTCTGAGATTGATGTTGCTATGACTTTGCTATGCTTAATGCTTGTCACTAGGGCCCGAGTGTCATGATTTCAGATCCGAACCTATTATGTTTTCATGAATATATGTGAGTTCTTGATCCTATCTTGCAAGTCTATAGTCACCTATTATGTGTTATGACCCGTTAACCCCGAAGTGACAATAATCAGGATACTTACCGATGATGACCGTAGTTTGAGGAGTTCATGTATTCACTAAGTGTTAATGCTTTGGTCCGGTTCACTATTAAAAGGAGGCCTTAATATCCCTTAGTTTCCATTAGGACCCCGCTGCCACGGGAGGGTAGGACAAAAGATGCCATGCAAGTTCTTTTCCATAAGCGCGTATGATTATATTCGGAATACATGCCTACATTACATTGATGAACTGGAGCTAGTTCCGTGTCACCCTATGTTATAACTATTACATGAGGAATCACATCCGACATAATTATCCATCACTGATCCAATGCCTACGAGCTTTTCACATATTGTTCTTTGCTTAGTTACTTTGTCGTTGCCACTGTTACAATTACTACAAAACTGCTACTGTTACTTCTGCTACTGTTACCGTTACTTCCATACTACTTTGCTACTAAATACCTTCCTGCAGATACTAAGTTATCCAGGTGTGGTTGAATTGACAACTCAATTGCTAATACTTGAGAATATTCTTTGGCTCCCCTTGTGTCGAATCAATAAATTTGGGTTGAATACTCTACCCTCGAAAACTGTTGCGATCCCCTATACTTACGGGTTATCACCCTCCTCCACAGAATAGAGCCTCACCCATTTCGCTTCTTTTAGCATGCAAAGACATGAATGATGATAGGAAGGTTGCCATTGATGAGATGGACTTCATAAGCCTTCGGAATATCCACTATGACCATCTCTTCAACAATATCAGTGTGTGGCTTGCTGATATGTACAATCCCGATACCCATGAGGTGGTCATACCAGGGCGGGGCAGGCTTCCGGTTAATGAGGAATATGTGCATCGCGTTATGGGCGTGCCACGCTAGAGGGGAGGATGTCCCTTACAACCTCCCTACTGAAGTTGATATTGAGTTAGGGCTTGAGTTGTTCGGCAAACTTGGATATGCCCCTAAAACGACTGATCTTGTTGATCTCATAAAGGGTTCTGTAAATGCTGATGATACTTTCAAGTGTATGTGGCTTTTGCTTGCTGGGAATACAGTCATTGCCCTGACCACCTCCAACAAAGTCAGCCCTAGATGGTATGTTGTGCTGGTAAGTGGTTATGTAATCATGTCATTTTCTTACTTGTGTGTCTGATAACTTTACTGTATGTTAGTGTGGTAACTTTTGTAGTTTTTATGTTCCATTCGATGAACTTCAGTTTCTTTGTTTTCAACTTGCAACGTGACATCAATGGTATAAAAAATCTCAATTGGTCCAAATTCATTGCTAACGAATTACATAAGGCGCTGCTGAAACGCAAGCCTACCAGGGTTTGCCTTCTCTTCTACAATGTAAGTGATGGTGCTTTCCTCTTACCTTCTTTTTTGTCATTTGTCATTTTTTGTCATTTATCTTTGATTTTGTTCGCATTTACCATGACGCTTGTATTTTTCTTATCAGCTATTGTACATTCATGCGATTGATCTTTCTGGACTCGGTATTGTATTGCCTGATGGTCCTTTTCCTATCAATGTCTGGACAAAAAGCTGATAACTCTTGTCCTCAACAAGGATGTTCAAGCTGACAAAGTTTCTTTCGGGAAACTACCGGTAATCTATATCTATGTTTTCAGTTCACACACTGCTTGCAACTGCATTTTCTTTTCATTGATCTTTGTTGTTACTTATCTAACTTATCACTACATTTTTTTCTAGTTGAAGCCTGAGTTTGGCATGAATTTCTGTCTGTTTGGTGGTCTGGAAGGTCTTGATAAGTTTATGTGTGTTCATGCTGCCCCAAGCTGCAGTCGGGAGGTGTGCATGTAACCTTGTTTTTGTTTTTTTTGCTATTCTATGTTTTTTTGACTGGGGCTATTCTATGTTTTTTCATAGGCTGATAACTTATTTGTTGCACTCAATGTGGTAACTCTTTTTTGATGTCAACTTTACGCTCTTTACTAATGCCATCAAATATTTTTCTTTGTTTCCAATGTAGCATATGCTCTATAAAGGATAATAATTTTGTTGCAACCTTGTGATAATTCTTATTATAATGCCTTGATAACTTTGTGATGTGAAACTCATGTCATCATGTTTTTTTTGTTTTTTCATGACATCATATTTTCTCACATATCTTGATATCTTGGTTGCATTCCTGTGATGATTCTTTCTGCAAAGCCTTTGATAACTTAAGTTTTTGCTAATATCTAATTGCGCTATTTTAGCTTTCTCGTATATTGTTCTTCATTTTCATGGCGACTGAATGTTTGTTAAATCATGAATACATTCATGTGTTTATTGCAATGACACCATACATTTGTTTGGTATTGTTCATGTGTGTGCTTTTTGTGAACTCCTGATAACTTTGTTGCATTTTGGTGATAATTAACTTATATATTTTTTTGCATTTTTTCTATTGAGCAGAAATTTGCCAAATCTACTCAGATAGTTGCTCGATTCACGTCCGCCATGGCTCGCATACTAGGCGATCTTGTGCAATCATGCATCTCTTTGGATGATGAGGGCCATTCAGATGCATCGCTTTGAAACTCATCGCTTTGCATCGCTTTGGATGATGCGCTCATTGCAAGGTAGGTGGCCAGAAAGCCCTGGAAAGAACATTGCTGGTGATTCTGATAGTGATGACGAGTACCACGGAGGCAATGGCGCTGATTCGGATGCTGACTCGGATGATGATGATGGTGGTGATGATATGGATTATCGAGTTGTTCGTAGCTGCAGTAAGGATCCTTTCGTTGCTTCGGGCAGTGGTACCGTGAATGTAGCTATGGGCAGCGGGCCAGCTGATGATGACACCACACATCTGATGATGCAACTGTCAATGCTCATGAGAGCACAACACCAAACATTGAAGGCACGCATGTCCACACTATCGATGAGAACCTTAATGAGTCTCAGATCATGCCCACTGGCACCTCTCATGCAGCATCAGTCGGATCAGGTGATGGAGGGCTTAGCCAGCGAGATCTGACAGACACGCAGCTGAGGCGGCCACTGAATCTTTTGTCAAGCGGTGTGGTTCTCAGCTTCTGAAGAATTTGGCTTACCGGAGGCGCAAGAAACTGTGGCTACCATCACCCCTCGTCCAGCTTCACCAACGGTGCCGCTCCGTCCAACTTCACCAGTTGTCCCCCCCCCATCCCATCGCAAAGGCCATCTTCACCAAATGCACCGTCAGCAGCTGAAACTCATCTAGCTGTGAAGAAAGTTGTGGTCTAGGAGCTTGGTATACGTGTGGCTGAAAAGGGAACTGGTGGCACCGTCCCACTATCCATCATGCAGAAGGAGGCTCCACGCAGGAGAATGATTTTTCCATGGTTTTTTTATTAATGGTGTGCCTGATACAACAGAGTAAATCCAGTTGTTTGAGTATAGTAGTTTGGGTAGTTTCATTCTAATAATTAGCTTGCTCATATTTTCCAGCACCTTCTCTCCTTTTTTCTGATTAACCTTGTTTTCCCTTGCAGGGCACCTAGCAAACAAGCTGTTGCTGCTGCTAAGGATTCAGCGATTGCACCAGTAAAAATGTATTCACATCCTTTTCTACGCCTCTTACTTTCGTTTATGTTCAGTAGTTCTTTGTTGTTTTTGTGTACTATTTTCATGTGCACTGAAACTATAGTTAGGTTTACACCTACCAACACGCTGGTAATTTTGTTCTTATTGTCTGATAATTTATCTAATGAACATTGATAACTCAATTAGACCTCCCTGATAATTTACACTTACCAAGCTTGGTAACTGTTTGTGCTTGTAACGTTTGGTTATTTTTTTTCATGCACTTCACCTATGAAACAAGTTGTTGTTGCTAAGGCTTCACCAAGTGTATCAGGAAAAAGGTATTTACAGACCTTTCTTGTTTGCATTTCCCCCGTACATTCTTATTCATTGCACCAAGTTATTTTCTGTTAATAACTATACAAACAAAATGCTGGTTTTTTTGTTCATATCATTTGATAACTTTATATTGCTATTCCTTGATAATTTTGTAATTTTTTCCTTGAAGTTATTTACACCTGAAGTATGTGACAACTTTTTGTGTTGGTAACATGTGGTAACTTAAGTTTAACAACATGTGTAATCTCACTACTACCCTTGTGTCACCTGTCACTACTAGGGAAAACCCTAGTAGTAGCGCGGGTTTTGTGCCCACTAGTAGCGCGGGAGACCGCACACCTAATAAGGCGCTACAACTATTACTTAGTAGTAACTCGTGCTTACACACGCTACTGCTAAGACAAATAGCTGCAACATGTGTTCCCTCCCGCGCTACTACTAATCTAGCTAGTGGCAGCATGTTTACTATCCATCGCTACAAGTATTCTTTTTCTATTTTTTTATTGTGAGTGTATTTATATGCCATTATACAAATATTGGTACAATACCATTTATGAGGTTTATATCATTATGTCCATAATAGTGTGTCAAATGAAGGTGGATTAGGTTCAAGTGGAGGCAATATGTGGTGCATGTCAAAAGTATACTACTAATCCAAACTTGATCTAGTTTGGACTAGTAGTACTTTCGATGTGCACCACATGTTGCCTCCACTTGAATTTAATCCGCCAGCACAAGCTATTTAATCATCATCATAGTCATAACACCAACAATAGTTATTTAATCATCATAGTCATAGTGTAGCACATCATCATCTTCAAACTCATTCTAGCAAGCTAATCACCACCAACACTAGCTATGGTAGCTATCTAATCACCACCAACACTAGCTAATAATCATCATCATAATCATTACCACCAACACTAGCTATTTAATCATCATAGTCATAGTGTAGCACATCATCATCTTCAAACTCATTTCTAGCTAGCTAATCACTCCTGATGCTCTCTCTTAGGTAAAATAACATAAAACATGTGTAGCACTCCTGCTTCATCAAGTTGGAGCATGCAGATGAACCTGTCTCCTAATCATGGGCTGCGTTTCTGATTGCTGCCCCCTAGTACTTCTCTGCGAGTGTTCACAATTTTGCTCCAGTCTTTCACTGTTAAGCATTCCTCGCTATTAGAAATCCTGAATGCACTAAAGTGCATTGTAGGATATCTTAGCCGTAAGCTAACAATTCTCATGCGACCTTTAGTCTCGATCCAATGAGGTGCATCATTCCGCGGGAGTCCCTGTTGAAGAACATCATATAGTAGCATACTTAGCAATGAAGTTTAGCTTAAAAAATAATGTATGCAAAAGATGCACTGAGTACAAATAGTAAAAATCTTACCATCTTTCCTAAATAGATGTGACCGTAGTTCAGTACGAACACTATTGGTTGCATGTTTTGAGTACTAAGATTTTTAAGTCCAGAAAAATAATTTGTCTTGACAATATGAAGATCCTCAATCCATGAAACATAATGACTTATCTCCTCGCAGTTTAATTCAGCCCCGGGACAGTAGTAGGTCATGTCTACCAAGCGCTGGACATGTTTGCTTGATTGGAAATAAGCTATCAATAGAAATTAGTTGTCAACTATTTTTGAATAAACAATATCAAAGACATAAATATGGTTGAGAAACTCACATAATGGTAGAACTGGAGGCGTCTGCACTATCAAAGGTGATAACCATATCAGGCTCAAATGCATAAGTCTTGCATAGGGCTTGCCAAGTTTTGCATCCAAAATAGGTATAGGTATCTTCGTTGTGTAATTTTGCGTGGAAAATACAACCATGCTTGATCTTCAAGTAAACTCTCTTTACCTCCATAGTAGTTTTCATAGGACTGAAACCTATCTTATCCGAGACAAAAACTCTTGCATGGCAGGGGATATGCTAGTAGAATAGTAAAAAAATTATATTATAAGTTGAAGCAAATGAAGCAGATGTCATGCTTAATTACGAAAAAAGACTTGTCGTTGTGACTTACTGTATCCACTTCGAAGTTCTCATCCAGCTTGATGCTGAAGCGCCTATCATCATCTAGGAAGATGCTATCGCATAGGCCGCGCTCGTCTTTGCAGTATTTGCAAATACCGGAATCCTTTTCGTCGTTAGACATTTCCTATGTTCATAGTTGAAACATTAACTGAAAATCGATCGAAGACAACTACTAGGATACTCAACACACAAATCCGGGGCACTCGATATTTCCTACATATTCTGGCACAAGTCATGCCAAAATTCACGGAAAAATCCACATGAGCTTTGCTAAAATAGGACATATCGAGCGCCTGAAATTTGCCGGAACAGAAATGAATCAACACTCCGGCAAAACATAGGCCACTCAAAGGTGTAACCTGCAAACATGACCGACCACTTGGGCAAGCACGTATCCTACTTGAGCAACACAAGATATACATTTCAAAATATTCAATAAGCAAAAGTAAATCATCTCTTGCGTCCGTACATCGTCGAATATTATAACTAATACATCCCAAATAGTATCATACATCTAACATCACTAATACAACTAAAACCCTAGCGAACGATGGGTATCGGCGCAAGCGGTGGACACCCAAAGAGAGGGAACCATCATAGGATCATAGCTCCAGTGAGATCCCTGGAGAACCTGCCAGGTATTGGAGAACTTGTGCTCCAGCGCAAACAAGTAGCGATGGACGTGCGCATCCTCCTCGCTGACACGGTGACGTACCACCTCGGCTGGGTCCTCAAGCCTCTCGACCGTCACTGGCCCATGCGACCACCACCAAAGAAGGTTCGGGTCAACAACAGGCTGACTCCTCACCAAGTTGCGCTCCCCGGTAGGTAGCGCCTCCCAGTACCAACCCAGCGGAGCCCAGTCCCGGACATGGCCCATCTGGTCAAGCAGGTGTCCTCCACTGAGTCGACGACGAGGATGCGGGATGGGCATCATTGACGTCGATGCAGGAAAACTTGCTTTAACTAAAAAAATAACAACAAATGTTACATCTAATTTGACTAGCTCTTACTAAAAATAAACTTACAATAAATAAAAATAACTAATACCTAGTTCTTACTAACTAATTAGTACCTAGGAACTACTGCCCTAATTACCATCTAATTTGATGAACCTAGGGGTGGAAAGTGGCAGCGGATGTTCCAATTATCCAACTTAAAGTGAAATAAGTGGTCAAATTTTACTCGTTTTATGATTAATCTTAGAAATTATTATGCATTACAATAGTGTTTATTCATCATCTAAGAAAACATCATCTAAGAAACAATCTGAGCCGCATCCGTATTCGATAACATCTACATTTGATTCGTTTCTATAGATGAACCCTAACTAATTTGATGGAACTATAATTTGAAGAACCCTAGGCAGAGGTAGGGGAGGGGGAGGAGCAGGCGTGCTCACCTCGGGTGCCTGCAGCGAGGGAGGGGCAGGCGGCGTCGAGGTCGGGGTCAGGGCTCGGGCGCGCGGCGGAGGGCGACATCGAGGTCGGGGTCGGGGGCGGCGTCGAGGTCGAGGTCGGGGCTTGGGCGCGCGGCGGAGAGCGATGGGAGAGCGTGCAGCAGCCGATGGGCGACAGTGGCGACGACAGCGGAGGAGTTCGATTTGGGCGAAGTGGCTGTGGGGAAGAACGAAACTGCACGGTTAAGTCAGAAGTAGCAGTAGCGCGTTCCAGGAAGTGCGCTATTGCTAAGTTAGCTACAACGCGTTCACTGATACGCGCTACTGCTATTCCTTTCTCTTTTTTCCCTTTTCCATTTTTTTCTTTACATTTTTTTCTTTCTTTCACCTTTTTCTATTTCTTTCATTTTCATTTAGTTTTCTACTTGCTTTCCATTTAATTTTATTTCCTATGTCAGTAGCGCGTTTCCGCATAGACGCGCTGCTACAAAGCATGTAGCGGTAGCGTGGTTCTCTGCAGCTCGCTACTACTATGTGTAGCCCATCGGCTAAGCCGTGGGAATTTTTGTAGTAGCGCGGTTATCCACAGGCGCGCTACTGCTATAGTTTTATCTATAGCGCCCTTTTCATCAACGCGCTACTATTACTTAGCACTAGCGTACTTTTTTAAGACGCGCTACTGCTAAAGTTCTGTGTATAAGGTTTTCCCTAGTAGTGCGTACCCATATTTTAGTCGTTCAAAAGATAAAACCGCTGTGAGTAAGGTGCAATTCGCCAAGACCAGATCTTCTCCATGACTAAGGGCATCATTGTCACAGACAACATCATCACAGAAAGCATAAGTTATCCATCTTGACGAATCGCCCACGGCAACGTCTCCATCTACGGTCGAAGTACTTGATGCGACGGGTGGTTCGTTAGCTTCTGATAAAGCAACAACAACTAGCTTGGGCGCATCTGATGCTGTTGTGACGAGAACCGCTGGTGTTTCTGCTGACCCTGTAGTTCAGCTCGCTACAGTGGCCACTATTACTTCTGTTGTTGAAGATATCGCCAGCGTGGCTGAGGCTGTTGAAGGTGAAGATGAAGTCGTTGCCAATGTAGGGCATGATGAAGGTGAAGCTATAGGTTATTTCTGTCTCCCGTCACCTTTTTTTTCTTGTATGTAGTGATGATTTATGTTGACGATGTGTTCACTCTTTTTTCGCAACAGCCGTTCTTGTCATTGAAGAAGTTGTGGGAGGTACCTGAGTCAATATGCCTATTGATACGGCAATAGCTGAAGGTCAAGAGCATGATACCCAGAATCTTGCGGTAACCAACAATGTCAATGAAGAGAAAGCAGCCCCAGGTTGGTAACTTCACTATTTTCTGTTGATAACTTGTCTGTTTAAGCCATGATAACTCAGGTTAATGTTCTGACGCTAACAAATACAATGTCCATTTCATGTTTTATCTGATGCATTTTTTCCATTTTTTGTGTTACTTTTGGTGTTTATTGCAGTAGTTGACCCTGTCTTGGAGTCGAGCATCCCTGGAGCTGGAGAAGACGCTGATCTGTATATAGCCTATTGTGATTTTATGCCACCTAGTTGCTCTCTTGGGCTTGATGCCATCTTTGGTGTGAGTCCACAAGTGCCACCATCGACTGAAACATCTCCAATGGTTCAAGCTGCACCAGCATTGGATCCTACGGTCAAGCTGCACCTTCCTCACCAGAAGCATCGGTTCATCCTATGCGTTCTGTTTATTCGGTTTACATGGTTCGGTTTATATGGTTTTTCAGTTTGTACGGTATTAATACTTTGGTAAATACGATATGAAATTTAAATACGGTTTGGTTTCGGTATACACCAAATTATTTTGGTATGGTTTCGATATATACCATAAAAACCAAAGTTGACGCGAATTTGAAAATGACATAATAATAATTTGCAAATTTATGACTCAAAACACATACTATTTTATGCAAATAGTACTTCCTCCGTCTCAAAATAAGCGTCTCAAGCTTAGTACAACTTTGTACTAATGTTAGTACAAAGTTGAGACACTTATTTTGAGACGGAGGGAGTATATGACTATATATATATATAAGTATATATGCATGCATTGATTCATTGGTTGATGTTCATGGACGTGCTTAGCATTTTAAAAGAGAAAAATGACTATGTTACATGAAAAATTTACATGCTTAGTAGTGAATTTGACTCATGTACAAGAAAAATGACAACTTGTATGGATGTTCATCTCAAGAAATATAAATTGATTTTTTACTTCGGTTTATTCGGTTAACCGTTTGGTTTTTCGGTATATACCATAAAAACCAAAGTTCAAATCGGTATGAAAAGTTCATACCATATCGAAACCAGAAACCATAAAATCAGTTCGATTCAGTTTATTTTTGGTATGGTTTTTCGGTTCAGTTTTCAAATGCACAGAATGAGCATCGGTGGCGGCTCCATCGGCTCAAGTACCACCTGCAGCACCAGAAGCATCGACAGGGGCTCCATCGGCTCAAGTTCCACCTACAGCACTAGAAGGATCAGCGGCAGCTCCATCGGCTCAAGTTCCACCTGCAGCACCAGAAGCATCGGCGATGGTTCCATCGGCTCAAGTTCCACCTGCAGCACCAGAAGCATCGATAGCGGCTCCATCGGCTCAAGTTCCACCTGCAGCACCAGCTACTGGCCCTATCGCGGTTCTCGGGCTACCATCTCCTGTTGCTGCTGACTCCAAGGGCAAGAAAGGAGGGAAAACTATCGCCGCGCAACCGGTTGCTTGGGCTCCGCCACGCAACTCTGGTAAGTGAAGACCTTGCGTCTTTGCTTTCTGCAGCGAGAGTGATGGATTGACATATGTCAGTGTTGGGTTCGACAGCGTTGCACAACTTTTTGTTTGTGGTTGAGTGTGTTCCCGTTATTTATGTGTTTGGAATTTTCTATGCTTTCGTGTGTATGGATGAATGTAAGACTACTCTATGCTTTGTGTGATGAAAGTGAACATTTGTTCTTTCAGTACCTAGAATCTATTTTCTGTGGTGTTCCCTAAAATATTTTGTACGACGCTGGCCTAGATGATAACCCCTCATCCTGGTGAGCCCTCCTCCTGGTGATAACTCCAACCTCCTCCCCCTGGTAACTTTGTCAGTTTTGAAAGTTGTTGTTATCACACCAACTATGGGCCTAGTAACTGAACCACTTTTATCTGTTACTAACTTTATTAAGTGCGTGATGCATACATCTCCTATCATTGCGTAGTTATTTTCCTTATTTTTTGTCATGCTTACCTAACATGACTGCACTAGTAGTAGCAGGTGTACTCATATTCATCTGAAATTTGTTATTATTCCCTCATTTTTTAATTATCCTGATAAATCTTTTGCCACTATCTTGGTAACTCAAATGTTCAAATCCTGATTATTTCTGTTCCATTGACATGATAACTCCAGCCATATATATTCATTTCCAATTCTGGGCTATAAAGTTCTTTTGGTCTTCCTTTTAATACATGTTTTGATGTTATCACACCTACTCCTCATTATGCACCAATGCTATCTAATATTTTTTTAAAGCCCATACTAGTGTGCTGGTAATATACATTCACATTACCTGGTATTTTCTGTAATGTGGGCCTGATAACTTAATGTATATTGACTCATTTTTTAATTCTTGTTTCTTTTCAATATATTATTTGCTTATCACTACTGTTCATGTCCTCATCCCTCTTTTTTTATATAACACCGGCAGGTGGTCGTGTGCAACTGTATGATGTCGAGATTGATGATGATGAGGTTCTCATGTGGTGG
This sequence comes from Triticum aestivum, assembly GCF_018294505.1. Lineage (NCBI taxonomy): Eukaryota > Viridiplantae > Streptophyta > Magnoliopsida > Poales > Poaceae > Triticum > Triticum aestivum. The sequence goes on along the minus strand of NC_057810.1, from coordinate 59,916,686 downwards.
GAAGAGTTTGAACATGACAATCCAGCATTAAAAGGGAAATTGAATGTTCAAATAGGTGATTTTTTTCTACTCCCTGAACATTGCAACCCTTGCATAAATCCCTTTCTTTGTTTTTCAACTATGGAAAACATGTGACAGTTGATAAGTTATGACCCACCACTTGATAAGTCTTTCACCCTTCTAATGATAAGTTATGTTTTCAATGTTTTTTTAACTTCTGCTTACTCATGTCCTTGTTACATTATACATCTTAGTTATGTTTTTTTTGTTTTTACCAGACCACCCTCAGAGTCCAACATTTGTTACACCAGACTACCAGAGTTACCACCTCGCACAGAGCATTTAGTATGCAGTGCAACCCCTAAATCCTTTATTTGGAAAGTTAGGGTCACCCACCCATCCAAATACCTGCTCCCACCTTTTGCCACCCTCACACCGACCGAGGAGGAAGAGTTTGTTTACAATGAAGTTATCAAGCATACTACAGATTCTAACTCCAAGATTAAAGAGTTTGTTTTCCTCCTTTTCTCATTTTTTAACATAAATCATTATTTGTGTGCCATCTTTTGAAATGTATGTTTTAAAATCTTTTTGTATTGTAGTGTTAGGGTCATCGACATTGATGGTAGGTGGGTCACTCTCGGTGAGCTTGCCAATTGTGTGATGGGAATTGGGCAACTATCAACCATCATTGCTGAGCTACATGTTCGCATTCTTTAGCGTAAGGAAACCCCAAACAGGCTCATCTTCCCTTGGGTGTTGTCTGTGTATCTATTAATAGGAGATTTCAAATCCAAGTGTCTATTGAAGTATTTCCGACGGGACCAGTTTTACATTCTTAGTCACCAAGATCAGGTATGTTATGTTTGCTGGATGTAGTATGTTATGTTTGCTGGTTCTGGTAACTTTATAGTTAGTGTCTTGGTAACATCCTGTTAATATCAGTACTCTTATTTTTTTACCCTGACATTGTTTGTTCTTCATGTCATGATAACCTCTTTCATGCACACTGGCAACTTTGACCTTTATGCCCTGATTTTTTTCTAGTTGCGTCCCATGTGAATTTCAGTACCATTTTTATCTTGGTAATTTTGTTCTTTCTCCCCTGCCAAGCTTATTGCCTTTTATTTTTTTGCAGCTGCTATTCCCTGCTTTGCAAAATTTGGGTCTCGGTCCAAATGACGGTCATTGGTATGTGTTGTCACTAAATCTTAGGGCAAAGTGGTTCGAAGTTCTAGATTCATTGCGTGAACAAGATAGTCCTTCTCTTCTCGAGCATGCGACAAGATACATGAATGCTATAAAGAAGGCTTGGTTGATAAATTACAAGGACTCGAATAAGCAAATTTAGGACTATGAACTTGTGTACATTGATGTGTTGAAACAAGATAATGGGTTAGTTGTGGATTATTCACTCTCTTTTTAACACCCCCACTATATGTTCTTATCCCTGTTTATTGACCCAGTCGCAAACTCCGATTAAACTGACCGTGGGTTGTTTTTTTCATCACAAATGTTTCAACATTGATTGCGGATTTTTTGCTTGCACGTATCTTGAGGTGTGGGATGACAAAAATGTTCCAACCTTAACTCATGAACAAATTCTAGCTCTCCGGAAAATTTTGACATTGAGGTGGTTAGATCATGATCAAAACAAATGCAAGCAGTGGCATTATCATCTGTTTGGCAGTGGGTGATGAGGTGATTTTTTTAAGCCAGTGTGATAACTTCTACCAAACTGTAATGATAACTTTTTTTACATGAATCTGTCATGACAATGTCATGGAGCAAAGTGTTGAGATGTTGTTTTACTATAGTATACAAATTCCAAACTCACTGACCAGATGATAAATTTATTGTTGTCATTATAATTTGGATCACATTTTATTTGACAACTGCAATCATCTTATGGTCGAAGACCGGGATTACTTGCTTATAATTTTTAGAAGTCCAAGCAGTCGTAATTTTTTGTTCATAAGTAATACAATGCAGTGCCGGTAGCCTACAAAAAATGTAGATATAAATTTTTTGGATTTACAAATCAATGACAACTTCATCATACAATGCTGGTAGCTGGCATAGTAGGGTACTGATAGCTTGCATAGAATATAGACATACACTTTTTTGCATTACAAAGCCATGGTAACTCCATGATACAATGCTGATAACTGTAATGGTATGGGGCTTGTAGCTTGCACATTATGGTCCATGAAAAGATTGTAGCCGTCATCTTCCCTTTTCATAGCACCTTCTTCATTTATCTTGCTAAGGGAGATTTGCATTTGCATTTGTCGTGGTCGAAGCTCCCGCACACACCACATTTCCTTTTTGGCTTGGGCTTTGCAATCTCAAAACCTGACTGCTTCCTTTTTGACTTTGGCCGCCCCTTCGTTGTAGTCTTGGGAGGGTCTAGTATCACCTTTGTCTTTGAGGATGGAGTTGCATCAGGATGTGGGGCCTAGATGACAAAAGCATGATTGCTTTTTCTAGAATGTAATATCACATGCACACTTTCTTGTTGCGTGACGGGGTTATCCTGTTGCTGCACATTAGCGGCACTTCCTTGTTGTGTGGCGGGGTTCTCCTATCGCTGCACATTAGTGGCACTTGTTTGCTGTGTGGCTGGGTTCTCTTGTTGTTTTGCATCGGGGGCGTTTTGGTGCTATGTGGCGGAGTTGTCTTCATTCACCCGCCCCACAGGTATCGAGCAGGGATCCGGCTGTCCTTGAAACGATCATTTTGCTTCTTTCTTTTCCTTTCCTGCTTTTCTAAGTTGATTGTTCTTCAGGGTTTCAAGCTCCTCCTTGAAATTATACATGTGTTTTATTGCCAATCTGGTTCCATCATCAGTTAGGCAAGCATCTTTGGCCGATGCCTTAAATTCTTTAAGAATTGACGTATATCGCATGCCGCTTTTCCCCTCCTCTGGCATCGACTTCTTAACTGTTGGTTGTTTGAAATCAGGTTGAATAAGATCCTCCACTGGATCCCAAGTCCACCTCTTTAGGATGTACTTTTCAGGTATCTCGTAAACCCCAATCTGGTCCATAACACATAGTATGTGTGCGCACAGTAGTCCGTCATGATCAAACTTGTAGCAAGTACACGAGTATGTCTCTTCATCCATGCTTGCTTGCACATGGTAGTCCCCGTCCCCATATTTTGGTATTATCCCCCGCATTGAGCTGACCTTGAAGGTACCATCATCCAATGCATCGCATCTGTAGGCTGATTTCACCTTCATCTCCACCTGGAACTTGCAAAACATGTTATGCGTGTACAACCCCCACACCTGCATCTCTAGCGGGTTCATTGAGTACATTTCGGTTTCTTTGTACACTATTTCCAACTGCTCTTTTGACACGCTAGCCATCACCTTATCATGTATCGTAGTGTACTGTTGTGCGAATTCGATCAATGAGTTGTTTGGGTTGACATACTTCTTGAGCACAGAGTTAAAACCCTCGCTTCTTGAACGAAAAAAATCATGCATATAGTATGCCGGGGCCCAACACTTCCTGTTTTCCCATAGCCATTTGAAATGCTCGTTGTCGGTCTGGCCACACGCTTCCATCATCACCCACCACTTGTGTTCAAACTCCTCAACTGCATTCATAACAGAAACATGGTAACATCAGTTATTGAATGGTGGTAACCTTAGTTCAAACATGTTGGTAACTAGAACACCATAGTTGTTGATAATCCTCACACACACTTGGTTACTCTAGTTCAAGCATCATGGTAAGTACATTGCACATAGGATGATTTTTTGTCCATGACAAATACCGCTAGGTGTGTGTAGTACAAGCATCATTTTTAACTAGCAAAAATCAAGATTCCTATCAATCACCACTAGTTGGTGATTGAAAAGTTTTTTTGTAACTTGTGGGGCGTACAACCGAAATGTGTGCAACAAACATGAAGATAGGTTCAGTACAGAAATAATGAATGGAGGTAATTTTGTTATAATCCTCTGGTAACCTGTCACCTTCTTACATGGGAACTGTTGATATCATGCATGTAAACCCATTTCTTGTGTTTAAGGTAGTGAGGGTTGGAAGTAAAATACCAGTCAGGCTATTTTCAACACAATACTTGAATGCATTTTATAGTGGCTCATCGTCAGCCATCAGCTTCCCAAGCTTCTCCTGTGCTTTTTTCATTATATGACAGCGGCAATTCCTGTGTACTATCCCGATGAACACCTCATCAATTGCACTCCTCATTGCAAAATCTTGATCTGTTATTATGTTCTTTGGCAAAATTCCACCCATTGCATGCAAGAATACATTAAATAGCCACACAAAGTTACCAGATAGTTCATTTCGAACAAATCCACAACCAAACTGGATTGACTGCCCATGGTTATTAATGCCAACGAAGAACGCACAGGGCATCTACATGTTTGTCATGTATGTTGTGTCGAATGATATGACATCATTGTATCTAGCATATGCCCTGCGCGACACACCATCTACACAGAACAAATTTTCCACTTTGTACTCATCATCAAGCTTTATTCTCCAATAGAAATCTGGATCTTGTGCCTTCATATCTTGGAAGTATGAGATTGTGCTCCCCACATCAGCATGGCGGTACTCCATGCGGAGTTTAGCTTGCTGGTTTGCGATGTCCTTTGTCGTGTATGGTACATCTTTAGGAGACCCGTAGAACCATGCCATTAGTTGCATCTGTCTTGTGTCTCTATGTTGCATCCGTGCAATATCTTCAAGAAGTCTTGCTCATCCTTGGGAATGTTCCTATGTGATGATAGGAACTTTGTCAAGGACTGCTTTCTTATTAGAGGGTAGTTGTGGTCGTCGTTGAAGCGTTTGACTCTCCACCAGGCATCCATGTGGGTGATGTAAAGGTGGGCCAGACATCCTGACCTCACAACCTTCCCTCTTTTCCTCTTCTTCGTGATGCCTTTTGGGTTCTGCACATCCTGTGTCTCCTCCTTGTTTGTTTTTGGCTTGCCGTATTTCCCACAAACCAAGAGGACTCTTCTTATAGTGTCGTCTTTAATTGTTTTTCTGTATTCCAGCCTCATCCCAAACCCATGTCTGAGTGCATATTGCTTGTAGTGATCATAAGCTTCCTCATAAGTATCAAACTTCATCATTTCATCAGGAGGCTTCAGTGTGGAGTATGCCTCGGTGTTTTTGTCTCCCTGATCAGCATTTTCTCCTCCTATTTCTAGACTCGCTGGCTTGCTGACTGAATGGTCAAAGAAGCATTCTCTCCCCCTATGCTGCTAGTTTCCAGTTTTTTGCTTGTCTCTCGGACCATTGGGTTGCTTCTAGATGTAGCCCCTGTAATGTTTTTGAAGTTGTTAGTTTGTGTTATATTTCTACATGCCAAAACTTGTGGTAACTGGTACTCCATTTGCCTGGTAAAGTTTGCATGCAGTAAGATGTTTTTGTAGTTGTAAACTGAAAGCATGTAATTGTAATACAGATTGCATGATAATTCGTATGCAGTAAGTGTGGTAATTGTACCTAATTTCATGGTAACTTGTGTGCATTAAGCTTGGTGATTGTGAACTGATGCATGGTGAATGTGGTAGTTGTAAATAACATAGTTGGTAATTGCAATTCAAGTATGATGGTAACAAGTCCGTGTATAAAAATGTGGTAGCATGGTAAATGTTTTACCTTCGTCTATTTTGTTGATGTTTGCAAAACCAAAGCTTGCCGTGTGTGCATATTCACACTGTTGGTTTGTCCCCACACCACTCATTGTGATATCCACATTACCTCCATTGTCATGCGCCATTTTTTGTGTTGCAGCACCTGCTAGCACATATAATTGCATCCACCAATTCCACACTTTACAAGCAATTTTGGTTATTTTTTCACAACAACTATATTTTTTTCTTTTTCTGCACTAATTACTTCTTTTTTTATAACAAGTATCATTTTGGGAGTAGCTAGCGTATGGGAGTACGACAACGATAGTTCCTATCAACCTTATTTCATCAACATCATTTCTTATCAAAAAATTCTGGTGGCAACAATGTAAATCAACACATGGTATTATTGTAGGGTTTTAGCACCTTTGGTTCTGAGTTTTCCTGGTAAATTGTAATGAATTAGCATGATAACTTGTTCTGACATGGGTTTGTTTAATTTAAAAAGGATCTTTTTTATGCTGAATAAGTGTTAAAGGATGCTAATTATTCAATGCACACACTTTGGTAATCTACGCGAAATGGTAACTCAATTACTAATGAGAAATTTCATACATGTAGTTCTAACATGCTTCAAAAAAGATAGCTTAATAGAATGATGATGATAACCTATATGGATTTATGATGGTAACTCAATGATGAGGTAACTCAATGATGTAATCTGTAGGTAGGAACATGGATCAATTTTACCAACTTTTTGGCTTTAAAAAAGGCAAATTTATTCAATCTTTGTTGGTAACCTGACTGAATTTGAATGATAACTCAATTACAACAGAGGTATTACACACATGCAATAAAAGGGCTACCTTTTTCTGCATCTTTTTGGCTTTGTTCTTTAGTTCTTTTTGTTCTTTTCCCATGTATTTTTTGCCTTGATTTTGTTGGTATGAAATGTAAATGCAGCATGTGTATAAAGGTTGAATCACTTACCTCCTTGATTTTTTGCCTGATTATGGCGAAATTCAGACGAACTGGGGTATTTGTTCCCGTAGCATGTGGTAACCCTTGTGATGTTGATGTGGTAAACCATGCCCCTCTCTTAAATCCTTGTGTGGTTTTTTTGGTGGATCAAATATGGGGCGCAGGTCGTCGGCAATGGAGGCGCATCAGGGAGAGAGGAGAACGGATCGGGGTAGGTGGCCGTTTCTTGCAATGGAGGTAAGAAACTAGGTTTTGGGGTGGTAAGTCACATGCGGGGGAAGGTGGGCCAGAGGGGCTGTCCTTTTTATCTTGGGCCTCATGCGCTGCGTGTGCTGGGCCTCGCGAAAGAAGGCTGGGTGATCGTGGGTAGCTCCGGCAAAGCGGGTCGCGCGGGAGGGACGCGGATGTATGATCGTGCGGATCTGATGCTTAGAGTACAGTCGACTGGTCGTTAGTCGCTTCCATAGAATATTGGATACAAACAGATATATTATGCCACCTGAACTCACAAACATAAAAATGATCTTAAACAAATGACCTATGACTATATGCCTCAAAATTCTTGCGGAGACGCAATTAAATTTATTGTCATTGCCCCACCGTAGCTTAACATCGAGAAATCTAGCCATTAAAGTACTGACGGAGACCTATAGAGAATTTTTTGCTGCAATAGTAGACCGTTGCTTACGATTGAGAATGGTAATGTGCCAAGCATATCTGGGGGGAGGGCCGTCTTTTTTAGCGCCGGCGGTGAGAAATCGGCCGAGTCGCACCCACATGTCCTTGTTTATCTCCGGTCTGGGTCGAAATAATAGCCGGTGAACCCAGCCCCCCCGGGGCGCCTAGGGGCGCTAGCTGAAGCGAAAAGGCGCATGAGCCCGCTCTATCGGTGACAAACATGCCTTTTCCCGCTGCCCCCTCCCTCCATTTCCTCATTGCTTTCCCCCTTCTGCCTCACCTCTTGAAAGAACAAGTGCTCCCTGTGTGATTTTGGTAATTTATGTCAACATATCTCTTGTTGGACTAATACCTTTACCTAGTACATTTCTGATAAGTTCAATAATAGATGGCATGGACTAGAGGATGTGGAACCCCTTCAAGAAGCTAAGGACAAAGGATTGGCTCAAGCTCAAAGCACAAGAATCTACATTTTCCATTTTAGTGATCCAAGATCACATTGAGTCTATAGGAAAAGCCAATACTATCAAGGAGGGATGAGGTGTTACTTAATGAGGTTCTTGCTCAAAATGCTTAGTGATATGCTCCAAAGCCCTCAACCATTTTCTCACATCCACATATGACCCAAACCAAAAGTCAAACTCAGCCCCACCGATTCTTTCTATCCGGCGCCACCGAGTTATGATGTCATAGCCACTGCCACAAACCCTAGTCTTTTCGGTCTCACCGATAGGGATCTCGGTCTCACCGAGATGGGATTGTAATCTCTCTGTATGTATCCATTACCAAAATCGGTCCCACCGAGTTTGTGTAATTGGTCCTACCGAGATTACAATGCAAACTCTATGTTCCTCTTTGTAACATTTCGGTCTAACCAAGATGAGCGAATCTGTCCCACCGAGTTTGCCTGACCAACTCTCTGGTTGGCTTATTACCAAAATCGGTCCCACCGAGTTTGTGTAATCGGTCTCACCGAGATTACGTTATGCCCTAACCCTAACCACATTGGTCCCACTGAGTTGACATGTCGATCCCATCGAAAATCCTAACGGCCACATTATTTGCTAAATCGGTCCGACCGAGTTTCATCATTCGGTCCCACCAAGATTGGTAAGTTGTGTGTAACGGTTAGATTTTGTGTGGAGGCTATATATATACCCCTCCACCCACTCTTCATTCGTGGAGAGAGCCATCAGAACATGCCTACACTTCCAACTTACATTTTCTGAGAGAGAACCACCTACACTTGTGTTGAGGTCAAGATATTCCAATCCTACCATATGAATCTTGATCTCTAGCCTTCCCCAAGTTGCTTTCCACTCAAATCTTCTTTCCACCAAATCCAAATCCTATGAGAGAGAGTTGAGTGTTGGGGAGACTATCATTTGAAGCACAAGAGCAAGGAGTTCATTACACACCATTTGTTACTTCTTGGAGAGTGGTGTCTCCTAGATTGGCTAGGTGTCACTTGGGAGCCTCCGACAAGATTATGGAGTTGAACCAAGGAGTTTGTAAGGGCAAGGAGATCGCCTACTTCATGAAGATCTACCCCTAGTGAGGCAAGTCCTTCGTGGGCGACGACCATGGTAGGATAGACAAGGTTGCTTCTTCGTGGACCCTTCGTGGGTGGAGCCCTCCGTGGACTCACGCAGCCGTTACCCTTCGTGGGTTAAAGTCTCCATCAACGTGGATGTACGATAGCACCACCTATCGGAACCACGACTCAAAAATCTCCACGTCTCCAAATTGCGTTTGCACACTCCAATCCCATCCCTTTACATTCTTGCAATTTGCATGCTTTACTTTCCGTTGCTCATATACTCTTTGCATGCTTGCTTGACATGTATTGTGATTGTTAAACTTGTGCCAAAACTCCACTTTTACTTAAAGAAACTAAAAACTGCAACTTTTCTTGCTTAGAGTCTATTCACCCCCCTCTAGACACCTCTTCTCGATCCTTTCACCTCTCCCGCCATTCTCCTCCCGCTCCCTGCCATTCGGCCGCCATGCCGTCGAAGAAGTATTCGGCCCCTCGCTCCGCTGCCACTGCCGATTCCACCCAGCCGAAACAGAGGAAGCCGAGGGCGCCGTAGGCAAAATCACCGGGCGTGTCCAATAACGAGTGGAGGGCGGACGTTCAGCGTCAGGAGGCTGTCACCACCGACCGACGTAACATGCTCAACACAAAGAAGGCCAGGGACGTGGCCGTAGCGGCGGTGGCAGAGCAGGCAGAGGCGTCTCGCGCAGGGATGATGAATCTGCCTAGACATAGCCCGCAAGCTACATGGGGGAGCCAACAGAGTGTCGCGTCACCGGCCAAATTCTCACCGCCGCCATCGCCCTGGCGGTATGCTCCCTTGCCTGGCTACTCCGACGGTGATGCGCATGGTGGATTCAACCCCAACATCACGTTCCCACATGCCATGCCGCCGCGTGCCTCACCCTCCGGGCTGAACCCTGACCAACACAATCCCTCGCTCGCATTTGCTGGCCTCCACACCCAGTACAACTACTCACTACCGGCGCCTCTGCGCCAGGGCGCCCTACCCTTCTCACAAGCGTCGGCGCCACATTTTGGCAACCCCGACGCAACCTAGGCCGACATGGACAAGATCATCACAAGCGGCTCGGTTGCTGCCACCTCCTACCCCGGGTTCCACGGGCAAGACGACATAACGTACATTACCGTCGACATGGAAGAGGAACTAGACGATGCCGAGGAGGAGGGGAGGAGGAGGAGGATGTTAGTAATCTTGATTAGTAATCAGCAAGAAGTCTACGTGTTGTAGTAGCATTAGAGTTGGCTGTATGTGTTTGGCTTAGGTTTGCCTAACAATCAAGGTTGGCAGGTGATTAGATTAGGAAATACTAGCGTCCGAGTCTATTGCGAGTCCATAGCAGGGTCGGTTAAGTCTAGCCGGATCACGTATACACACATACACACACACACAAGGCTGCCATAAGTTTCGTATCAATACCATGAGAAAAAAGGGAAAAGAATAAAGAGAAAAATAGGGCATGACAAGGGCCCTTGGCTATCAGTTTTGTGTGCGCGTGTTCATCGTGATTTGATGTGATTGATCCTATGGGCCGAGTTCCAACAATTGGTATAGAGCAAGGTTCACGAGTCGAGCACTTGCCCCAGGGTTGTGACCCGACTAGCGCCTCGGGGTGGGCGATGGAGTCGCTAGGTGATGCAGCGATAAGGAGGATCATGCGATCATCATTGAACGAAGCGACATGGGGGAAGATGGTGGGCCATTGTCAGCAAGGCAGAGGAAGATGATCGTTGATGGGACAAGTGGTGCCGAGGTGCGGTGCCAGAAAGTCATCAAGATTCTCGTCTGGCAGAATCAAGGAGTTGTGGTGGTTAGCACGGTCAGTCGTTGTGTCAGCGTTGTCATGTACAAGTGCTCATCTTTGTGAGGAAGCGTTGAAGATGAAGTGCGCCCAGGTCGTCTATCACTAGTAGAAAACGGGCCATTTGTCTCGGTTCCAGAGCCAATTAGCCCCATTTCTGGAACCGGGACTAAAGGGTCGGAACTAAAGCCCAAAACCTTTAGTCCCGGTTCGCTTACGAACCGGGACAGAAAGGGCTCCACGTGGCCACTGCGAGGTGCCCAGGCAGGAGCACCTTTAGTCCCGGTTGGTAACACCAACCGGGACCAAAAGGCATCCACGCGTCAGCATATGGCAGGAGCAGGGTTTTTTGTTTTTTAAGGGGGGGGGTTAGGGGGTTTTGGAGGGTTAATTTAGGGGTTTCATATATTGTGTTAGCTAGCTAATAGAGAGAAGCGACCTCTCTTATCTCCGTGCTTGGTCGACGCTAGCTACTATACATATAGAGAAGACTCAACACGCTAGCTAGTAAGAAAATGAAGGAACCATTAATTACACAAGATCGTCATGAACATATATAGAGAGGAGTGCACCTCTCTTTCTCTAAGAGATTTGTCGAACAACAAGTTTCTGTATACCTATCCGACGCTACTAGCTACATATATACAATATAAGATCTCTTACAATCCCTAACATCTCATGTCATATCAATTTCCACATGGTATTCTTCGGCTTTATTGATGACGTGGTCAAGAAAGAATCCCGCCAATTCCTCTTGAATTACTCGTATGCGATCTTGTGCTAGGATTTCATCCCGCATCTGCCAGATCTAAATTGAAGAAGAGGGTCAATACATGTATATGAATGAAACTCAACACAAATGATGGTAATAAAATAAAATTGTGAATATTTCTGCTTACGCACTTGATATTGTTCTTCAGAGGAGCCCCGCTCACAGGTCGAGTGGAGGATGAACTCACAAACGTAGTATCCACAAAAATCATTCCCGCCTTCCTGCCGCAAGCACTTCATGAGAAATATAGGTTAATCAAACTGAGAAGCAAGCATGCCAAATTGTATTGATGAAACTAGCTAGAATCAATGGGAGATGTGCGGAACTAGGTAGTAGTACTTACTTTCAGGTGTGTAAATCGCAGCTCGCTCGGCAGTCCCGGAGCAATTACAGTGAACTCTTTCCAACCCTGCGAGACAAACAAAATAATTACTTGATATCAGGAAATGAACAAAGTTGCCGATATGGTGCGATAATGATCGATTGAACTTACTTCTAGAGCATTTGAGTCATGTCCGCATAGTCCTCGAGATCTTTTCGTCTCGAGTCTAGGACAGGTACTACTCCCTACTCAAGGTTAATATCTAGGAGAATAAACTGGAATCTATGCACGCATGCATAACTCATCAATTACATTACTATAACCTCGAGTAATAAGGGAAACCGAATATGCACAAGACAGTAACACTCACCTGAAGTTGTAAGGAAAGAGTATTGTGCCTTTGTTTTGATTTTGGAGCAACGATTGTAGCAAGTTGTCCTCAATTTCTGTGACATTCTTTTGAACCGTCCATTCATGTATGATATTTGGGTTAATGAACCCAATGTCATAGATTTGTGCTTTTCTGCATTCAACGATCTTCAATCTGCATAATATAGTGAGGATACTTATATATACACACGTAATGAAAGAGCTGAGCTATTATATAGAGACTTAGTTACAGAGGTAGTACTTATAGACAGTAGCAAGTCACGAGTGTTTTGTCGAGGGCCTTTTGATTATATAACTGGAATAACTCGTCAAATTCAATAGAGAACAGATCAGTTCCAACGAGGTCGTGCTCCTCTTTAATTCTCATCATCAAAGCATCCTTCCCAGACTCGCTGCAGGTTTTCATCTACCATTGATGGAATCTTTGCATCATCGTTGTTAGAGGAGGACTTCCATCTTTGACGAGAGGCTTCCCGTACTGGTATCTGAATTCGTCCACCTCCATTGTTTCAAACTCTACACCATCGCCCAGGTAATCACCAGGGTTGGTACCGGGCACCATCCCCGGCAGATTAGCAACCATATCGCTAGACACCTTGAGTGGGGGGCACGATTGGTTCGCCTGTTCGCCGAGCTGGGGATTTTTTTTCCCACTTCTTTGTTCTGCTAACCTTCTATCACTAGAAGTAGTTCATGACTGCCGCACATCTTGATATGTCCTTTTAAGAGTGCGGTAATAGTTGGAATCCAGTGGAGGCAGTGGTGGTCGCTTTAGGGCATTGATAGTGCACTTCACTTTCATCGGATCTATCATCTCCTTCGGAGGTGGAGGTTTCTTTGCAAAAAATTCCCTCACTTGGGCATCAAAGATCTCTGTGTTTTCCTTCTCGATCCTCTTGTATGGTAACTTTTCTGGAGCCTTGAGAGATGGACCGTATCTGAATTGCCTCCCGCCTTTGCTTGTACTGCTAGCTGCCGGAGAGGCAGCATCTCTCTTCCGTTATTGCTTACGAGGCAGAGAAGGAGGTGGAGTGCTCCGACGCGCCAGAGGAGTCGCAGAGGCGGCGTCTATCCTCTGCTGTTGCTGACGAGGCGGAGGAGGAGGCAGACTGCTCCGATGCACCAGAGGAGGCGAAGGAGGAGCCGGAGTGCCGTTCACATGTCGTAGGAGCTGGAGAAGGAGGCAGAGTGCCCTGATCACTCGCCGGAGGAGGAGGAGGAGGCGAATTGCCCTGACTCGCCGAAGGAGGAGGAGCAGGCGGAGGCATCCAGTTTAGAAGCTTCATGTACTCCTTCTGCCATAGACATGGAGTCTTCAGAGCAAGACCCAGCTGAATCTCCCCTTCACCTGTAGGGTGGTCAAGCTCGAGCTCCTCAAGTCCCTCCATTACTTCATCCGCCATCACAATAGCATAATGATAACCCGCAAGTATACGGGATCACAACAGTTTTCGATAACTAAGAGTGTCGAACCCAATGAGGAGCTAAAGGTAGAATAAATATTCCCTCAAGTTCTATCGACCACCGATACAACTCTACGCACGCTTGACGTTCGCTTTACCTAGAACAAGTATGAAACTAGAAATACTTTGTAGGTGTGAAAGGCTAGGTTTGCAAGACAATAAAGAGCAGGTAAATATAAACTAGGGACTGTTTAGATAAAGATGCAATAAAGTAAATATTAGTAGAGAGCTTTTTGTTACGAGAAAGTTATTTGTCCAAGGCAATCGATAACTAGACCGGTAATAATTGTTGCAATTCTATTTGAAGGAGAGGCATAGGCTAACATATCGTCCCTTACTTGGAATTCTATGCACTTATGATTGGAACTCTAGCAAGCATCCACAAATACTAAAGATTCATTAAGGTAAAACCCAACCATAGCATTAAAGTATCAAGTCCCCTTTTATCCCATACGTAAACAACCTACTTACTCGGGTTTGTGTTTCTGTTACTCACGCCACCCACCATAAGCAAATCATAAACATATTGCAAACCCTACAGCGGGCATCCCTCACGCTTGCGCGACACGGAGGGCACAATAGGACAGCACCAATAATAAAACATGCAACTCAAACCAATCACGACCATCAATTAACCCATAGGACAAAACAGATCTACTCAAACATCATAGGATAGCCATACATCATTGGGAAATAATATATAGAGTTGAGCACCATGTTTAAGTAGAGATTACAACGGATAAGAGAGAGGTTACACCGCTGCATAGAGGGAGGAAGAGTTGGTGATGAAGGCGGTGAAGTTGTTGGTGAAGATCGCGGTGATGATGATGGCCCCCGGCAGCGCTCCGGCGCCACCGAAAGCAAGGGGGAGAGGGCCCCCCTTCTTATTCTCCTTCCTTGACCTCCTCCCTAGATGGGAGAAGGGTTTCCCCTCTGTTCCTTGGCTTCCATGGCATGGGAGGGGCAAGAGCCCCTCCGAGATTGGATCTATCTCTCTGTTTCTGCGTTCTCTGATTCTACCCCTTCACCGTTTCCTTTATATCTGGAGATCTGTAACTCCGATTGGGGTGAATCTTTCGCCCAGATTTTTCTTGTAAAATTAGTTTTCTTGCGGCAAAAGAAGGGCATCAACCACCTTACGGGTGGCCCATGAGAGCCCAGGGCGCGCCCAGGGGTAGGGGGTGCGCCCCCCTATCTCGTGGCCACCCCGGACACTATTTCGCGTCGATTCTTCCTCCGAAAAATCCCAAATATTCCAAAATAATTCTCCGTACGTTTTTATCCCATTTGGATTCCGTTTGATATTGGTTTTCTGCGAAACATAAAACATGCAACAGACAGGAACTGGCATTGGGCACTGGATCAATATGTTAGTCCCAAAAATAGTATAAAAAGTTGCCAAAAGTATATGAAAGGTGAAGAATATTGGCATGGAACAATCAAAAATTATAGATACGACGGAGACGTATCAGCATCCCCAAGCTTAATTCCTACTCTTCCTCGAGTAGGTAAATGATAAAAAAGATAATTTTTGATGTGGAATGCTACCTAGCATAATCTTGATCATATCACTACAAGAAATATGCTATCTTGTGACCTCCACTATTGGTCACTGGAAGGTCATAGTTTTTCATTTGTGACCTTTTTGTGACCAAAAACAGAAGGTCAAAAGCTGAGGGTCGTAAACTGACTATAGCGACCTTCTCTGTGAGAAGGTCATGGACGTTTATGACCAAAATATTCCTACTGTGGCGTTTTGGTGACTAGAAGCCTCCCCGGTCCACGTAGGCATCTAGTGTGGCAAGCTGATGTGGCACAAGATTCAGCCCGGTCCAATTCGATTTTCTACATGGGCCTAGCCCAACAAATTTGATATTTCTATTATTATTTTTCCTATGAATTCTATTGGGCTACATGGGCCAAGCCCAATATTTCAGCCTTTTTATTTCTGGGCTTTGGCCTTTTACAGTCTATTAATTATATATTTTTGGAAAATATATTTTGGAGTTGGTCCCACTAGTCATGTTAATCTCATATATTGATCCCACACATCAGATAGTTACGAACTAGTCATATTATTTCACAAGTGGGTTGCACTGGTTAGGTTACATCTCACACACTATCAAATCACATTCATAATCACATATTCCAAACAAATAAGAGAACAAGTGAAATTCTTCAAATAACACTAAATTAGTGTATTACTATTTCTGTAGACTATTACAACCCAGGTATACCAGCTATTACAATATTACAATATTACAGTCAAATAGAACAGACAACTCTTTGCTGAGTAGCACTTCACGGCTTCGCAATTTTCTTAACGTCTTCGCACTTTCAACTTTCTTAGGCCTGGAGCTCCTGTAAAAGAGGAACCAAGCAAAGAAGTTACACACAGCTGCTCCTTACACACAGCTATATTTGCTACAGATCAGCTATCAACTCTTGATATTTATCCGGCGGGCATTGGTATGTGTAGGTACCGATGGAAGGGTGTACCTCGATGTATAGCATGAGAAGGGAGAGCTGGAGCGCCCACCTGAACTGCAGCTTGCCATAAACCATGTAGGCAAGCACCACCCGACACTTGCACATGCCGAAAAGGAGACCATGTCGTCCAGAACAGTCATGTGCACCTGCATAAACCAGAGGCACCGAAATTGAGAACGAAACCAAAATTTACACCAGACAGAAAATTAAAATATAAGTGTGGCATCACATAGCTAAATAAACCATATAATGTACCATAACATTTGCAAAAATGGAGCTGGTTCTCTCTAGGATTACTAGTCAGCTCACACTTTAAACATAACATTTGTTCATTTTATATAACAAAAAAACTTAGAAATGCCGATCGATTGCTCCAGAAATGCAATATGTAAACCCAGCTGGAATTGATAACTACAAGCTACAGCAGCTCAAAGTGGCAGTAGCTAAAATGCAAGCATTGTTCACACATCAAAATCTGTGTTTAGAATAACTGCTGAAGATGGGTTCAGCTTCTATGCCTAGAATAACATCTATACATCTACTAGTATGCAAAGTTGATCATGGTGCTACTGGCAGGCACTTGCACTGTTTTATTCTCTGCTGATCATATCAGGTTGCAAAATCTGTATAGTATTAAGTATAGACTAAGCAATATTGCATAGGCCTTTTCTTACTAGTGTTAGGTTTATAAAAAAGTTGGCCAACAACATCTATACAATATTAACATCTGTTGCTGGATTCTGGCAATCTTACCAGCATCGAAACACAGGCATGACACACAGATCAAATCAGGGCGAGGCAGACATTCTACCCAACGAGGACAACAGCCTATCCCACTACCAACTACCATCTCAAAGCGCTCGGGCAAACATCAGCTCACTTGATGAGTAAGACCCTCTAGATGTCCCTTTGGGGGATCTTGATTGCTCCGATCTTCAGCAGCAACATCAGGCTCCGGATCTGTGGCACCTGCGGACGTACTGCACACCCCAGTCTGCAAGAGATTCAAAAAATCATCACACAAACACAAGACCCAAGGACGTATTGCAACATCTTAGTCAATTAAATCACATACGGTTGTGGGGCCATGATCAACCAAAATGGTGCTTTCCTACTTGTTTTTACAACAACAACATCTCAATACACAAGCCAATATTAGACATAGACAGGAATAATGGAGAGATGCATATCAAATGCTCCTCCATAAACTTCAGTGGATACTCAAATAAGAAAAGAAGAGAATGGGATAGACAAAAGACTTATCTAATCCACAGAATGTTGTGTTGTCAGCATGGTGAAATGAGTGATGTGAATGCAGCAACATGGCCAGCATTGATGCACTCCAGCAAAGGTCTAAGCATATGGGCTCCAACAAAGGTAACGGCATAAAAATGGTATATCAATTAGCAATACAACAACAGCTAGTAATCTCTCACAACTAACGGTTGTACAGAAATTAAGAGGAAAACAAAATCACAAGCACTACTGGTAGTAGCACGTGCAGCAGTTTTTGAGTGAATAGAAGATTACTTATATTGAAATTACACAGACTAAGAACTAAGATTACTTTGTTGCAACTCTTGAGCTCTCTGCCACATTATGCTAGGTGTAATGTGACATCACAATACCAGGGAAGAATATAGTGAGGATACCACTCAAATCTCGCAGCTACAAAGATCATATAAACAGGGTGAGTTCTTAGATTCAAACTATCACTGGTAGTGTAAGTTTCTACTACATAGACATCTACTGAACCAATGGTGAATAATAGGTTATTGTAGGCAAAATCATTTGGATAACAGTAACTTGTTCAGATAGCAAATATGAAAATATTATGTTCTTGGCCTCTTCTCGAATAGCGGGTTCACCACCTTGCCCTGCAACCACACAGCAAAGCAACCCAGTCAGATCACACGCGCTAGGACTGGGAGATTCCAAGCAGGTGTTATTTCTTCCATTTATTAATTACACATGCAACACTTATTTCTTCCCGATGTTGCATGCACGAACGGATCGAGAAACATGAATCAGAAACAACATCCTCAACCACAAAATCACAGGTTTAAAAAGTGTTGCAGCAAGCTGAACCATTTTATATCATATTCACAGGTCATGGTTAAAAAACTTATGGCAGACACACAAATATATTCCTACTACGAAAACACAACTTCAGTGACCAATTTGTATGGCAATCGCTCCTATGCAGCTAAATTCATGCTGCAAAAGCTGCAAAGACAGTAGATCTCATCATCATATGGCAAATCCTAAGCGATCATTTGCTTTTATTCAGCTAAAATCCTAGTGTACTGAGGTTGCAAAGTCAATGGGTTACAACATCATTCAGCTAACCGTGACAAGTTGTAGCAAGATGAACCATTTTGATCTCATTAACACAAGTCATGGTGCGAAGCCTTGCATCGGTCACTTCGAAGCAACTAAACACTAATAGTGATAGATTTGTACGTCAATTCCTCTAACTCAGCTATAATCATAGTGTACTGAACCCGGAGGCACTGGATCACATCAACACATGGCAAGTGCACCGAATTT
This sequence comes from Triticum aestivum, assembly GCF_018294505.1. Taxonomy (NCBI): domain Eukaryota; kingdom Viridiplantae; phylum Streptophyta; class Magnoliopsida; order Poales; family Poaceae; genus Triticum; species Triticum aestivum. Next base: position 59,898,051 of record NC_057810.1, on the reverse strand, counting down.
CGAGCAGGCGTTCGCCGAATCTGCATCAAAACGATGGAATCTCACGCACACCGCAACTCGGCGCCCCAGGTAATGGCAAGCGGCAGGCCAGATCGCGACCCAGCGCGGCAGCTCTACGGCCCGAACAAACCCACCCCACCACGATCACGCAGCTAGATCTAACAGGACCAACCACCGTACCCGACCAGATCTGAGCAGCAGAGGCGAGGGGAGGAAGCACACGTACCGGCGCCAATCGCGGAGGAGGAAGCCCTCGTCGGCCAGGGTTGGTGAAGACGGGGACAGAGTTGGTGAAGAGGCCGTCATCCTCTGCCTCATGGTGCATGTCGTTGATGTTGGAGTCGGGCATGCCGAAGGGTGCGCGGCGGCGGAGTCGTGGCGGAAGGGGTAGGGGTCGGGGGAGGACGGGAAGTCGTCGCCGCCGCCCCCGAAGACGTGGACATCGATCGCCGGGGCCCGGCCGTCTGCGAAGCTGAGGAACGGGTCGTCGTGGAAGGGCGTGGCGGCCGGGGACGGCGGTGAGGTGGGTTGGTTTGGGTCGTAGATCGAGATCGAGATCTGAGGGAGGGAGAGGGCGGTGGCTGTGGGTGTGCCGCAGGAGGGGAGCCGGAGCTGGAGGAGAGCCGGAGGAGGTGGGGATCCGGCTCATGGAGGAGAGCGAGTGGAGGGGGACGGTGGTGTTCGGCGGAATCGATGGGGGCGGCGGCGCATGGAGGAGGGCGCGACTAGGGTTTGGACGAGTGGAGAGGGAGCTGCGCTGATTCGGGAGGGGGATGAGAGGGATGAGGGGTAGAGGGGGTGGGGGAGGAGGGCTGCCGTCGGATCCGGGCCTATCCAACGGTGGTCGGGCATGATCCGTGTGAGGTGCTCGTGGACCAATCAGAATGCAATAAAGGCCTTGATGACTTTATGACCATATAAATAGGTCGTAATTGATTAAAAATAAGTTCTTTTGCAGAAGAAAATCATTTTTCATTGTTGAAGTATAAAAAATAGTTTTGTTGTGATGAACCTACCAACTATATGTATTAGACAAAATTTTATGTATAATTGACCAAATGATTTTATGTAAAATGCTTTTGATCCACGAAAAAAAATCATTTTCCATTTTTTGAGTGCCCAAAATGAACTTTTTTGTGAAGAACCTACCAAATATTTCTTGCCAAATTGTACCAAATCAATTTTCCAAAATACTAGGCCATATTTAATGTACAATTGATCAAATGGTTGGGTGTCAAAAGTTTTGATCCACCTCTGGTGAAAAAGACGAATTGTCGTCGATTCAGTTGGAAGCGGGTCAAATTTGAACTGTAGCTGCCTCATAGTTTGCTATTTATTTTTCCCAAAAATCATTTCTAGGTACATAAGTATCTATTTTATCATAGAAACACCAAAAGTTTTCCAAGATTCAACTACTAGCTAGGAACGGCCAAGCCCGCCGTTTTGATCGCATTTTGAAATGGGCATAAAAAATTCAAAAAAAATCAAAAAATTGGAAAACCTTTGCATTGTGTCATTATATGTGACCAAGTTTCCAGGAAAAATATTAAACTTCCAATACGGTAATTATTTTTAAAAAGTGTTCTCAGAAATGAGCTATCATGCGTGCAGATTCATGGCTTTCAAGCCAAATGATCAATCTAATGGCCACATGCATGGCATAGTTTGTTCAAATGATCTCATATTGTGCACAAGGGTGCATCTTGGAATTCCAAACAATGTTGCCAAAGGTAGTTTTCATTTTCTTTGGACGAAAAATTCATTTTCCATTTTTCGAGTGACCGAAATGAAGTTTTTTTGTGAAGGAACTACCATATATTTGTTGCAAAATTGGACCTAATAGATTTTATAGAATACTAGGCCATATATAATGCACAACTGACAAAATGTTTGGGTGTCAAAAGTTTTGATCCACCTCTGGTGAAAAAGACAAATTTCTGCCGATTTAGTTGGAAGCGGGTCAAATTTGAACTGCAGCTGCCTCATAGTTTGCTATTTATTTTTTCCAAAAATCATTTATAGGTAAATAAGTACCTATTTAATCAGAGAAACACCAAAAAAATTCCAAGATTCAACAACTAGCTAGGAACGGTCATTCCCGCCGTTTTGACCGCATTTTGAAACGGGCATAAAAAATTCAACAAAAATCAAAAAATTGGGAAACCTTCGCATTGTGTCATTATATGTGGCCAAGTTCCCAGGAAAAATAACAAAATTGTAATACGACAATTATTTTAAAAAAGTGTTCTCAGAAATGAGCTATCATCTCTAAAGATTCACGGCTTTCAAGCCAAATGATCAATCTTATGGCCACATTCATGGCATAGTTTGTTCGAATGATCACATATTGTGCACAAGGGCGCATATTGGAATGGCAAACAATGTTCCCTAAGGAAGTTTTCATTTTCTTTGGACGAAAAAACCATTTTCCATTTTCTGAGTGCCTGAAAGGAGGTTTTTTTGTGAAGGACCTACCAAATAATTGTTGCAAAATTGGACCAAATCAATTTTCTAAAATACTAGGCCATATTTAATGCACAATTGAAAAAATGGTTGGGTGCAAAAAGTTTTGATCCACCTCTCGTGAAAAAGACAAATTCCCGCCGATTCAGCTAGAAGCGGGTCAAATTTGAACTGCAGCTGTCTCATAGTTTGCTATTTATTTTTTCCAAAAATCATTTATAGGTAAATAAGTACCTATTTAATCAGAGAAACACCAAAAAAATTCCAAGATTCAATAACTAGCTAGGAACGGTCATTCCCGCCGTTTTGACCGCATTTTGAAACGGGCATAAAAAATTCAAAAAAAATCAAAAAATTGGGAAACCTTCGCATTGTGTCATTATATGTGGCCAAGTTCCCAGGAAAAATAACAAAATTGTAACACAGCAATTATTTTAAAAAAGTGTTCTTAGAAATGAGCCATCATCTCTGAAGATTCATGGCTTTCAAGCCAAATGATCAATCTTATGGCCACATTCATGGCATAGTTTGTTCAAATGATCTCATATTGTGCACAAGGGTGCATATTGGAATGGCAAACAATGTTCCCTAAGGAAGTTTTCATTTTCTTTGGACGAAAATACCATTTTCCATTTTCTGAGTGCCTGAAATGAGTTTTTTTTGTGAAGGACCTACCATATATTTGTTGCAAAATTGGACCTAATCAATTTTATAAAATACTAGGACATATTTAATGCGCAATTGACAAAATGGTTGGGTGTCAAAAGTTTTGATCCACCTTTGGTGAAAAAGACAAATTCCCGCCGATTCAGCTGGAAGCGGGTCAAATTTGAACTGCAGCTGCCTCATAGTTTGCTATTTATTTTTTTCAAAAATCATTTATAGGTAAATAAGTATTTATTTAATCAGAAATACATGGTTTGATGGCGAGACATCGAGGTTTGGACGGTGGCCGAGGGCCCCAACTCTAGAGCGCGTAAGCTCACATGCCCGCCGCGTGGTCATCGCGTGACTGTGGCGTTGCCATGTGTTCTGGGTAGCCTAGGCATGTCTAGTGGGTTGGGCACTCCCCAGGTAGGTGCTAGGAAGAAACTTACAACATAACATTCTCACGAGGAGACCGATCAATGCTCAAACATGAATTAGCAGCCAAGTCTTTGATTAGCGGTACGGGAAATGTACATGGCTAATGGGTGTGAGTTTTGGCTGAGGATGATCAGTTACTAAGAAGACCGTCTTCACAAATTTTCACCTCAAAAGGAGGAGCCTAGGTTGTACTTGATTTGCAAACTACCACACTGGACATAACTACAAATGTTGAAGCTCGGCTCAAAATAATGAATGGATTGAGCTGGCATTTGGTGGAGGATGGTTATTTGGGCATAGGAAAGGACTGTAGAAAATGGATACTATTTGGACATGCCAAAGTGGTACTTCCTTCACAAACTGCTGCTCTGAACAGAATAGGAAAATGAATATTGTTGAGTTATTTTTGAACTAGGCAAGGAAGGTTTTTGACATATTTGATGAAGATATGATCCAAACAATTTATGAGGATTATTTGGGAATTTTTGGAATAACATAAATATAGGTTGCTTCACAACCTAGGGCAAAAATTGACACATGGACATGACACATAGGCAAAACTGATGAGATGGCGCCTAGTCATCACAACCCACCACAATCTACAAGGCTATGACCATCTATTTTGGTCGTTAACAACTAGAAATAAGGCAGCGGACCAGCCCTGTTTGCTTTGTGACCATTTGGTGTAAGGAAATTACGACCTTTCTGACCAAAATGGTTGCAATGGTTTAGGGTTTGGAGCCCCCCGAACAGCTTTTGACCAATTGGTCTGAAATGGTCATAGATCTATGACCAATTCTTCCAGGGTCACTGACAGAAGGTCACTAGTTGACATATTTCTTGTAGTGTATGTCTAATCATGGCATGAATATTAAGACACGAGTGATTCAAAGCAATAGTCTATCATTTGACATAAAAACAATAATACTTCGAGCGTACCAATAAAGCAATCATGTCTTTTCAAAACAACATGGCCAAAGAAAGTTATCCCTACAAAATCATATAGTCTGGCTGTTGCTCTATCTTCATCACACAAAGTATTTAATCATGCACAACCCAGATGACAAGCCAAGCAATTGTTTCATACTTTAATAATCTCAAACTTTTTCAACTTTCACGCAATACATGAGCGTGAGCCATGGACATAGCACTATAGGTGGAATAGAATATGATGGTGGGGGTTATGTGGAGAAGACAAAAATGGAGAAAGTCTCACATCGACTAGGCGTATCAACGGGCTATGGAGATGCCCATCAATAGATATCAATGTGAGTGAGTAGGGATTGCCATGCAACGGATGCACTAGAGCTATAAGTGTATGAAAGCTCAAACTGAAAACTAAGTGGGTGTGCATCCAACTTGCTTGCTCATGAAGACCTCGGGCATTTGAGGAAGCCCATCATCGGAATATACAAGCCAAGTTCTATAATGAAAATTCACACTAGTATATGAAAGTGATAACTCAAGAGACTCTCTATATGAAGAACATGGTGCTACTCTGAAGCACAAGTGTGGTAAAAGGATAGTAACATTGCCCCTTCTCTCTTTTTCTCTCATTTTTTCTTTTTTTCTTTTTTTTATTTTTTTTATTTTTGGTGGGCTTCTTTGGCCTTTTTTTTATTTGGGCTTCTTTGGCCTCTTTTATTTTTCATAAAGTCCGGAGTCTCATCCCGACTTGTGGGGGAATCATAGTCTCCATCATCCTTTCCTCACTGGGGCAATGCTCTAATAATGATGATCATCACACTTTTATTTACTTACAACTCAATATCTAGAACAAAGATATGACTCTATATGAATGCTTCCGGCAGTGTACCGGGATGTGCAATGATCTAGCGTAGCAATGACATCAAAAAATGGACAAGCCATGAAAATATCATGCTAGCTATCTTACGATCATGCAAAGCAATATGACAATGAATGCTCAAGTCATGTATATGATGATGATGGAAGTTGCATGGCAATATATCTCAGAATGCCTATGGAAATGCCATGATAGGTAGGTATGGTGGCTGTTTTGAGGAAGATATAATGAGGTATGTGTGATAGAGCGTATTGTATCACGGGGTTTGGATGCACCGGCGAAGTTTGCACCAACTCTCAAGGTGAGAAAGGGCAATGCACGATACCGAAGAGGCTAGCAATGATGGAAGGATGAGAGTGCGTATAATCCATGGACTCAACATTAGTCATAAAGAACTCATATACTTATTGCAAAAATCTACAAGCCATTGAAAACAAAGTACTATGCGCATGCTCCTAGGGGGGTAAACTGGTAGGAAAAGACCATCGCTCGTCCCCGACCGCCATTCATAAGGAAGACAATCAATAAATAAAATTGTGCTCCAACTTCATCACAAAGCGGTTCACCATGCGTGCATGCTACGGGAATCAAAAACCTCAACACAAGTGTCTCTACAATCCACAACCACCCACTAGCATGACTCTAATATCACCACCTTTATATCGCAAAACTATTGCAAGGAATCAAACATATCATATTCAGTGATCTACAAGTTTATGTAGGATTTTATGACTAACCATGTGAATGACCAATTCCTGTCATCTCTCTAAATAGATATAAGTGAAGCAAGAGAGTTTAATTCTTTCTACAAAAGATATGCCCACGCTCTAACAAATATAAGTGAAGCGAAAGAGCATTCTACAAATGGCGGTTTTCTATGTGAAGAGAAACATGCAATCCAAACTTCAAATGATATAAGTGAAGCACATGGAGCATTCTATAAAGCAACCAAAGACTATCTCATACCAGCATGATGCATAAAAGAAAAATGAAAACTAAATGCAAAAGACGCTCCAAGATTTGCACATAATGCATGAACAAAACGAATTCGAAAGCATACCGATACTTGTTGAAGAAAGAGGGGATGCCTTCCGGGGCATCCCCAAGCTTAGACGCTTGAGTCTCCTTGAATATTTACTTGGGGTGCCTCGGGCATCCCCAACATTGAGCTCTTGCCTCTCTTTTCCTCATATCGAGACATCCTCGATTAGACACTACATCCACACAAAACTTCAACAGAAAACTCGGTAAGATCCGTTAGTATAATAAAGCAAATCACCACTCTAAGTACTGTTGCAAACCAATTCATATTTTGTTTTTTCATTGTGTCTACTGTAATATAGCTTTTCCATGGCTTAATCCACTAATATAAACTGACAGTTTCATCAAAACAAGCAAACTATGCATCAAAAAACAGAATCTGTCAAAAACAGAGCAGTCTGTAGCAATCTGAACACTCACCATACTTCTGGTACCCCAAAAATTCTACCAAAATTAGGAAAAATAAAAAAGTTGTATAACAATACAGTGCAAAAAGAGTCAGAACCAATTGACGTTCCAGTTAAAAATGTAAAATCGAGCACTACAGCCAAAGTTTCTTTCCTGCACCGTACAAACCAACAAGCATTGTAAACATCCTAAAGGCAAACCTTGGCACATTATTTCTATAATACAATGGAATTATACAAGGGGATAATTATTTTTGATGAAAAGTTTCTATAATAAAGATTCACAAAGTTTCTGTGAGCATGAACAAAGTTCAAGGAGCTCTCCCACTTCAATAATGCTTGTCTCTCTTACTTTCACTTTCCTTTTTGAAAAGTTTTTAGGTTACCCTCTTTATTTTTTTTTGTTTTTAAACTATATGAAAGAACTCAACAGAAATAAATGACTCTCTAAAACTTCCGGGTTGTCTCCCTTGCAGCGCTTTCTTTAAAGCCATTAAGCTAGGCATTTAGTGCTCAAGTAATGAATCCACCCGGATCCCAAGGTATATCAAAGCCAATTTTAATTAACAATGATTTGTAATTTAGTAGTGAGCACAAAGTAACATATATCATGCAACAATGAAGTCTAACTCTCTTCCTATGCATCGGCATGTCATAAAAGAATAATTCATGCACACAAAGTAAAGGCCAATGCATAGTATAAACAATTTCTTGCAATTCTATCGTATTGGAAACATAGAGAGGTGGAGATATAGTTCCTCTCTCATAATGATTGCAAGTAGGAGCAGCAAGCACGTGCATATTACATTCATCAAAATCATCATGTGCAATGGTAAAAGGCAACCCATCAATATAATCCTTAATAAGCACAAACTTCTCCGATAAAGTGTAGTAGGGAGAATTCAAAAAGATAACAGGACTATCATGCGTGGGTGCAATAGCAACAATTTCATGTTTAACATAAGGAACTATAGCAAGTTCATCTCCATAAGCATAATTTATATTGGCATCTTGGCCACAAGCATAGCAAGCATCATCAAAAAGGGATATTTCAAACAAATTCAAGGGATCATAGCAATCATCATAGCAATCATCCTTCAGTAAGCACGAAGGGGAATTAAACAATGTATGAGTTGGAGGGTTACTCTCATTAGAAGGTGGGCACGGGTAGCTAATCCGCTCTTCCTCCTTTTGTTCTTCGCTCTCCTCATCATCTTTTTCATCCAATGAGCTCACTATTTCATCAATTTCTTCTTCCATAGCTTCCAGCAAAATATTAGTCTCTTCTTGGACAGCGTTGACTTTCTTCATAAAAGCATTAATATAGTAATTGTATTCATAATTTTCATAGCAATATCCAAGTATAGCAAGATTTTCCGGCCTATAACCATCATCATCAAAAGCTTCATACTTTTCAAACAAAGCTTCAATATCATAGGCAACCTTAAAAGCAACAAATTCTTCTATTTGTTCCTCATCATAGTAATCATATATACCATTAGCATAGGAAGCTAAGGTTTCATTATCATTAAATTTGCATGAAAGGGGGAGGTGTGGAGCCTCCATCCTAGAGCAACAAGTAATATCATATCTCAAGCATAGATTCCAGGCATACCAATGCAACATAATAAATTGATCGCATAATAGTTTCCCTTTTTGTGTCGAGTGATAATCCCTAAAGTATTCATGTTGATCCAACGTGTCTCCCGTTATAAAGTTGAATGGGGCTTTCTCAGGATTATCAAAGTAGTACATAATATCTCTCGCATAATGAGAGTCGGGGGTTTTAGGAGTTACCCCATCTTCATGAGTAGCAAGTACATCTAATTTTTTTGGTATTTTGCGTTCCATATCCATAACTAAAGATAGAGAACAACTAAGAACAGCAAATAAAAATTACTTAGTGATAAAGCAAACAAGCACACATGAGAATATTCACCCCACGCTATGACTCCCCGGCAACGGCGCCAGAAAAAGGTCTTGATAACCTGCAAGTATACGGGATTGCAACAGTTTTCAATAAGTAAGAGTGTCGAACCCAACGAGGAGCTAAAGGTAGAATAAATATTCCTTCAAGTTCTATCGACCACCAATACAACTCTACGCACACTTGACATTCGCTTTACCTAGAACAAGTATGAAACTAGAAATACTTTGTATGTGTGAAATGCTAGGTTTGCAAGACAATAAAGAGCATGTAAATATAAACTAGGGGCTGTTTAGATAAAGATGCAATAAAGTAAATATTAGTAGAGAGCTTTTTGTTACGAGAAAGTTATTTGTCCAAGGCAATCGATAACTAGACCGGTAATCATTGTTGCAATTCTATTTGAGGGAGAGGCATAGGCTAACATATCATCCCTTACTTGGAATTCTATGCACTTATGATTGTAAGTCTAGCAAGCATCCGCAAATACTAAAGATTCATTAAGGTAAAACCCAACCATAGCATTAAAGTATCAAGTCCCCTTTTATCCCATACGTAAACAACCTACTTACTCGGGTTTGTGTTTCTGTCACTCACGCCACCCACCATAAGAAAATCATAAACATATTGCAAACCCTACAGCAGGCATCCCTCATGCTAGCGCGACACAGAGGGCACAATAGGACAGCACCAATAATAAAACATGCAACTCAAACCAATCACGACCATCAATTAACCCATAGGACAAAACGGATCTACTCAAACATCATAGGATAGCCATACATCATTGGGAAATAATATATAGCGTTGAGCACCATGTTTAAGTAGAGATTACAGCGGGTAAGAGAGAGGTTACACCGCTGCATAGAGGGAGGAAGAGTTGGTGATGAAGGCGGTGAAGTTGTTGGTGAAGATCACGGTGATGATGATGGCCCCCGGCAGTGCTCCGGCGCCACCGGAAGCAAGGGGGAGAGGGGCCCCCTTCTTCTTCTCCTTCCTTGACCTCCTCCCTAGATGGGAGAAGGGTTTCCCCTCTGTTCCTTGGCTTCCATGGCATGGGAGGGGCGAGACCCCCTCTGAGATTGAATCTATCTCTTTGTTTCTCTCTGTTTCTGCGTTCTCTGATTCTACCCCTTCACCGTTTCCTTTATATTTGGAGATCCGTAACTCCGATTGGGGTGAATCTTTCGCCCAGATTTTTCTTGTAAAATTAGATTTCTTGCGGCAAAAGAAGGGCATCAACCGCCTTAAGGGTGGCCCACGCGATCCCAGGGCGCGTCTAGGGGCAGGGGGTGCGCCCCCCTATCTCGTGGCCACCCTAGACACCGTTTTTGCGTTGATTCTTCCTCCGAAAATCCCAAATATTCCAAAATAATTCTCCGTCCGTTTTTTCCCGTTTGGATTCCGTTTGATATTGGTTTTCTGCGAAACATAAAACATGCAACAGACAGGAACTGGCACTGGGCACTGGATCAATATGTTAGTCCCAAAAATAGTATAAAAAGTTGCCAAAAGTATATGAAAGTTGAAGAATATTGGCATGGAACAATCAAAAATTATAGATACGACGGAGACGTATCACATAACCCTATGGAATCGGATGGCAGTGAAAAGTTCTGTCGGGTTGAGGAGGTGCAACAGTGCCGACAGCCGCCTTCAAGGTGATGTTTTGCCATTTCGTCATAAGCTGGCAATGTTGAGCCTTAATGATAGCATCCACGGGGTAGCTAGGAGCTGTGAAGTCGGGCCATTGAACGAACTGCATGGAAGCCACACTGCTTCTCTGCTAAGATGGCAGGGTAGCTTCATGCCGCTGAGATGGTTGGTCGGCAGCTCGCTGGCTCTCAACTTGTTACTCTAGCTTTAGTACTCTTGCATTGAGCTTATGTATATCGCTCAGCTCCTGTTTCCTTTTCCTCTGCCGGTTTTTGTAACCGCTTGCACCGGGAAACCCAATCTTCCATGCAACGGAGCCTGACGTGCCTCGTGTTCGTCTAGGGTGCTCAGGATTCTCGAGATCCTCAGTCAGCTCGTTATTCTCTCTGTCGGGAATGAACGTCCCTTCCTGCACTGCCTTAATTACTGGCTGAAGCTTCATGACGGGTATTGCAAGTTGCTCGTCCGTACAACGACACTTCCCTGTTTGAGGGTCCAAAGTTCCCCCAACCCCGAAGAACCAAGTCCTTGAACAGTCTGGCTAGTTCAATGTCTCTGGTTCGACCCCTTTAGCAATCAGGCCAGTCTCATCTTTGTCCCACAATGGTCGGGCTTTGAGGTAGCCGTCTGACCCCGTGCGATGGTGATATAGCTTCTTTGCAGCATTTATCTTGTTTATCTCTGGCATTTCCTTACTCTTGTTCGATGTCTTGTAGGCCACAAATGCGGGCCAATGATCTTTTATCTTCTCAAATCAGCTGATGAATTCTGGAGTTTTCCCTTTGTTGACAAACGTTGATTTCAACTCTTTCTTCCACCTCCTGAATAGATCTACCATCTTCTTAAGAGCACATGTCTTGACCAGTGGCTCTATAACTTGCTTATTCGGATCCTCCTCCGGCAGTAGGGTGAAATTTTCCTTCAGTGAGGTCCAAAGATCATCTTTCTCTCTATCAGTGACATAAGAAACTTGAGGGTCTTCTTTCTTAGGCTTATTCCATAGCTGTATGCTGATCGAGATGCTGTCCCTAACAATATCTACGCACTGAGCAGAAAATGCATCCTTGGTCCGCTTGGGTTCAATAGGTTGGCCATCGTCCATGATTGCTGTGACCGTGAACTTTTCATTCGGGCACAACCTTTCCTTTGGGTCTCGTCTCGTTACCAAAGTTTGGCTGAGCAGAAAATGCATCCTTGGTCCGCTTGGGTTCAATAGGTTGGCCATCGTCCATGATTGTTGTGATCGTGAACTTCTCATTCGGGCACAACCTTTCCTTTGGGTCTCGTCTCGTTACCGAAGTTTGGCTCGATCCGGAGGGCTATAAAAGAAGAAAGAAGAGTTAATATATGTACATACCAAAACAATTAATGCATCAATTAGATAGTCACCACATGCTTAATTAATATATATACCTCGCCGGACTTTGCAACAATTGATCCTGACTCCATTCGGTCACCGGAGCCGTCATCACGGTCTCCTTTTTCCACTAGCATTCGGTCGCCGGAGCCATCATGATCATGAATTTCCTCCTCCATTGTTCGATCACCGGAGCATGCTTCATCCTCTCCTTCCAGACCATCGGTGTCTTTGAGAAATGACAAGACATCACCTTCGCTGAAGATTATATCCCCCAACAACTGTTCTTTTTCCAAGTCTCTTTGTTGATCCATAGTTTCTGCAAATATTACAACACAACAATTAATATACAAACATGAGAGATGGATATATTAGTGGCAAACATAGAGCTAGCTAGATAATCACAACAAGGAATATTAATTAGTGGTTTTGGTGCTTCTATGGTTTGGGGTGGCCTTGACAATGCTTCTAGGGTTTGGGGTGGCCGCGACGACAACACTCTTTTAACTCGGTAAATTTGGGTGGCCTCAACGCTTCTAGGGTTTGGGGTGGCGTCGACAACGCTTCTAGGGTTTGTGGTAGCCTCAACACTTCTAGGGTTTGGTCGGGCGAGAGGGGGTTGATCGATGTCCCTCCTCATGTTGAAGAGTTACTGGAGTTCTCTCATGAATGTTCGACGTCCGGACAGCCTCTCTCATGAATGTCAAAGAAGGGATTTAACAAAATGGCGCCATTCTGGATGTGCAGAAAATGATCCATATTTTTCCTGATCTCATCTACCGTTCTATATGTCACATTGTCTAGTGTCAAAGGATTCAAGAAAAGCATGGCTTCATCATTAGCCGGAAGTAAGAGGCGCATAATGGTACGAAGCTCTCTAAAATTGTTTTGGAACGGAGTCCCAGATAGGATAATTAGCCTTTTGGTACGAAGTTCAGCAAGAGACTTCCGAATATCGCTATTTCGAAGGTCTTTGCTGCAATTCGTACGAAAAAGCAAAATATTATATCTAGAACTCCATTCCAAAACAACTTTGGAGAGCTTCGTAGCATCATACGCCAGTCACTTCCGGTAAATGATGTAGTCATGGATTTCTTCAGTACTTTGACAAACAACGTGACATGTAGAAGAATATATATATATATATATATATATATATATATATATATATATATATTGGATCAACTTGTGCACATCCATAATGGGAGCATTCTTGATAAATCTCGACCCTCGACCCCTCGGCGATCCTCTAACCTCGACCCCTTGGCGATCCTCGACCCCAGACTCCTAGGCGATCCTCGAACCTCGACCCATCGACGACCCTCGATGCTCTACTCTAGTTCCCGATCCTCGACCGCTCGATGACCCTCGACCCCTCAACGACCCTCAATCCTCGACCCCTCGGCGATCCTCGAACCTCGACCCCTCGGCGACCCTTGACCCCTCGGCAACCCTTGACCCCTCGGCGACCCTCGACCTCTACCCTAGTTCCCGACCCTTGACCGCTCGGCAATCCTCGACACCCTCGTTCCCAATAAAAAATAAGAAGAGGAAGAAGAAGAAAAAAAGAGGAGAAGAAGAAGGAATAAAGGAGAAGAAGAAAAAATAGAAGAAAAAAAGAGGAGAAGAAGAAGGAATGGAGGAGAAAAAATAAATAATAGAAAATAGAATAATTCTTCTTCTCTATTCTTTCTTCTTCTCCTCTTTTCTTCTTCTTCTTTTTCCTCTTCTTATTTTTTCTCCTCTTCTTCTCCTTCTTCCTCTTCTTATTTTCCTTTTTCCTCTGCTTCTTTTTCTTCTTCTTCCTTCTTCCTTCTTCCTCTTTTCTTGTTTTTCCTTATTTTCCTTTTCCTCTCCATTGACCTAAAATCTACTAACCTAAAATGCACAAACAATACAAACTAACCCAAAATGCACTAAATCAACTAACCTAAAATCGATATCTACTAACAACCTAAACAAAAAAATAATACATATATGAAGAAAATGCTATGAACAAAACAAATTACATATAGCCACATCCATTCATCATATAGCTACCACATACATATATACATTATATATATGAACAAAAAATTAATATAAATATGAACAAAAAATACATATATGAAAAACAATTGCAATGAACAGAGCCGGGGCGGTGGCGGCTCACAGTGACGGCAGCCGGAGAGGGCGATGACGGGGGTGGCGAGGGCGCCGGCGATGGCGATGATGGGGGCGCGTGGGCCGGGGTAGGTGTCACGCCCAATATGTGACCCTATCCAAAAGGAACTCGAAGGTCCCACCAAGGATAGACCCGCATATTGAAACGCTTTTGCAAGGTGGATATCATTACATCAACATTACATAATACATGGGGATACATACATAAGGCATACAATGCCACACGAATACAACATTACAATACATAAGAGCATCATCCGACTATGGATGAATCACAAACAGAAACTCAAACGACATCCACCCTGCTAGCCTAGGCTGCCGACCTGGAACCTATCCCCTGATCGAAGAAGCAGAAGAAGAACTCAACGCAAGCAAACATCGCTCTCGCGTCATGATCGTCGCATAACCTGTACCTGCAACTGTTGTTGTAGAAATCTGTGAGCCACAAGGACTCAGCAATCCCATTACCATGGGTATCAAGACCAGCAAAGCTTAAAGGGAAAGGAAGGGGTAAAGTGGTGAGGTTGCAGCAGCGACTAAGCATATATGGTGGCTAACATACGCAAATAAGAGCGAGAAGAGAGCAAAAGGAACGGTCGTGAAACTAGCAATGATCAAGAAGTGATCCTGAACTCCTACTTACGTCAAACATAACCCAGAAACCGTGTTCACTTCCCGGACTCCGCCGAGAAGAGACCATCATGGCTACACACGCGGTTGATGCGTTTTAATTCGGATCTGGTGTCAAGTTATCTACAACCGGACATTAACAAATTCCCATCTGCCTATAACCGCAAGCACGACTTTCAAAAGATTATACCCTGCAGGGGTGTCCCAACTTAGCCCATGACAAGCTCTCGCGATCAACGAAGGAATAGACCTTCTCCCAGGAAGACCCGATCAGACTCGGAATCTTGGTTTACAAGACATTTCGACAATGGTAAAACAAGACCAGCAAAGCTGCCCGATGCGCCGACAATCCCGATAGGAGCTGCACATATCTCGTTCTCAGGGCAACACCGGATAAGTCAAGCTACGAGTAAAACCAGCCCTTGAGTTGCCCCGAGGTGGCCCCGCAGGTTGCTCGGTTCGGACCAACACTTAGACAAGCACTGGCCCGGGGGGGGGGGTAAAATAAAGATGACCCTCGGGTTGGCCGACCCAAGGGAAAGGGATAGGTGGTGGTGAGGCAAATGGTAAAACCAAGGTTGGGCCTTGCTGGAGGAGTTTTATTGAAAGCGAACTGTCAAGGGGGTCCCATAAATCACCCGACCGCGTAAGGAACGCAAAATCCGGGAACATAACACCGGTATGACGGAAACTAGGGCAGCAAGAGTGGAACAAAACACCAGGCAAAAGGCCGAGCCTTCCACCCTTTACCAAATATATAGATGCATTAATAATATAAGAGATATTGTGATATCCCAACCAAAATCCTGTCCACCATGGAGAAATCTTCAACTTCACCTGCAACTAGCAACGCTATAAGAGGGGCTGAGCAAAGCGGTAACATAGCCAATCAATGGTTTTCATAGGTAAGGTGTCAAAGGTTAGAGGTTCATGGCAACAAGGGATAGCTCGATAAACAGATGATAGGTAGCGCAGCAAAGTGATAGAACGAAGCAACTAGCATAGCAATGATAGTAGTGAGATCCAGGGTAGCGGTCATCTTGCCTGAAATCCCGCAAGGAAGAAGAACGAGTCCATGAATAAGACAAGCGGAAGTAGTTGAACGAATCCTCACGAACGCAACATTACTGGAACTAAGAAGCAACACCGGAAATAAGCAAGCAACATGGTAAATGCACAAGCATAAACATGGCATGATGCACAAACAAGTATGATGCATGACCGGTTTAAATATGCATGGCATGGCAAAGTGCACAAATAATCCTACAAATTAAGTGGAGCTCATTATGCAACTTCGTTGCATATTGACAAAACACCACATTCAAGTTATTTAGTTCGATCTCGTTTATGTACCCAACAATATTAAATGTTGATTAACATGGCAAGAGGGTGAAGCAAAGTAAAACTAGCTATCTAGTCAAGGTTAAATGAGGCCGGAAGCAACGAACAACAATTCCGGAAACTCCTCATGAGCATATTATAGGTTTGGTACTGTTCTGCCCTAAACAAAATTTTAGGATTGTTAAACATGCAAAGTAAGGCCACCATGATAAACTAGGCAAAATTCTACCCCAATTACATATAAAGTTTATTAAATTCGGAGCTACGGTTATTTAGTTACGAAATAAATCATTTTAACATGGCATTTAAGCAAATTAATGCAAACAGCAATTTAAACATTTTAAACATGGATGAAAGTTGGATATTGTGAAACTAGATGAAATTTTAAGCATTTTACATATACGACATGTTTCAATCCGATGCACGATTATTTAAATATGGGCAAAGCAAATAAATGGCATTTCTGAAAATATGCAGGCGCTGGATATGACAAAAATCACAGACTGGAAAAAATATAACCTCGGGCCCAATCTGAAACAGTGGAAGCGGCATAGGAGGATTTGGCCCAAGTGACACTGAGAGTGTGCAAAATATCAGGAAAACAGAGCAAAAATAGGGGCGGTTGGGACTCGAACCCCAGACCCCTCGCGTGGATAGTGGTTGCGGCAAGACGAAGCAGGGCCACGGGCTCACGATCGAGCGCAGCCGTGCGCGTATGCAGATGCGTGTGCGTGGAGGTGTGCCCACGAAGGTGCAGCAAAGGGGTGGCGTGTGTAGAGGACGCGCGGCAAGGAGAAGCAGGGCAAGCAGCAGCAGGAACCTGCTCGAGCATGAGCATGGCTCGGCTCGGGCGACGGCGACGCGAGAAAATCGGCGAAGCTGTCGGGTGCGGCGGCGAGTGTGAGCGTGGTGCGGTGGAGCGTGAGGGGCTCAGGTGTTGGGTGTGTGCATGTGCATGGAACAACGAACAGAGCAACGGCCTGAACATGGAAGCAAGCGGTCGCGAGCACACGCAAGAAGCAGAGAAGAACAAGGCGGGGCCGGCAGAACAGCGGGCGAGCTCGTCGAAGAAACTCCGGCGACCAAAACTCGCAGAGGAGGGCACCAAAAGATGCTGCGCTACAAGGCTATCCTCAAGGTGCTACGGATGCATCGAAACACGAACGGGAACCGCGCCGGAATTGAGGTCCCGCGGGTGTGCGCGGAAAACAGCAATGATGGCAACGGAGTATGACGGAGAAGGAGAAGGGAAGGAGCAGCGGCTCACCATGGGGGTGCTGCTGGAGTCGGCGGACTCGTCGGGGAAGCAGAGGAGCCGGCGTGGGGCTGCACTGATCGAGGCGGTGCTCGTCTCCGTGAAGAAGAGGAAGCAGGGAAGAAGACGGCAACGATGGCACTGGCTTGGCGTCCCTCGGTGACGGAGTGGAAGAAGGTGTGGTAGAGGACGGCGAGGAAGCAGATGAACGCGCCGGAGGTGGCTGGACTCGATCGGAGGGTCGCCGGCGTCGCGGACGCGCTCCCGGAAGCGGTCGGTCTCACTCGGGGAAGGAGAAGCGGGGCAGGGAAGAGGCCCTGTTGGGTGGCGGCGGAGACGGGGAAACCCTAAGGGGTTAGGTGCGGACGCCGAGGGGGATCTTATAGGGGGGTGCGGGCACGGCTGGCTTGGCCACCGTGGCCATGTGGGCGCCATGTCCTCGGCTTTTACCGTGAGGGAGAGAGAGAGCAAGGAGGACGAGGAACAGGACGCTGGGAGGCTGCAGGTGGGGTGGGCGTGGCTGCCAGCGTGGATCACCACACGGGAGGGTGAGCGAAGGAGGCTGCACGCTCGGGGAAGCTGGGCCGGCCTGGAGGTGAGGCCCAGCTGGCTATTGCGGCCGGCTGGCAAGAGTCCCAGGGCCTTCTCCTGTCCTTTTGGATTTCTGTTTATTTGAATAAACAGCTGCAATAAAAGAAAAAAATACAGGGGGCTAGGAGAGGAGCATGAGAGATATAAAAATATCCCTGGAATCTAGGAATTATGAAGTGCTTGAATAAAATGTTTTGGGATCTTTTTAGAGGTAGAAAAATAACTCAAGTTTGAATTTAGTTCAAACTTGATGCATTTTTGAACCCAACCAAAACAACTCCAAGTAGGATGCAATTGGCAGAGGGGTTTAGGAAAATGGTCTAATATTTATAGGAAAATATTGGACATTTATGGACGAAGAAAAAATATCACTTGCAAAAAAAGAAAGAAAGAAGAAGGAAGAAGGAGATGATGGTGCATTGATAGGTTGAGAGAGGAAACAAGTTGTGGAATATCAACACACACATAGATCAAGTAAATAACAAGATGAATCTCACAATGCACATGATGAGCATGGCATATGCAACAAATAAAGGTACAAAGCAAAACAAGATGACAAAAACCAAACCACAAAGGAAATATCATATCGCATCTCCGGAAAAGGCAAGAGTCGGAGTTACGAATATGGAAAGTTGTATCCGGGGAGTTACAGTAGGGGCATGGCCGGGCGCGCTCAGGGGCGGCGCGTGAGGGAGCCGACAATGGCGATGGTTGGGGCGGGCCAGGGCGCAGGGGCACGGCCGGGCGCGCTCAGGGGCGGCGGACGACGAAGGTGTGGGCGGTGGACGATGTCGACGTGGGCGCGGGGGCGGGGCAGGGGCACGGGCGACGACGACGGTGTCGGGGCAGCCTGGCGGCATCGAGGAGGTCGGCATCATCGGGGGGGGGGGGACTGTGAGATGAAAATGAAAATTTTCACAGGTGTTACTTATATACACGAAGCATTGGTCCCGGTTCGTGGCACCAACCGGGACCAATGCCCCCCTTTAGTCCCGGTTGGCGGGAAGCAGAGACCTTTGGTCCCGATTGGTGGCACGAACTAGGACCAAAGGGCTGCATTGGTCCTGGTTCATGGCACCAACCGGGACTAATGGCCTACGCCTGGCACAGCCGCGGTGCGGTGGGATGTTTAGTCCCACCTCGCTAGCTGAGACGCGTCCAAAGTGGTTTATAAGCTCTGCCCTGCCATCTCTCTCGAACTCCTCTGAACTGCAGACCTACGGGCCTAATCACACACTGCTATGCTTGTGGGCCTACTGGGCCTGAATTCTGGCCCAACTAGCTGGGTTTCTAGTCGTATTCAGGCTGTAGTGGCCAAGTAGGTGGCATTTTTTTCTTCTATT
This sequence comes from Triticum aestivum, assembly GCF_018294505.1. Taxonomy (NCBI): domain Eukaryota; kingdom Viridiplantae; phylum Streptophyta; class Magnoliopsida; order Poales; family Poaceae; genus Triticum; species Triticum aestivum. The sequence goes on along the minus strand of NC_057810.1, from coordinate 59,878,987 downwards.
TTTTGTTTTCTTTTTTGCTTTATTTTTTTGGTTTCTACTTATAGGTAAATACTTACAGTTTTTTAGTGATTCTTTTTGATGTAAGGTCACAAAAATTATAGATTTTCTATTAGTGCCATTAATTTTCAAATTTGAATAGTTTAAATTTGAATTCTTTTAAATTTGTGTGAATCACTAGTTTGTGAATAACTTTACTATAAAAATAGATTTTTGAGTGATTCTTTTTCTTGCTATTTAATATTACTGTGTTTTATCATTATATTCAGTTTGGTAATTTTTAGGTTATTTAAAACAGATTTTGTTATTTTAGTTTGCTATTAAAGTTTCTAACAAAAAATTTCTTTATGAAAATTCCTTTTGCCATTAATGTTTTGAATAGAAAATACTTTGATAATTTTAGTTGCATAAATTTTATATAATTTTAGTTTCAAAAATACTAGAGGTTTATAAAAGCTTTTTAGTTGATTTCTTTTGCTGTTAGAGTTTTATAAAAGCTTTTTAGTTGATATATTTTGCTATTGAAGAATATTATAGTTTTGTTTTAGTTGATCACAACAGAAGATTTTAATTGATTATTTTTAGTTCATTCTTTTTGCTATTAGTTTATTCTTTTTGCTATTAGTTCATTCTTTTTGCTATTAGTTCATTCTTTGAGCTAAATGACCCTAAAATTGAAAAGCACTACAAATGAACTCTGAAAAGGTTTAAAGTTGGCATGGTATCATCATTTCACCCACATAGCATGTGCTAAAAAGTTGAGGGGGTTACGGCAAAAACTGGATGCACTTCATGTACAAAATGGACAATCTCTTTCGAAGTATTAGGGTTTTAGACAAAAACTCATCTGTTACAAAGGCATTTCATTTTTTTGAACTTATTTGAACTCCAAACTTTTTGTGTGTTCAAAATGCACCATTTAAAGCCACATCATCAATTTTCAACCCCTTGAGACTTCATTTGGTATTTTCATGCATTTACTGGGTTTTTGAGCTAAATGACCCTGAAATTGAAAAGCACTACAAAAGAACTCTAAAAAGGTTGAAAGTTGGCATGGTATCATCATTTCACCCACATAGAATGTGCTAAAAACTTTAGCGGGTTACGGCAAAAACTAGATGCACTTCGTGTACAAAACGGACAATCTCTTTTGAAGTATCAGGGTTTCGGACGTTAAATCATCTGTTACAAAAGGCATTTCATTTCTTCACATGTAACTAAAGGCATCATTATAATAGTTGTGGAGAGAAAGTCTTCACTTTTTCTTTGCTTGTGTCCTTTGCTTATTGCGCCATAACCATGGATAATCTTCATCATTTAACAGGGTGCTTGGGTCAGCCTTGACTTTGAAGGGAAGAATTTCATGAAACTTTTTATAATCTTCAGACATATCTGTCTTGCCCTCTAATCCAACGATGTCTCTTTTTCCTGAAAGAACTATGTGGCACTTTGGCTCATCGTATGATGTATTCGCTTCCTTATCTTTTCTTTTTCTCGGTTTGGTAGACATGTCCTTCACATAGAAAACCTGCGCCACATCATTGGCTAGGACGAATGGTTTGTCTGTGTACCCAAGATTGTTCAGATCCACTGTTGCCATTCCATATTGTGGGTCTACCTGTACCCCGCCTCTTAACAGATTGACCCATTTACACGAAAACAAAGGGACCTTAAAATCATGTCCATAGTCAAGTTTGTTGGAAATATGCCCTAGAGGCAATAATAAAAGGATTATTATTATATTTCCTTGTTCATGATAATTGTCTTTTATTCATGCTATAATTGTATTATCCGGAAATCGTAATACACGTGTGAATACATAGACCAAAATACGTCCCTAGTAAGCCTCTAGTTGACTAGCTCGTTGGTCAACAGATAGTCATGGTTTCCTGACTATGGACATTAGATGTCATTGACAACGGGATCACGTCATTAGGAGAATGACGTGATGGACAAGACCCAATCCTAAGCATAGCACAAGATCGTGCAGTTTGTTTTGCTAGAGCTTTTCCAATGTCAAGTATCTTTTCCTTAGACCATGAGATCGTGTAACTCTTGGATACCGTAGGAGTGCTTTGGGTGTACCAAACGTCACAACGTAACTGGCTGACTATAAAGGTGCACTATAGGTATCTCCGAAAGTGTCTGTTGGCTTGACACGGATCGAGACTGGGATTTGTCACTCCGTATGACGGAGAGGTATCACTGGGCCCACTCGGTAGTGCATCATCATTATGAGCTCAAAGTGACCAAGTGTCTGGTCACGGGATCATGCATTACGGTACGAGTAAAGTGACTTGCCGGTAACGAGACTGAACGAGGTATTGGGATACCGACGATCGAGTCTCGGGCAAGTAACGTACTGATTGACAAAGGGAATAGTATACGGGGTTCCTCGACATCGTGGTTCATCTGATGACATCATCGAGGAGCATGTGGGAGCCAACATGGGTATCCAGATCCCGCTGTTGGTTATTTACCGGAGAGCCGTCTCGGTCATGTCTGCATGTCTCCCGAACCCGTAGGGTCTACACACTTAAGGTTCGGTGACGCTAGGGTTATTAGGAAGACTTGTATGTGATTACCGAATGTTGTTTGGAGTCCCGGATGAGATCCCGGACGTCACGAGGAGTCCCGGAATGGTCCGGAGGTGAAGATTTATATATGGGAAGTTGTCATACGGACATCGGAAAGTTTCGGGGGCATATCGGTATTGTACCGGGGCCACCGGAGGGGTTCCGGGGGTCCACCGGGAGGGGCCACCCCTCTCGGAGGGCCACATGAGCCGCAAGGGGCAGGGAACCAGCCCCTAGTGGGCTGGGCGCGCCCCCCCTTGGGCCCATGCGCCAAGGGTTGGGGGGGGGAACCCTAGTGGGGGCGCCCCCCTTGCTTGGGGGGCAAGCCCCCCTCCCTGGCCGTCGCCCCCCCTCTAGATCTCATCTAGAGGGGGCCGTCCCCCGTCCCCCTTCCCCTATAAATAGAGGGGCGAGGGGAGGGCTGAACACCTGATCCAAGGCACAGCCCCTCCCCTCCCCAACACCTCTCCTCCTCCGTTGAGTGCTTGGCGAAGCCCTGCCGGAGTACTGCCTCTCCACCATCATCACGCCGTCGTGCTGCTGCTGGAGCCTTCTTCCTCAACCTCTCCTTCCCCCTTGCTGGATCAAGAATGAGGAGACGTCGTCCGTTCCGTACGTGTGTTGAACGCGGAGGTGCTGTCCGTTCAGCACTTGGTCATCGGTGATTTGGATCACGGCGAGTACGACTCCATCATCCCCGTTCCCTTGAACGCTTCCGCACGCGATCTACAAGTGGTATGTAGATGCAATCTCTCTCCCATGACTCGTTGCTTAGATGAACTCATAGATGGATCCTGGTGAAACCGTAGGAAATTTTTTAATTTTCTGCAACGTTCCCCAACAGTGGCATCATGAGCTAGGTCTATGCGTAGTTCTCTATTGCACGAGTAGAACACAATTTGTTGTGGGCGTAGATCTTGTCAACTTGCTTGCCGCTACTAGTCTTTTCTTGCTTCAGCGGTATTGTGGGATGAAGCGGCCTGGACCGACCTTACACGTATGCTTACGTGAGACAGGTTCCAGCGACTGACATGCACTAGTTGCATAAGGTGGCTAGCGGGTGTCTGTCTCTCCTACTTTAGTTGGAGCGGATTAGATGAAAAGGGTCCTTATGAAGGGTAAATAGAAGTTGACAAAATCACGTTGTGGTTATTCGTAGGTAAGAAAACGTTCTTGCTAGAACCCAATTGCAGCCACGTAAAAGATGCAACAACAATTAGAGGACGTCTAACTTGTTTTTGCAGCAATTGTCATGTGATGTGATATGGCCAGAAGTTGTGATGAATGATGAATGATATATTGTGATGTATGATATCATGTTCTTGTAATAGGAATCACGACTTGCATGTCAATGAGTATGACAACCGGCAGGAGCCATAGGAGTTGTCTTTATTTTTTGTATGACCTGCGTGTCATTAAAGAACGCCATGTAAATTACTTTACTTTATTGGTAAACGCGTTAGCCATAGAAGTAAAAGTAGTCATTGGCGTGACAACTTCATGAAGACACAATGATGGAGATCATGATGATGGAGATCATGGTGTCATGCCGGTGATGAAGATGATCATAGAGCCCCGAAGATGGAGATCGAAGGAGCTATATGATATTGGCCATATCATGTCACTACTATATAATTGCATGTGATGTTTATTATGTTTTATGCATCTTGTTTACTAAGAACGGCGGTAGTAAATAAGATGATCCCTTATAATAATTTCAAGAAAGTGTTCCCCCTAACTGTGCACCATTGCTGAAGTTCGTCGTTTCGAAGCACCACGTGATGATTGGGTGTGATAGATCCTTACGTTCACATACAACGGGTGTAAGATAGATTTACACATGCAGAACACTTAGGGTTAACTTGACGAGCCTAGCATGTACAGACATGGCCTCGGAACACAGAGACCGAAAGGTCGAACATGAGTCGTATGGAAGATATGATCAACATGGAGATGTTCACCGATGATGACTAGTCCGTCTCACGTGATGATCGGACACAACCTAGTCGACTCGGATCGTGTAACACTTAGATGACTAGAGGGATGTCTAATCTGAGTGGGAGTTCATTAAATAATTTGATTAGATGAACTTAATTATCATGAACTTAGTCTAAAACTTTTGCAAAATATGTCTTGTAGATCAAATGGCCAACGCTCATGTCAACATGAACTTCAACGCGTTCATAGAGAAAACCAAGCTGAAAGATGATGGCAGCAACTATTCGGACTGGGTCCGGAACCTGAGGATCATCCTCATAGCAGCCAAGAAAGATTATGTCCTAGATGCACCGCTAGGTGAAGCACCCATCCCAGAGAACCAAGACGTTATGAACACTTGGCAATCACGTGCTGATGATTACTCCCTCGTTCAGTGCGGCATGCTTTACAACTTAGAACCGGGGCTCCAAAAGCGTTTTGAGAAGCACGGAGCATATGAAATGTTCGAGGAGCTGAAAATGGTTTCCCAAGCTCATGCCCGGGTCGAGAGATATGAAGTCTCCGACAAGTTCTATAGTTGTAAGATGGAGGAAAACAGTTCTGTCAGTGAGCACATACTCAAAATGTCTGGGTTGCACAACCGCCTGTCCTAGCTGGAGATCAACCACCCGGAAGAGGCGGTCATTGACAGAATCCTTCAGTCGCTCCCACCGAGCTACAAGAGCTTTGTGTTGAACTACAATATGCAGGGGATGGTGAAGACTATTCCTGAAGTATTCTCAATGCTGAAGTCAGCAGAGGTTGAAATCAAGAAAGAACATCAAGTGTTGATGGTCAATAAGACCACTAAGTTCAAGAAGGGCAAGGAAAAGAAGAACTTTAAGAAGGTGGCAAAGATGTTGCCGTGCCCAGTAAGCCATTTGCCGGGAAGAAGTCAAAGAATGGACCCAAGCCTGAGACTGAGTGCTTTTATTGCAAGAGGAAGGGTCACTGGAAGCGGAACTGCCCCAAATACTTAGCGGACAAGAAGGCCGGCAACACTAAGGGTATATTTGATATACATGTAATTGATGTGTACCTTACCAGTACTCGTAGTAACTCCTGGGTATTTGATACTGGTGCCGTTGCTCACATTTGTAACTCACAGCAGGAGCTGCGGAATAAGCGGAGACTGGCGAAGGACGAGGTGACGATGTGCGTCGGGAATGGTTCCAAGGTCGATGTGATCGCCGTCGGCACGCTACCTCTACATTTACCTACGGGATTAGTTTTAAACCTCAATAATTGTTATTTAGTGCCAAGTTTGAGCATGAACATTGTATCTGGATCTTGTTTGATACGAGATGGCTACTCATTTAAATCCGAGAATAATGGTTGTTCTATTTATATGAGAGATATGTTTTATGGTCATGCCCCGATGGTCAATGGCTTATTCTTCATGAATCTCGAACGTAATGTTACACATATTCATAGTGTGAATACCAAAAGATGTAAAGTTGATAACGATAGTCCCACATACTTGTGGCACTGCCGCCTTGGTCACATTGGTGTCAAGCGCATGAAGAAGCTCCATGCTGATGGACTTTTAGAGTCTCTAGATTATGAATCATTTGACACATGCGAACCATGCCTCATGGGCAAAATGACCAAGACCCCGTTCTCCGGAACAATGGAGCGAGCAACCAACTTATTGGAAATCATACATACTGATGTGTGTGGTCCAATGAGCGTTGAGGCTCGCGGAGGATATCGTTATGTTCTCACTCTCACCGATGACTTGAGTAGATATGGGTATGTCTACTTGATGAAACACAAGTCTGAGACCTTTGAAAAGTTCAAGGAATTTCAGAATGAAGTAGAGAATCAACGTGACCGAAAGATAAAGTTCTTACGATCGGATCGTGGAGGAGAATATTTAAGTCACGAATTTGGTACACACTTAAGAAAATGTGGAATCGTTTCACAACTCACGCCGCCTGGAACACCTCAGCGTAACGGTGTGTCCGAACGTCGTAATCGCACTCTATTGGATATGGTGCGATCTATGATGTCTCTTATCGATTTACCGCTATCATTTTGGGGATACGCTCTAGAGACAGCTACATTCACTTTAAATAGGGCACCGTCTAAATCCGTTGAGACGACATCGTATGAATTATGGTTTGGGAAGAAACCTAAGCTGTCGTTTCTAAAAGTTTGGGGATGCGATGCTTATGTCAAGAAACTTCAACCTGAAAAGCTCGAACCCAAGTCGGAAAAATGCGTCTTCATAGGATACCCTAAGGAAACCATTGGGTATACCTTCTACTTAAGATCCGAAGGCAAGATCTTTGTTGCCAAGAACGGATCCTTTCTGGAAAAAGAGTTTCTCTCGAAAGGAGTAAGTGGGAGGAAAGTAGAACTCGATGAAGTACTACCTCTTGAACCGGAAAGTAGTGCAGCTCAGGAAAACGTTCCTATGGTGCCTACACCGAATGGAGAGGAAATTAATGATGATGATCAAGGTACTTCTGATCAAGTTGCTACTGAACTTCGTAGGTCCACAAGGACACATTCCAAACCAGAGTGCTATGGCAACCCTGTCCTGGAAATCATGTTGTTAGACAACGGTGAACCTTCGAACTATGAAGAAGCGATGGCGGGCCCAGATTCCAACAAATGGCTAGAATCCATGAAATCCGAGATAGAATCCATGTATGAAAACAAAGTATGGACTTTGACTGACTTGCCCGATGATCGGCGAGCGATAGAAAATAAATGGATCTTTAAGAAGAAGACGGACGCGGATGGTAATGTCACCATCTATAAAGCTCGACTTGTCGCTAAGGGTTATCGGCAAGTTCAAGGGATTGACTACGATGAGACTTTCTCTCCCGTAGCGAAGCTTAAGTCCATCCGAATCATGTTAGCAATTGCCGCATACTATGATTATGAGATATGGCAGATGGACGTGAAAACGGCATTCCTTAACGGGCATCTTAAGGAAGAACTGTATATGATGCAGCCGGAGGGTTTTGTCGATCCTAAGAATGATAACAAAGTATGCAGGCTCCAGCGATCCATTTATGGGCTGGTGCAAGCATCTCGGAGTTGGAACATTCGCTTTGATGAGATGATCAAAGCATTTGGGTTTATGCAGACTTATGGAGAAGCCCGCGTTTACAAGAAAGTGAGTGGGAGCTCTGTAGCATTTCTCATATTATATGTAGATGACATACTTTTGATGGTAAATGATATAGAATTCTTGGACAACATTAAGGCCTACTTGAATAAGTGTTTTTCAATGAAGGACCTTGGAGAAGCTGCTTACATATTAGGCATCAAGATCTATAGGGATAGATCGAGATGCCTCATAGGTCTTTCACAAAGCACATACCTTGATAAGATTTTGAAGAAGTTCAAAATGGATCAGTCCAAGAAAGGGTTCTTGCCTGTAATGCAAGGTGTGAGATTGAGCTCGGCTCAATGCCCGACCACGGCAAAAGATAAAGAAGAGATGAGCGTCATCCCCTATGCCTCAGCCATAGGATCTATTATGTATGCCATGCTGTGTACCAGACCTGATGTAAACCTTGCCGTAAGTTTGGTAGGAAGGTACCAAAGTAATCCCGGCAAGGAACACTGGACATCGGTCAAGAATATCCTGAAGTACCTGAAAAGGACAAAGGACATGTTTCTCGTTTGTGGAGGTGACGAAGAGCTCGTCGTAAAGGGTTACATCGACGCTAGCTTTGACACAGATCTGGATGACTCTAAGTCACAAACCGGATACGTGTATATGTTGAATGGTGGAGCAGTAAGCTGGTGCAGCTGCAAGCAAAGCGTCGTGGCGGGATCTACATGTGAAGCGGAGTACATGGCAGCCTCGGAGGCAGCGCATGAAGCAATTTGGGTGAAGGAGTTCATCACCGACCTAGGAGTCATACCCAATGTGCCGGGGCCGATCAAACTCTTCTGTGACAACACTGGAGCTATTGCCCTTGCCAAGGAGCCCAGGTTTCACAAGAAGACCAGGCACATCAAGCGTCGCTTCAACTCCATCCGTGAAAATGTTCAAGATTGAGACATAGATATTTGCAAAGTACATACGGATCTGAATGTCGCAGATCCGTTGACTAAACCTCCCTCGCGAGCAAAACATGATCAACACCAGAACTCTATGGGTGTTCGATTCATCACAATGTAACTAGATTATTGACTCTAGTGCAAGTGGGAGACTGTTGGAAATATGCCCTAGAGGCAATAATAAAAGGATTATTATTATATTTCCTTGTTCATGATAATTGTCTTTTATTCATGCTATAATTGTATTATCTGGAAATCGTAATACACATGTAAATACATAGACCACAATACGTCCCTAGTAAGCCTCTAGTTGACTAGCTCGTTGGTCAACAGATAGTCATGGTTTCCGGACTATGGACATTAGATGTCATTGACAACGTGATCACGTCATTAGGAGAATGACGTGATGGACAAGACCCAATCCTAAGCATAGCACAAGATCGTGTAGTTCGTTTTGCTAGAGCTTTTCCAATGTCAAGTATCTTTTCCTTAGACCATGAGATCGTTTAACTCCCGGATACCGTAGGAGTGCTTTGGGTGTACCAAACGTCACAACGTAACTGGGTGACTATAAAGGTGCACTACAGGTATCTCCGAAAGTGTCCGTTGGGTTGACACGGATCGAGACTGGGATTTGTCATTCCGTATGACGGAGAGGTATCACTGGGCCCACTCGGTAGTGCATCATCATTATGAGCTCAAAGTGACCAAGTGTCTGGTCACAGGATCATGCATTACGGTACGAGTAAAGTGACTTGCCGGTAACGAGACTGAACGAGGTATTGGGATACCGACGATCGAGTCTCGGGCAAGTAACGTACCGATTGACAAAGGGAATAGTATACGGGGTTGATTGAATCCTCGACATCGTGGTTCATCCGATGACATCATCGAGGAGCATGTGGGATCCAACATGGGTATCCAAATCCCGCTGTTGGTTATTGACCGGAGAGCCGTCTCGGTCATGTCTGCATGTCTCCCGAACCCGTAGGGTCTACACACTTAAGGTTCGGTGACGCTAGGGTTATTAGGAAGACTTGTATGTGATTACCGAATGTTGTTCGGAGTCCCGGATGAGATCCCGGACGTCACGAGGAGTCCCGGAATGGTCCGGAGGTGAAGATTTATATATGGGAAGTTGTCATACGGACATCGGAAAGTTTCGGGGGCATATCGGTATTGTACCGGGGCCACCGGAGGGGTTCCGGGGGTCCACCGGGAGGGGCCACCCCTCTCGGAGGGCCACATGAGCCGCAAGGGGCAGGGAACCAGCCCCTAGTGGGCTGGGCGCGCCCCCCCTTGGGCCCATGCGCCAAGGGTTGGGGGGGGGAACCCTAGTGGGGGTGCCCCCCTTGCTTGGGGGGCAAGCCCCCCTCCCTAGCCGCCGCCCCCCCTCTAGATCTCATCTAGAGGGGGCCGGCCCCCTTCCCCCTTCCCCTATAAATAGAGGGGCGAGGGGAGGGCTGAACACCTAATCCAAGGCGCAGCCCCTCCCCTCCCCAACACCTCTCCTCCTCCGTTGAGTGCTTGGCGAAGCCCTATCGGAGTACTGCCTCTCCACCATCATCACGCCGCCGTGCTGGTGCTGGAGCCTTCTTCCTCAACCTCTCCTTCCCCCTTGCTGGATCGAGAAGGAGGAGACGTCGTCCGTTCCGTACGTGTGTAGAACGCGGAGGTGCTGTCCGTTCAGCATTTGGTCATCGGTGATTTGGATCACGGCGAGTACAACTCCATCATCCCCGTTCCCTTGAACGCTTCCGCACACGATCTACAAGTGGTATGTAGATGCAATCTCTCTCCCATGACTCGTTGCTTAGATGAACTCATAGATGGATCTTGGTGAAACCGTAGGAATAATTTTAATTTTCTGCAACGTTCCCCGACAAAGTTCCCATATGCCCACTATGTAACCATAATATGTGTCCTTTCCCCTCTTGGTTGCTGCATCAAAGTGGACACTACTATTTTGGTTGGTGCTCTTTTGATCTTGGGCGATCATGTAAAATGTATTCGCATTTATCTCATACCCTTTGTAAGTCAATAAAGTCGAAGATGGTCCCCTGGCCAACGAGTACATCTCATGAGAAACAGTGTTGTCACCCCTCAGATGTGTGTCCAACCAACTGCCGAAAGTCCTTATGTGTCCACATGTAATACAGTCGTCACACTGCTCCGGGTGTTTGGAGCGTAGAATGTTGTTGTGTTCATCGACGTATGGGGTCACCAAGGTAGAATTCTGTAGAACTGTGTAGTGTGCTTGAGACCAAGAATGCATGTCCCTACATATTATTGAGTCCCATCCCGATAACCCAGAAGTATAGGGGATCGCAACAGTTTTTGAGGGTAAGTATTTAACCCTTATTTATAGATTTGACACAAGGGGAGCCAATGAATATTTGAAGGTATTAGTGATACGTCCATTTTGCATCATGCTTTTATATCAATATTTATTGCATTATGGGCTGTCATTACACATTATTTTACAATACTTATGGCTATTCTCTCTTATTTTACAAAGTTTATCATGAAGAGGGGGAATGCCGGCAGCTGGGATTCTGGCTGGAAAAGGAGCAAATATTGGAAACCTATTCTGCACAGCTCCAAAAGTCCCGCAACTCCACGAAAGTTATTTTTGGATTTAATAAGAATTATTGGGCAAAGAAAGTACCGGAGGGGGCCCACACCATGGCCAGGAGGGTGGGGGCGCACCCCCCCTACCGGGTGCGCCCCCTGTCTCCTGGGCTCCCTGGTGGCCCTCCAGTGCCCATCTTCTACTATATGAAGTCTCCTGTCCTGGAAAAAATCATAAGCACACTCACGAGACGAAACTCCGCCGCCACGAGGCGGAACCTTGGCGGAACCAATCTAGGGCTCCGGTGGAGCTGTTCTGCCGAGGAAACTTCCCTCCGGGAGGGGGAAGTCATCACCATCGCCATCACCAACGATCCTCTCATCGGGAGGGGGTCAATCTCCATCAACATCTTCACCAGCACCATCTCCTCTCCAAACCCTAGTTCATCTCTTGTATCCAATCTTGTATCAAAACCACAAATTGATACCTGTGGGTTGCTAGTAGTGTTGATTACTCCTTGTAGTTGATGCTAGTTGGTTTATTTGGTGGAAGATCATATGTTCCCATCCTTAATGCATATTAATACTCCTCTGATCATGAACATGAATATGCTTTGTGAGTAGTTATGTTTGTTCCTGAGGACATGGGTGAAGTATTGCTATTAGTAGTCATGTGAATTTGGTATTCGTTCGATATTTTGATGAGATGTATGTTGTCTCTCCTCTAGTGGTGTTATGTGAACATCGACTACATGACACTTAACCATTATATGGGCCTAGAGGAAGGCACTGGGATTTAATAAGTAGATGATGGGTTGCTAGAGTGACAGAAGCTTAATCTTAAACCCTAGTTTATGCGTTGCTTCGTAAGGGGCTGATTTGGATCCATATGTTTCATGCTATGGTTAGGTTTACCTTAATACTTCTTTTGTAGTTGCGGATGCTTGCAATATGGGTTAATCATAAGTGGGATGCTTGTCCAAGTAAGGGCAGTACCCAAGCACCGGTCCACCCACATATCAAACTATCAAAGTACCGAACGCGAATCATATGAGCGTGATGAAAACTAGCTTGACGATAATTCCCATGTGTCCTCGGGAGCACTATTCTCATTATAAGAAATTGTCCAGGCTTGTCCTTTGCTACAAAAAGGATTGGGCCACCTTTATGCACCTTATTTACTTTCATTACTTGTTACCCGTTAGAAATTATCTTATCACAAAACTATCTGTTACCTATGATTTCAGTGCTTGCAGAGAATACCTTACTGAAAACTGCTTGTCATTTCCTTCTACTCCTCGTTGGGTTCGACACTCTTACTTATCAAAAGGACTACGATAGATCCCCTATACTTGTGGGTCATCAAGACTCTTTTCTGGCGCCGTTGCCGGGGAGTGAAGCGCCTTTGGTAAGGAAACATTTATATAGTGTGCTGAATTTTTTTTCACTTGTTACTATGGAAACTAATCCTTTGAGGGGCTTGTTCGGGGTATCTTCGCCCCGACCAGTAGAGCAAAGAGTTTATCCTCAACCTACTGAACCTACTAAAAATGTTTACTTTGAAATTACTTCGGGTATGATAGAGAAACTGCTAGCTAATCCCTTTGGAGGAGATGGAACATTGCATCCTAATTTACACCTTATCTTTGTGGATGAAGTTTGTGGATTACTTAAGCTTGCAGGTATTCCTAATGATGTTGTTAAGAGGAAGGTTTTCCCTTTATCTTTGAAGGTAGACGCATGACATGGTATAGGCTATGTGATGATACGGGATCTTGGAATTATAAATGATTGAAGTTGGAATTTCACCAGAAGTTCTATCCTATGCATCTTGTTCACCGTGATCGTAATTACATATATAATTTTTGGCCTCGCGAAGGAGAAAGCATCGCTCAATCTTGGAGGAGGCTTAAGTCAATATTATATTCATGCCCCAATCATGAGCTCTCAAGAGAAATGATTATTCAATATTTTTATGCTCGGTTTTCTCTCAATGATCGCACCATGCTTGATACTTCTTGTGATGGCTCTTATATGCTGAAGACTACTGAATTCAAGTGGGACTTATTGGAAAGAATTAAATGCAACTCTGAAGATTGGGGTTCCGACGATGGTAAGGAGTCAGGTATAACACCTAAGTTTGATTGTGTTAAATCTTTTATGGATACCGATGCTTTTCATGGATTTAGCGCTAAATATGGACTTGGCTCTGAGATAGTAGCTTCTTTCTGTGAATCTTTTGCTGCTCACATTGATCTCCCTAAGGATAAGTGGTTTAAATATAATCCTCCCATTAAAGTAAAAGTAGTTGCACCTATTACAGTTGGAGAAAATACTATCACTTATAATGATCCTATTGTTCCTACTACTTATGTTGAGAAACCACCTTTCCCTGTTAGAATGAAGGATCATGCTAAAGCTTCAACTGTTGTTCGTAAGAGTAATACTTGAACTTATACACCTCCTGAGCAAATTAAAGTTGAACCTAGTATTGCTATGGTTAAAGATCTCTTGGATGATAATATAGATGGGCATGTTATTTACTTCTGTGGTGAAACTGCTAATATTGTTAAACCAGATGCTAAAATACATAGACCTGTTGTAGGCATGCCTGTTATTTCTGTTAAAATAGGAGATCACTGTTATCATGGCTTATGTGATATGGGTGCTAGTGCTAGTGCAATACATGTTTCCTTATACAAAGAAATTATGCATGATATTGCACCTGCTGAGTTAGAAGATATTGATGTTACAATTAAACTTGCGAATAGAGATACTATCTCACCAGTTGGGATTGTTAGAGATGTTGAAGTCTTGTGTGGGAAAGTTAAATACCCTGCTGATTTCCTTGTTCTGGGTTCCCCACAAGATGACTTTTGTCCCATTATATTTGGTAGACCCTTCTTGAATACTGTTAATGCTAAGATTGATTGCAAAAAGGATGTTCTTACGATTGGCTTGGATGATATGATTCATGAGTTTAATTTTGCTAAATTTCATAGACAACCCCGTGATAAAGAATTACCTAGTAAAGATGAAATTATTGGTCTTGCTTCTATTTCCGTGCCTCCTACTGATCCGTTAGAACAATATTTGCTAGGCAATGAAAATGATATGTTTATGAATGAAAGAAGGGAAATAGATGAAGTATTCCTTCAACAGGGTCCTATTTTGAAACACAATTTGCCTGTTGAAATCCTAGGGGATCCTCCTCCACCCAAGGATGATCCCGTGTTTGAGCTAAAACCATTACCCGATAATCTTAAATATGCTTATCTTGATGAAAAGAAGATGTATCCTGTTATTATTAGTGCTAACCTTTCAGAGCAAGAAGAGGGAAGATTATTGAAAACTCTAAAGAAGCACCGTGCTGCTATTGGATATACTCTGGATGATCTTAAGGGCATTAGTCCCACTCTATGCCAACAAAAAATTAAAGTGGAGAAAGATGCCAAACTAGTTATAGATCATCAACAACGATTAAATCCTAAGATGAAAGAAGTGGTAAGAAAGGAGATACTAAAGCTCCTTGAGGCAGGTATAATTTATCCCGTTGCTGATAGTGAATGGGTAAGCCCTGTCCATTGTGTCCCTAAAAAGGGAGGTATTACTGTTGTTCCTAATGATAAAGATGAGCTGATTCCACAAAGAATTATTACAGGTTATAGGATGGTAATTGATTTCCGTAAGTTAAATAAAGCTACTAAGAAAGATCATTACCCTTTACCTTTTATTGATCAAATGCTAGAAAGACTATCCAAACATACACATTTCTGCTTTCTAGATGGTTATTCTGGTTTCTCTCAAATGCCTGTGTCAGCGGAGGATCAATCAAAAACTACTTTTACTTGCCCTTTCGGTACTTTTGCTTATAGACGTATGCCTTTTGGTTTATGTAATGCACCTGCTACCTTTCAAAGATGCTCGTAAGTTTGTCTTGTCTTGTGATGAATGTCAAAGAATTGGTAATATTAGTAAACATCAAGAAATGCCTATGAATTATTCTCTTGTTATTGAACCATTTGATGTTTGGGGCTTTGATTATATGGGACCTTTTCCTGCTTCTAATGGGTATACACATATTTTAGTTGCTGTTGATTACGTTACTAAGTGGGTAGAAGCTATTCCAACTAGTAGTGCTGATCATAACACCTCTATTAAGATGCTTAAATAAGTTATTTTTCCGAGGTTTGGAGTCCCTAGATATCTCATGACTGATGGTGGCTCACATTTTATTCATGGTGCTTTCCGTAAAATGCTTGCTAAGTATGATGTTAATCATAGAATTGCATCTCCTTATCACCCACAGTCTAGTGGTCAACTAAAGTTGAGCGATAGAGAGCTCAAATTAATTTTGCAAAAGACTGTTAATAGGTCTAGAAAGAATTGGTCCAAGAAACTTGATAATGCATTATGGGCCTATAAAACTGCATATAAAAATCCTATGGGTATGTCTCTGTATAAGATGGTTTATGGAAAAGCATGTCACTTACCTCTTGAACTTGAACATAGAGCATATTGGGCTATTATGGAGCTCAACTATGACTTCAAACTTTCCGGTGAGAAGAGGTTATTTGATATTAGCGCACTTGATGAATGGAGAACCCAACCTTATGAGAATGCCAAGCTGTTTAAAGAAAAAGTTAAAAGATGGCATGAGAAAAGAATACAAAAGCGTGAGTTCAACATAGGTGATTATGTGTTGCTATTCAACTCTCGTTTAAGATTTTTTGCAGGTAAACTTCTCTCTAAATGGGAAGGTCCTTACGTTATCAAGGAGGTCTATCGTTCCGGTGCTATAAAAATCAACCACTTCGAAGGCACAAGTCCGAGGGTGGTGAACGATCAAAGAATCAAACATTATATCTCAGGTAACCCTATCAATGTTGAAACTCATATTATTGAAACCGTAACCCCGGAGGATACATAAGGGACACTTTCCAAAACGTTTTAGACTCCGAAAAGGAATAGGTATGTGGTATGGTAAGTAAACCGACTCCAAAACAATTCTAATGGCAATTTCTCTCGGTTTTGGAATATTTGAAAATTTTGGAAAGAAAGAACTAATCCGGGAAGGACACGAGGCCTCCACGAGGGTGGAGGGCGCCCCCCCTATTGGGTGCGCCCCCCTGTCTCGTGGGCAGCTTGTGTGCCTCCCGGACTCTGTTTTCTTGTACGTTGCATATTTTGGTCGGTAAAAATTCATTATATAATCTCCCGAAAGTTTTGACCACTGTATCAAGCAAAAATCTTCTTTTTTCGTTTCGAGCTGTTTCAGTCACAGATTTGAGCAACATGTCATCTCAGGATTCGGAGGGAGAAAGCTATGTGGCTGATTACCTTGCAGACCCTAAAGTCTACGGGGAATTGGACCATTGTGGCTGGACCACTGAGGAAGAAGAATACTATGAGCCTAAGGGAAAGGAGGAGACAAGCTCAGATGAAGACGAAGTCCCATTACCTCAACCGGGGGATATGGACGTGGAGTTTAAAAAGTCAAGCCTTCCTGATAGAGCAAAGAAGCCCAAGATCGAGTTTGTCCCTTTTCGTCTCTAGCAGGAAAACAAAAAGTAATTGTGCAAAATAATATTAAGCCTCGAGCAGGAGATCGATGATCTAAGGGAGCAAAATTCCGTTCTCAAGCGCAAGCTGAGAAACAAGCCTACATCATCGACATCACCGCCTTCATCACCTCCGAGGACATAGTCACATGGATATGGGCACTCCCCTTGGTAACTGCCGAGCTTGGGGGAGGTGCCCCGGTATCGTATCACCATCACACTCCTATCTTTACCATTTTACTTAGTTTGATTCTTTTGGTAATATCTAGATCTAGTAGAATAAAGTTTTGGTATGAATTAGTTTTGAGTTTTGCTTTGTGATCCCTTTATGTAATCGAGTCCGTGAGCTATCTATAATAAAGATTAGTGTTGAGTCAAGGGCTTTGCTATCTTGCTACGATCTTGAGAAAATAGAAAGAATAAAAAGAATAAAAGAGTTCATATTGATCTCATGGATAGTAGTGACTTCACATATAGAAGGTATGAGGCTTAAAAGTTGTTGAGAGTTGGCAAACGTAGTTTTGGTCATCGTTGCAATTAATAGGAAGTAATAAGGAAAGAGAGATTTTCACATATAAATATACTATCTTGGACATTTTTTATAATTGTGGGCACTCATTAAAGTATGACATGCTAAAGAGTTGATGTTGGACAAGGAAGACAACGTAATGGTTTATGTTTTCTCGCATCTCAGTTAATGTATATTGTCATGGATCTTCCTAACATGTTGAGCTTGCCTTTCCCTCTCATGCTAGCCAAAAATTCCTAGAACCAAGTAGAGATACTACTTGTGCTTCCAAATATCCTTAAACCTAGTTTTGCCATGAGAGTCCACCATATCTACCTATGGATTGAGTAAGATCCTTCAAGTAAGTTGTCATCGGTGCATGCAATAAAAATTGCTCTCTGAATATGCATGACTTATTAGTGCGGAGAAAATAAGCTTTGTACGATCTTGTTATGGAAGCAATAAAAGCGACGAACTACATAATAAAGGTCCATATACAAGTGGCAATATAAAGTGACGTTCTTTTGCACTAAGATTTCGTGTATCCAACCCTAAAAGCGCATGACAATCTCTGCTTCCCTCTGCGAAGGGCCTATCTTTTACTTTATGTTTTTTACTTTATGCAAGAGTCAAGGTGATCTTCACCTTTCCCTTTTTCATTTTATCCTTTGGCAAGCACCTCGTGTTGGAAAGATCCTGATACATATATCCAATTGGATGTTCGTTAGCATGAACTATTATTGTTGACATTACCCTTGAGGTAAAATGTTGGGAATCAACATTATAAGCCCCTATCTTTCTCAGTGTCCGATTAAAACTCCATAACCATAAATATTGAGTGAGTGTTAGCAATTATAGAAGACTATATGATAGTTGAGTATGTGGACTTGCTGAAAAGCTCTATTCTTGACTCTTTCTGATGTTATGATAAATTGCAATTACTTCAATGACTGAGATTATAGTTTGTTAGTTCCCAAGGAAGTTTATGTTCCATACTTGACATTGTGAATAAATTGTTACTTGATCATAAGAAATCATATGACAAATCTATATATGTTGCTGTTATAAGAATGATCATGATGCCCTCATGTCCGTATTTTATTTTTATCAACACCTCTGTCTCTAAACATGTGGACATATTTTTCGATTTCGGCTTTCGCTTGAGGACAAGAGAGGTCTAAGCTTGGGGGAGTTGATACGTCCATTTTGCATCATGCTTTTATATCAATGTTTATTGCATTATGGGTTGTTATTACACATTATATCACAATACTTATGGCTATTCTCTCTTATTTTACAAGGTTTATCATGAAGAAGGGGAATGCCAGCAGCTGGGATTCTGGCTGGAAAAGGAGCAAATATTGGAAACCTATTCTGCACAGCTCCAAAAGTCCCGCAACTCCACGAAAGTTATTTTTGTATTTAGTAAGAATTATTGGGCAAAGAAAGTACCAGAGGGGGCCCACACCATGGCCAGGAGGGCCCCCTGCCTCCTGGGCCCCCTGGTGGCCCTCCGGTGCCCATCTTCTGCTATATGAAGCCTCTTGTCCTGAAAAAATCATAAGCACGCTCACGAGACGAAACTCCGCCGCCACGAGGCAGAACCTTGGCGGAACCAATCTAGGGCTCCGGCGGAGCTGTTCTGCCGGGGAAACTTCCCTCCGGGAGGGGGAAATCATCACCATCGCCATCACCAACGATCCTCTCATCGGGAGGGGGTCAATCTCCATCAACATCTTCACTAGCACCATTTCCTCTCCAAACCCTAGTTCATCTCTTGTATCCAATCTTGTATCAAAACCACAAATTGGTACATGTGGGTTGCTAGTAGTGTTGATTACTCCTCGTAGTTGATGCTAGTTGGTTTATTTGGTGGAAGATCATATGTTCAGATCCTTAATGCATATTAATACTCCTCTGGTCATGAACATGAATATGCTTTGTGAGTAGTTACATTTGTTCCTGAGGACATGGGTGAAGTCTTGCTATTAGTAGTCATGTGAATTTGGTATTCGTTCGATATTTTGATGAGATGTATGTTGTCTCTCCTCTAGTGGTGTTATGTGAACGTCGACTACATGACACTTCACCGTTATATGGGCCTAGAGGAAGGCATTAGGAAGTAATAAGTAGATGATGGGTTGGTAGAGTGATAGAAGCTTAAACCCTAGTTTATGCGTTGCTTCGTAAGGGGCTGATTTGGATCCATATGTTTCATGCTATGGTTAGGTTTACCTTAATACTTCTTTTGTAGTTGCAGATGCTTGCAATAGGGGTTAATCATAAGTGGGATGCTTGTCCAAGTAAGGGTAGTACCCAAGCACCGGTCCACCCACATATCAAACTATCAAAGTACCGAATGCGAATCATATGAGCGTGATGAAAACTAGCTTGACGATAATTCCCATGTGTCCTCGGGAGCGCTTTTTTCATTATAAGAAATTGTCCAGGCTTGTCCTTTGCTACAAAAAGGATTGGGCCACCTTTCTGCACCTTATTTATTTTCATTACTTGTTACCCGTTACAAATTATCTTATCACAAAACTATCTGTTACCTACAATTTCAGTGCTTGCAGAGAATACCTTACTAAAAACCGCTTGTCATTTCCTTCTGCTCCTCGTTGGGTTCGACACTCTTACTTATCGAAAGGACTACGATAGATCCCCTATACTTGTGGGTCATCAATTAGAAGCTGAGTTGTCAATTCAACCACACCTGGAGATTAATTATCTATAGCAAAGTGATCAGTAGCAAAGTAGTTTGATAGTTTTGATAATAATGACAACAACAATAGTAACAGTAACAGTGATAGCAGTAATATTGTAGCAAGTGTGACAGTAGCAGCAACAGTAGTAACTTATCAAGAACAATATATGATAAATTTGTAGGCATTGGATCGATGACTTGTTGGACGATATTCATCATGAGACAATTTTAACCTAGGGTGATACGGCACTAGCTCCAGTTCATCTATATAATATAGACATGTATTATGTAAATAGTCATACGTGCTTTATTAAAAGAACTTGCATGGCATCTTTTGTCCTACCCTCCCATGGCAGCGGGGTCCATATTGGAAACTAAGGGATATTAAGGCCTCCTTTTAATTGAGAACCGGAACAAAGCATGAACACATAGTGAATACATGAACTCCTCAAACTACGGTCATCACCGAGAGTGGGTCCGGTTGTTGTCACTCCGGGGTTGTCGGGTCATACCACGTAGTAGGTGACTATAACTTGCAAGATAGGATCTAACACATGGATATAATGATGAATTCATAAACAGTTCAGATCTGAAATCATGGCACATGGGCCCAAAGTGACAAGCATTAAGCACGGCAAAGTCATAGCAACATGAATCTAAGAACATAGTGGATACTAGGGATCGGGCCCTAACAAAACTAACTCGATTACATGATGAAACTCATCCAACTCCTCACCGACCATCGAGCCTACAAAGGAATTACTCACTCCTGGAAGGGAGCATCATGGAATTGGTGATGGAGATGGGTTGGTGATGACGAAGAACGGAGATCCCCCTCTCTGGAGCCCCAATCGGACTCCAGACCTGCCCTCCCAAGGAAGAACAGGGATTGGCGGCGGCTCCGTCTCGTGGATCGTGATAATTCTTTCTCCCTGATTTTTTTGGAATAATGTGATTTTATAGTGTCAAGGGGATCATCAATGGGGCCACCAGGTGGGTACAACCCACCTGGGCGCGCTAGGAGAGGTGGGCACGCCCAGGTGGGTTGTGCCCACCCAGGGGCCCCTCTCTGGTGGGTCTTGTCTCCAAAAATCCTCTTTTATTCCATAAAAATTCCTTGCAAAGTTCCATTCCATTCCGAGAACTTTTATTTTGCACAAAAACAACACCATGGTAGTTCCGCTGAAAACAACATCAGTCCTGGGTTAGTTTCATTCAAATCATGCAAATTAGAGTCCAAAACAAGAGGAAAAGCGTGAGAAAAAGTTGATATGTTGGAGACGTATCAACTCCCCCAAGCTTAAACCTTTGATTGTCCTCAAGCAATTCAGTTGATAAACTGAAGGTGAGAAAGAAAAACTTTTACAAACTCCTTTGATCTTGTTTGCATAAATAAGCTTAAACAACACCCAGGTTTTCAACCAGCATTATAACTAACCATATCAACAATAACATTTAAAGATTATAATAACTCATATTAATGACATAATTAGCTAGCGAGCAATAATAAAATATCTCAAACAACAACACGTTGCCAAAATAACCATGATATAATATGACAATAGTGGTATCTCGCTAGCCCTTTCTGAGACCGCAAAACATAAATGCAGAGCACCTCCAAAGTTCAAGCAGTGACTAAACATTGTAATTCATGGTAGAAAAGATCCAATCATGATGCACCCAACATGAGCTACACATAATGCATAAATCATGACTGTTGTGCTCTACTCAGTTTCTGGCGCTTGTTTTAGAAGGTGGTTATGAGCTCTACTCAGTTTCTGGTGCTCTACTCACCACCTTCTGGCGAGTTCACACTAGTTTCTCCCTGCCACAGCCAGTTCATCGGATGTCATCATTATTGCCTTTCACTTGCACGACCGAATGATATGAAAGTAATAATAGTGCAAGAGTTCCATGGACTAAGCTGGAATCTGCAAACATTTTATTCAACAGGAGAAGACAAGGTAAAATATGCTCTTATTAGTTCAACCATTATTCATATGAGAGCCACTCAACATTTTCATCGTGGTCTTCTCCTTGGTAAGACTCGAATAAAAATAAAAGAAGTTCAAAAAAACACACTGAAATATTTTTGAAGTTTTTGGTTTTCTAGAATAGGCAAATAAAAGGGAAAATCAAAAATGAGAAAAACTATTTACACGGGAAAGCTCCCAACAAGCTAAAGAAGAACACGGAAATCTTTTTGATACTACTACTAAGCATGCATAGAAAGTAAATTATTACAACTATTTTTTTTGTTTTTTCTAAAGTTTTTCAAACACACAAGAAGAAAGCAGGGAAATAAATCTAAGCATGGATGATACAATGAAAAAGTGTAAACACCGACTAATGAAATACGTAGACATGAATGTAAGGTCGGTGGAAACACGTACTCCCCCAAGCTTATGATTTTGGCCTAACTTGGTAGTCGATCAGTAGCATGGAGGGTAGAAGTCTGCGTGGAAACTCACAGAGGCTCTCGGTGTGGATACCTCGGCACGCCGTGCTGCCACCACTGCTCTGTTATGAGCTCGGGCCTCGCTCTCAAGAACAAAATATTTCCCCTTGCTGTGATAGTTAAAAAGAGCAGGCACAGGAAAATATGTATGCACAACAGAGGTTTGGTTAAACAACAAATTATAAGTGAAGTCATGAATTTTTCCTTTGATGATCTTATGATCTTTTAAGGTATAGAAGTCTAAATACTGCGTGGGTAGGATAGGGTCAAAGGGTAAAGGTGAAACACCCAGTTCTCGTGCCAAACATGTGGCATAAATTCCCCCATAGTACCAGCCACCGCTAGCATTATTCTGAAGTCTACGTGCAACAATCGCTCCAAGGTTATAGTTCCATTCACCAGTGAGAGTGGTGTGAATGAGGCTCAAGTCTGGCGCACAAAGTGTGCTACAGTCTTGCTTGCCTACTATGCATTTCCTGTTAAATAATGCAAAATACTGAACTGCGGGAAAGTGGATGCTCTTTATTCTGCCTTGTGTCACTCCTCTATTTTCACCGTAACAAAGGCTAGTCAAGAAAGACTTGTACTCAGCACTCGATGGTTCATCAAGTGAACCCCAGTACAATAGTTTGCAATGGTAAGCAAACATCTCAAGTGAGATGGTAAATGGATTATCATAAAGCATAAAAGACACCCTAGACTCACGAGGGAAAAATGTAAATCTTTTGACAAATGACTCAGTGAGAAGTTGGCGTTGTTCACACTTATCTGAAAGGTAGGACCGAGGCCAGCATTGTGAACATATTTCTCAAATTCCTCCTTAATGCCCACATGCACCATATATTCATCGCAATGCCATAAGCATGTTTTGGTGGCAGCATCACGCGTGGAACTTTCACTTGGTTCCACATAAGACTGGTGAGCAGAACTATCACTAGAGGATGCCCCCGAGGATCGTATCTTCGATGATCTCCTTCCAAATAGGTTCATCGTGTCCACGTACAATTTCTGAAAAATAAAAAATTTGAGGTGACAAAAATTTGTCAACAAAACTTCACAAGATTGATAGCAACCACTCCTAGGGATACATAGAGGCCATAGCAAGCATTCAAACTACTTAGAACACTAAGAATTCATCATGCAAGTTCATCTACAACAGCACCAAGAGTAGCTAATTATTCAAAGTATAAACCACAAAAACAAAAACTAATTGGACAAATGGTGGAGTCACATACCAAGCAACAATCCCCCGAAACAGTTTCAGAAATGGAGCTTCAAGCTAAGAGATCAAAATCCGCGAGTTTGAGCTCAAGAACACGGGAGAGAGAGAGCAATGGGGATTTTTTCTAGAGGTAAGTGATGATGTGGGCTAAAGAGGTAAGTGAGGGGTCCCATGTGGGGACCACAACCTACCAGGGTGCGCCTGGGGGTCTGATGTCTACTACACAACCTTCTTCTTGTAGACGTTGTTGGGCCTGCAAGTGCACATGTTTGTAGGACAGTAGCAAATTTCCCTCAAGTGGATGACCTAAGGTTTATCAATCCGTAGGAGGCGTAGGATGAAGATGGTCTCTCTCAAGCAACCCTGCAACCAAATAACAAAGAGTCTCTTGTGTCCCCAACACACCCAATACAATGGTAAATTGTATAGGTGCACTAGTTCGGCGAAGAGATGGTGATACAAGTGCAAAATAGATAGTAGATAAAGGTTTTTGTAATCTGAAATAATAAAAACAGCAAGGTAACTAATGATAAAAGTGAGTGTAAACGGTATTGCAATGATAGGAAACAAGGCCTAGGGTTCATACTTTCACTAGTGCAAGTTCTCTCAACAATAATAACATAGATAGATCATATAACAATCCCTCAACATGCAACAAAGAGTCACTCCAAAGACACTAATAGCGGAGAATGAACGAAGAGATTATGGTAGGGTACGAAACCACCTCAAAGTTATTCTTTCGGATCAATCTATTCAAGAGTTCGTACTAGAATAACACCTTAAGACACAAATCAACCAAAACCCTAATGTCACCTAGATACTCCATTGTCACCTCAAGTATCCGTGGGCATGATTATACAATATGCATCACACAGTCTCAGATTCATCTATTCAACCAACACAAAGTACTTCAAAGAGTGTCCCAAAGTTTCTACTAGAGAGTCAAGAACGTGTGCCAACCCCTATGCATAGGTTCATGGGCGGAACCTGCAAGTTGGTCACCAAAACATATATCAAGAGGCACATGATATCCCATTGTCACCACAGATAAGCACGACAAGACATACATAAAGTGTTCTCATAAAAGACTCAATCCGATAAGATAACTTCAAAGGGGAAAACTCAATTCATCACAAGAGAATAGAGGGGGAGAAACATCATAAGATCCAACTACAATAGCAAAGCTCGGGATACATCAAGATCGTGCCATAGAGGGAACACAAGAGAGAACACGAGAGAGAGAGAGAGAGATCAAACACATAGCTACTGGTACATACCCTCAGCCTCGAAGGTGAACTACTCCCTCCTCGTCATGGAGAGCGTCGGGATGATGAAGATGGCCACCGGTGAAGGATCCCCCCTCCGGCAGGGTGCCGGGAAGGGCTCCCGAGAGGTTTTTGGTGGCTACAGAGGCTTGCAGCGGCGGAAATCCCAATCTATCTTCTCCCTGGATGTTTTTAGGGTACGTGGGACTATATAGGCGAAAGAAGTCGGTCGGGGGGTGCTCGAGGGGCCCACGAGACAGGGGGCACACCCTACAGGGGAGGGGGCACGCCCTCCTATCTCGTGGAGTCCTCGAGTATCTTCTGACTTGAACTCCACGTCTCCAGGATGATAATCTTCCAAAAAATCACGTTGCCGAAGGTTTCATTCCGTTTGGACTCCGTTTGATATTCCTTTTCTTGGAAATACTGAAACATGCATTAAAACAGCAATATGGGCTGGGCCTATGGTTAATAGGTTAGTCCCAAAAGTAATATAAAAGTGTATAATAAAGCCCATAATCATTCAAAACACATAGTAATATAGCATGAATGCTTCATAAATTATAGATACGTTGGAGACGTATCAGCATCCCCAAGCATAATTCCTACTCATCCTTGAGTAGGTAAATGATAAAGAAAGCATTAACACATAGTGAATACATGAACTCCTCAAACTACGATCATCACTGAGAGTGGGCCCGGTTGTTGTCACTCTGGGGTTGTCGGGTCATAACATGTAGTAGGTGACTATAACTTGCAAGATCGGATCTAACACATGGATATAATGATGAATTCATGAATGGTTCAGATCTGAAATCATGGCACCCGGGCCTAAAGCGACAAGCATTAAGCATAGCAAAGTCATAGCAACATCAATCTAAGAACATAGTGGATACTAGGGATCAGGCCCTAACAAAACTAACCTCGATTACATGATGAAACTCATCCAACTCCTCACCGACCAGCGAGCCTACAAAGGAATTACTCACTCCCGGTGGGGAGCATCATGGAATTGGTGATGGAGATGGGTTGGTGATGACGAAGAACAAAGATCCCCTCTCCGGAGCCCCAATTGGACTCCAGATCTACCCTCTCGAGGAAGAATAGGGCTTGGCGACTGCTCAGTCTCGTGGATTGTGATAATTCTTTCTCCCTGATTTTTCTAGAATAATGTGATTTTATAGTGTCAGGGGGCTCGTCAATGGGGCCACCAGGTGGGTACAACCCACCTGGGCGCGACAGGAGAGGAGGGCGTGCCCTGGTGGGTTGTGCCCACCCAGGGGACCCTCTCTGGTGGGTCTTGGCTCCATAAATCCTCTTTTATTCCATAAAAAATCCTCGCAAAGTTTCGTTCCATTCCAAGAACTTTTATTTCTGCACAAAAACAACACCATGGTAGTTCTGCTGAAAACATCGTCAGTCCGGGGTTAGTTTAATTCAAATCATGCAAATTAGAGTCCAAAACAAGAGGAAAAGTGTGAGAAAAAGTCGATACGTTGGAGACGTATCACTTCCTAGCATGCCTTTTCCACTTAGTCTCCCCTCAGACTGCGATTGAGGGAGACCAATCTTCTTAAGGTCGAGAATGAAGTCAATACAAAACCCAATGACATCCTTTGTTTGATGGCCCATGAAGATGCTTCCCTCTGGCCTAGCGCAGTTATGGACATATTTCTTTAGGACTCACATGAACCTCTCAAAGATGAACTAGGACGTGCGTCATGATATTGAAGAAGGATGGTGTGAATGTTGGGGAATGCGGTAATTTCGAAAAAATTCCTACGATCACGCAAGATCTATGTAGGTGATGCATAGCAACGATAGGGGAGAGTGTGTCCACGTACCCTCGTAGACCAAAAGCGGAAGCGTTTCAATAACGCGATTGATGTAGTCAAACTTCTTCGCGATCCAACCGATCAAGTATCGAACGTACGGCACCTTCATGTTTAGCACACTCAGCTTGATGATGTCCCTCATGCTCTTGATCCAGTTGAGGACGAGGGTGAGTTCCGTCAGCACGACGGCATGGAGATGGTGATGATGATGCTACCAGTGCAGGGCTTCGCCTAAGCACTACGATGGTATGATCGAGGGGTGTAACTATGGAGTGGGGCACAACACACGGTTAATAGAAACTTGTGTGTTCTAGGGTGCCCCCTGCCCCTGTATATAAAGGAGCAAGGGGGAGGCCGGCCAGCACCTAGGGCGCTGATACGTCTCCAACTTATCTATAATTTTTGATTGCTCCATGCTACTTTATCTACTGTTTTAGGCAATATTGGGCTTTATTATCCACTTTTATATTATTTTTGGGACTAACCTATTAACCGGAGGCCCAGCCCAGATTTGCTGTTTTATGCCTATTTCAGTGTTTTGAGGAAAAGGAATATCAGACGGAGTCAAAATGGAATGAAATCAACTGGAGAAGTTAATTTTGGAAGGAAACCCACCTGATGGACTTGGAGTGCACGTCAGGGGAGTCCCGGGCTGCCCACGAGGGCGGGGGGCGCCCCCCCTGGGCGTGCCCCCTGCCTCATGGGGCCCCCGTAGCTCCTCCGATGTACCCCCTGCACCCATATGTAATCTGGTACCCAAAAACTTCCAGAATAGAACCTAGATCGGGAGTTCCGCCGCCGCAAGCCTTTGTAGCCACCAAAAACCAATGGGGACCCTATTCCGACACACTGCCGGAGGGGGATCCCATCACCGGAGGCCATCTTCATCATCCCGACGCTATCCATGACGAGGAGGGAGTAGTTCACCCTCGAGGCTGAGGGTATGTACCAGTAGCTATGTGTTTGATCTCTCTCTCTCGTGTTCCCTCTATGGCATGATCTTGATGTATCTCGAGCTTTGCTATTGTAGTTGGATCTTATGATGTTTCTCCCCTTCTACTCTCTTGTGATGAATTGAGTTTCCCCTTTGAAGTTATCTTATCGGATTGAGTCTTTTATGAGAACACTTGATGTATGTCTTGTCATCCACTTGATGTATGTTTTGGTGATCAACTTGCAGGTTTCGTGACATTGGGAACCTATACATAGGGGTTGGCACACGTTCTTGACTCTCCGGTAGTAGCTTTGGGGCACTCTTTGAAGTACTTTTATGTTGGTTGAATGAATCTGAGATTGTGTGATGCATATTGTATAATCATGCCCATGGATACTTGAGGTGACAATGGAGTATCTAGGTGACATTTGTGTTTTGGTTGATTTGTGTCTTAAGTTGTTATTCTAGTACAAACTCTTTTATAGATCGATCTAAAAGAATAACTTTGATGTGGTTTCGTACCCTACCATAATCTCTACGTTTGTTCTCCGCTATTAGTGGCTTTGGAGTGACTCTTTGTTGCATGTTGAGGGCTTGTTATATGATCTATCTATGTTATTATTGTTGAGGGAACTTGCACTAGTGAAAGTATGAACCCTAGGCCTTGTTTCCTATCATTGCAATACCATTTACGCTCACTTTTATCGCTCGCTACCTTGCTGTTTTTATTATTTCAGATTACAATTACCTTTATCTACTATTTATTTTGCACTTGTATCACCATCTCTTCGCCGAACTAGTGCACCTATACAATTTACCATTTTATTGGGTGTGTTGGGGACACAAGAGACTCTTTGTTATTTGGTTGCAGGGTTGTTTGAGAGAGACCATCTGCATCCTACGCCTCCTACGGATTGATAAACCTTAGGTCATCCACTTGAGGGAAATTTGCTACTGTCCTACAAACCTGTGCACTTGCAGGCCCAACAATGTCTACAAGAAGAAGGTTGTGTAGTAGACATCAAGCTCTTTTCTGGCGCCGTTGCCAGGGAGGCTAGGTAAAGGGTACTCACACTCCGTCACTAAGTTCTTTTTTGGCGAGGTGAGTGCTTGAAGGTATATCTTTAGATCTTGCAATCGAATCTTTTTGTTTCTTGTTTTAGCACTAGTCTAGTTTATAAAAGAAAATTACAAAAAAAAATGGAGTTAAGTCTGTCACATACGCTTCACCTTTTTAATATCTTTTGTGAGTATGATGGAAAGGAAAATTGTGCTCAAGTGCTAGAAGAAGAATTACATAGAATGCTTGGCATAAAATATGTGAATGATGAGCATGATTGCAATGTTGTTAGTATGAATTCCTTGAATATCCATGATGCTAATGATATGCAAAGCCACAAGCTTGGGGAAGCTATGTTTGATAGAGATGATATTTTTTGTCCCCCAAGCTTTGATGAGCAAATTTACTATGATGAAAGCATGCCTCCTATCTATGATGATTATTGTGATGACATGTATGCTTTAAAGAATAATGATAACCATGAAACTTGTCATCTTGATCTTAATTTTCAATCATATGATAATTATTTTGTTGAGTTTGCTCCCACTATTATTCATGAGAAGAATCTTGCTTATGTGGAGAGTAGTAAATTTTCTATGCTTGTAGATAATGAAAAGAATGTTTTAGGTGCTGGTTATATTGTTGAATTCATTCATGATGCTACTGAAAATTATTATGAGGGAGGAACATATGCTTGTAGGAATTGCAATAATATCAAGTTTCCTCCCTATGTGCTTAAATTCTTGAAGCTATGCTTGTGTTACCTTCCTATGCTAGTTGATTATTGTTCCCATAAGTTTTTTGATCACAAAATCCCTATGCATAGGAAGTGGGTTAGACTTAAATGTGCTAGTCATATGCTTCGTGATGCTCTCGTTATGTTTCGATTCTTATCTTTTATGTGAGCATCATTGCTATCATCATGCCTAGCTAGAAAGGCATTAAAGAAAAGTGCTTGTTGGGAGACAACCCAATATTTATCCTTACTGTTTTTGTGTGTCCACATGATTATTCTACTGTAGTAATCATGTTCTATAGCTTTTGTTTCAATAAAGTGCCAAGTAGAACCTTTGGGAAGACTTGGGTGAAGTTTATATGATCTTGCTGTAGAAAACAGAAACTTTTGCGCTCACGAGAATAGCTGCCATTTTTTACTGGAGAGTGATTTTAGGTTGATTCTTTTTGAAGATGATTAATAGACAAAGTTTTAAGGTCCAGCAATTTATTTCATAATTTTTGGGGTTCCAGAAGTATACGTTTGATACAGATTACTACAGACTGTTCTGTTTTTGACAGATTCTGTTTTCATTGTGTTGTTTGCTTATTTTGATGCATCTATGGCTAGCATTAAGTGGTATGAACCATAGAGAAGTTGGAATACAGTAGTTTTAACACCAATATGAATTTATAATGAGTTCATTATAGTACCTAAGTGGTGGTTTTATTTTCTTATACTAACGGAGCTTACGAGTTTTGTTTGAGTTTTGTGTGGTTGAAGTTTTCAAGTTTTGGGTAAGGACTCGATGGACTATGGAATAAGGAGTGGAAAGAGCATAAGCTTGGGGATTCCCAAGGCACCCCAAGGTAATATTCAAGGACAACCAAGCAACTAAGCTTGGGGATGCCCCGGATGGCATCCTCTCTTTCGTCTTCGTTCTCGGTAACTTTACTTGGAGCTATATTTTTATTCGCCACATGATATGTGTTTTTCTTGGAGCATCATTTTATCTTGTTAGTTTTTGCTTGCTGTTAGTTATATTGATGTTTTGCATCTTTAGTTTCAAGAAAAAAGTCAAGGATAGCCTTTGCCATGCTTATTTTGCTAGTATACATGTTGCTGTTTGAAAGCAGAAAGTTTACCGCTGTTGCAAAAATTCCCTAGAAAAGTCAGAGAATGGAATAACGTTGAATCTTTTTGCATATTAAGATCTGATAAATTTATTACAGTAGGAATTTTAGTTCATAATTTTTGGAGTTAGGGAAGTATTGTTACTCTTGCATTCCTTACAGACTGTACTGTTTTGACAGATTGCTGTTATGGTTGCATTGTTTGCATATGTTTGCTTGTTTAATGATCCTATTTGAGGATAGGAGTATTAAATATGCAGAGGCATTTAGTATTCAATGTTGAATAATAATTTTAGTGATTTGTTACAGTAGAAGATGATAAGGTTTTGCATTGGTTTATACTAACCTATCTCACGAGTTCTTGTTGAGTTTGTTGTGGATGAAGCTTTTGATAAAAAAGAAGAGAAACCATGATATGAGAGGAATTAAGGAGACACAAAATTTCAAGATTGGGGATTCCCAAGGCACCCCAAGATAATATTTCAAGAAGTCTCAAGCATCTAAGCTTGGGGATGCCCCCGTAGGCATCCCACCTTTCCTCTTCAACAACTATTGGTTAGTATCGGTTGAGCCTAAGTTTTTGCTTCTTCACATGAGTTGTGCTATCCTTGCATTGTAGTTTTCTTTAGCTTTGATTGCTGTTTGAATGAAGTATCAAGATCTGAAATCCTTTAATGAGAGACAGCCATACACAAATTAGAATTTGCTAGAATACTCTATGTGCTTCACTTATATCCTTTGAGCGTGATAATTTTTGCTCTAGTACTTCACTTATATCTTTTAGAGCACGGTGGTGGATTTGTTTTAAAGAAAATATTGATCTCTCATGCTTCACTTAGATTATTTTGAGAGTCGTTAATAGCATGGTAATTTGCTTAATGTTAATATACTTGGTATTCAAGATATGTGAAACTTTCTTATGAGTGTGTTGAATAATAAGATAAGTTTGATGCTTGATAATTGTTTTGAGATATGGAGGTGATAATATCAAAGCAATGCTAGATGGGGTTATGAATTTAAAGAATGCTTGTCTTGAAGTTTGTGATTCCCGTAGCATGCACGTATGGTGAACCTCTTTGTGATGAAGTCGGAGCACAATTTTATTTATTGATTGTCTTCCTTATGAGTGGCAGTCGGGGACAAGCGATGGTCTTTTCCTACCAATCTATCCCCCTAGGAGTATGCGTTTAGTGCTTTGGTTTTTGATGACTTCAATTTTTTTGCAACAAATGCATGAGTTCTTTTGATTAATGTTGAGTCCATGGATTATACGCACCCTTTCACCCTTCCACTATTGCTAGCCTCTCTAATACCACGCACTTTTCGCCGGTATCATACAC
This sequence comes from Triticum aestivum, assembly GCF_018294505.1. NCBI lineage: Eukaryota > Viridiplantae > Streptophyta > Magnoliopsida > Poales > Poaceae > Triticum > Triticum aestivum. Next base: position 59,847,102 of record NC_057810.1, on the reverse strand, counting down.
CCACCATATACCTTCTTCAAAACAGCCACCATACCTACCTATCATGGCATTTCCATAGCCATTCCGAGATATATTGCCATGCAACTTTCCACCATTCCGTTCATATGACACACATTACTTTTGTCATATTGCTTTTTGCATGAACATGTAGTTGACATTGTATTTGTGGCAAAGCCACCGTTCATAATTTATTCATACATGTCGCTCTTGATTCATTGCATATCCCAGTACACCGCCAGAGGCATTCATATAGAGTCATATTTTGTTCTAAGTATCGAGTTGTAATTGTTGAGTTGTAAGAAAAATAAAAGTGTGATGATCATCATTATTAGAGCATTGTCCCAGTGAGGAAAGGATGATGGAGACTATGATTCCCCCATAAGTCGGGATGAGACTCCGGACGGAAAAAAAAAGAGTGGCCAAAAAAAAGGCCAAAAAAATGAGAGAAAAAGAGAGAAGGGACAATGCTACTATCCTTTTTCCACACTTGTGCTTCAAAGTAGCACCATGATCTTCATGATAGAGAGTCTCATATGTTGTCACTTTCATATACTAGTGGGAATATTTCATTATAGAACTTGGCTTGTATATTCCAATGATGGGCTTCCTCGAAAGTGCCCTAGGTCTTCGTGAGCAAGCAATTTGGATGCACACCCACTTAGTTTCTTTTGTTGAGCTTTCATATACTTATAGCTCTACTGCATCCGTTGCATGGCAATCCCTACTCACTCACATCGATATCTATTGATGGGCATCTCCATAGCCCATTGATACGCCTAGTTGATGTGAGACTATCTTCTCCTTTTTGTCTTCTCCACAACCACCATTCTATTCCACCTATAGTGCTATGTCCATGGCTCACGCTCATGTATTGCGTGAAAGTTCAAAAAGTTTGAGATTACTAAAGTATGAAACAATTGCTTGGCTCGTCATCGGGGTTGTGCATGATTAAATACTTTGTGTGATGAAGATAGAGCTTAGCCAGACTATATGATTTTGTAGGGATAACTTTCTTTAACCATGCTATTTTGAGAAGACATGATTGCTTTGATTAGTACGCTTGAAGTATTATTACTTTTATGTTAATATGAACTTTTGTCTTGAATCTTTCAGATCTGAATATTCATACCACAATTAAGAAGATTTACATTGAAATTATGCCAAAGTATCACTCCGCATCAAAAATTCTTTTTTATCATTTACCTACTCGAGGACGAGCAGGAATTAAGCTTGGGGATGCTTGATACGTCTCCAACGTATCTATAATTTTTGATTGCACCATGCTACTTTATCTACAGTTTTAGGCAATATTGGGCTTTATTATCCACTTTTATATTATTTTTGGGACTAACCTATTAACCGGAGGCCCAACCGAGATTTGCTATTTTATGCCTATTTCAGTGTTTCGAGGAAAAGGAATATCAGACGGAGTCAAAACGGAACGAAATCAACTGGAGAAGTTAATTTTGGAAGGAAACCCACCTGATGGACTTGGAGTGCACATCAGGGGAGTCCCGGGCTACCCATGAGGGTGGGGGGCGCGCCCCCTGCCTCGTGGGGCCCCCATAGCTCCTCCGACGTACCCCCTGCACCCATATATACTCTTGCACCCAAAAACTTCCAGAACATAACCTAGATCGGGAGTTCCGCTGCCGCAAGCCTCTGTAGCCACCAAAAACCAATCGGGACCCTGTTCCGGCACCCTGCCGGAGGGGGATCCCATCACCGGAGGCCATCTTCATCATCCCGGCGCTATCCATGATGAGGACGGAGTAGTTCACCCTCGAGGCTAAGGGTATGTACCAGTAGCTATGTGTTTGATCTCTCTCTCTCTCTCTCTCTCTCTCTCTCTCTCTCTCGTGTTCTCTCTCGTGTTCCCTCTATGGCATGATCTTGATGTATCTCGAGCTTTGCTATTGTAGTTGGATCTTATGATGTTTCTCCCCTTCTACTCTCTTGTGATGAATTGAGTTTCCCCTTTGAAGTTATCTTATCGGATTGAGTCTTTTATGAGAACACTTGATGTATGTCTTGTGATCCACTTGATGTATGTTTTGGTGATCAACTTGCGGGTTTCGTGACATTGGGAACTTATGCATAGGGGTTGGCACACGTTCTTGACTCTCCGGTAGTAGCTTTGGGGCACTCTTTGAAGTACTTTTATGTTGGTTGAATGAATCTGAGATTGTGTGACGCATATCATATAATCATGCCCACGGATACTTGAGGTGACAATGGAGTATCTAGGTGAAATTAGGGTTTTAGTTGATTTGTGTCATAAGGTGTTATTCTAGTACGAACTCTTTTATAGATCAACCCGAAAGAATAACTTTGAGGTGGTTTCGTACCCTACTATAATCTCTACGTTTGTTCTCCGCTATTAGTGGCTTTGGAGTGACTCTTTGTTGCATGTTGAGGGCTTGTTATATGATCTATCTATGTTATTATTGTTGAGAGAACTTGCACTAGTGAAAGTATGAACCCTAGGCCTTGTTTCCTATCATTGCAATACCGTTTACGCTCACTTTTATTGGTCGCTACCTTGCTGTTTTTATTATTTTAGATTACAATTACCTTTATCTACTATCTATTTTGCACTTGTATCACCATCTCTTCGCCGAACTAGTGCACCTATACAATTTACCATTTTATTGGGTGTGTTGGGGACACAAGAGACTCTTTGTTATTTGGTTGCAGGGTTGTTTGAGAGAGACCATCTTCATCCTACGCCTCCTACGGATTGATAAACCTTAGGTCATCCACTTGAGGGAAATTTGCTACTGTCCTACAAACATGTGCACTTGCAGGCCCAACAACGTCTACAAGAAGAAGGTTGTGTAGTAGACATCAGGCGCTCCCCAAGAGGGGAGTCCTACTAGGACTACTAGTCCTAGTAGGATTCCTCCAAGAGGGAGAGAGGCGGAAGGAAGGAGAGGGAGAGGGAGTAGGAAAGGGGGGCGCCGCCCCCTTCCCTAGTCCAATTCGGACCCAAGGGGGAGGGGCACGCGGCCTGCCCTGGACGTCCCTCTCTCTCTCCACCAAGGCCCAATGTGGCCCATTAGTTCCCCGGGGGGTTCCGGTAACCCCTCCAGCACTCCGGTTTTACCCAAAACTTTCAGTAACACTTCTGGTGTCCGAATATAGCCGTCCAATATATCAATCTTTATGTATCGACCATTTAGAGACTCCTTGTCATGTTCGTGATCTCATCCGGGACTCCGAACAAACTTCGGTCATCAAAAACACATAACTCATAATTCATATCGTCATCGAACGTTAAGCGTGCGGACCCTACAGGTTCGAGAACTATGTAGACATGACCGAGACACATCTCCTGTCAATAACAAATAGTGGAACCTAGATTCTCATATTGGCTCCCATATTCTACGAAGATCTTTATTGGTCAAACCGCATAACAACATATGTTGTTCCCTTTGTCATCGGTATGTTACTTGCCCGAGATTCGATCATCGGTATCATCATACCTAGTTCAATCTCGTTACCGGCAAGTCTCTTTACTCGTTTCATAATGCTTCATCCCGCAACTAACTCATTAGTAACATTGCTTGCAAGGCTTATAGTGATGAGCATTACCGAGAGGGCCCAGAGATACCTCTCCGAAACACAGAGTGACAATTCCTAATCTCGATCTATGCCAACCCAACAAACACCTTCGGAGACACCTGTAGAGCACCTTTATAATCACCCATTTACGTTGTGACGTTTGGTAGCACACAAAGTGTTCCTCCGGTGTTCGGGAGTTGCATAATCTCATAGTCTGAGGAACATGTATAAGTCATGAAGAAAGCAGTAGCAATAAAACTGTAATGATCATAATGCTAAGCTAATGGATGGGTCATATCCATCACATCATTCTCCTAATGATGTGATCCCGTTCATCAAATGACAAAACATGTCCATGGTTAGGAAACTTAACCATCTTTTTTTAACGAGCTAGTCAAGTAGAGGCATACTAGGGACATTATGTTTTGTCTATGTATTCACACATGTACTAAGTTTCCGGTTAATACAATTCTAGCATGAATAATAAACATTTATCATTAAATAAGGAAATAAATAATAACTTTGTCATTGCCTCTAGGGCATATTTCCTTCATTCTCCCACTTGCACTAGAGTCAATAATCTAGATTACAAAGTAATGATTCTAACACCCATGGAGTTTTGGTGCTGATCATGTTTTGCTCGTGGAAGAGGCTTAGTCAACGGGTATGCAACATTCAGATATGTATGTATCTTGCAAATCTCTATGCCCCCCTTCGACACTTGATGACAGATGGAATTGAAGCATCTCTTGATGTGCTTGGTTCTCTTGTGAAATCTGGATTCCCTTGCCAAGGCAATTGCACCAGTATTGTCACAAAAGATTTTCATTGGACCCGATGCACTAGGTAGACACCTAGATCGGATATGAACTCCTTCATCCAAACTCCTTCATTTGCTGCTTCCGAAGCAGCAATGTACTCTGCTTCACACGTAGATCCCGCCATGATGCTCTGTTTGGAACTGCACCAACTAATAGCTCCTCCATTCAATAAAAATACGTATCCGGATTGTGGCTTAGAGTCTTCCGGATTAGTGTCAAAGCTTGCATCGACGTAACCATTTACGACGAGCTCTTTGTCACCTCCATAAACGAGAAACATATCCTTAGTCCTTTTCAGGTATTTTAGGATGTTCTTGACCGCTATCCAGTGCTTCACTCCAGGATTACTTTGGTACCTCTCTGCTATGCTTATAGCAAGCCACACATCGAGTCTGGTACACAACATTGCATACATGATAGAACCTATGGCTGAAGCATAGGAAATGACTTCATTTTCTCTCTATCTTCTATAGTGGTCGGTCTTTGAGTCTGACTCAACTTCACACAGGCAAGAACCCTTTCTTTGACTGATCCATTTTGAACTTCTTCAAAATTTATCAAGGTATGCGCTTTGTGAAAGCCCAATTAAGCGTCTTGGTCTATCTCTATAGATCTTGATGCCCAATATGTAAGCAGCTTCACCGAGGTCTTTCATCGAAAAACTCTTATTCAAATATCCTTTTATGCTATCTAGAAATTCTATATCATTTCCAATCAACAATATGTCGTCCACATATAATATTGGAAATGCTACAGAGCTCCCACTCACTTTCTTGTAAATACAGGCTTCTCCAAAAGTCTGTATAATACCATATGCTTTGATCACACTATCAAAGCATTTATTCCAACTCCGAGAGGCTTGCACTAGTCCATAAATGGATCACTGGAGCTTGCACACTTTATTAGCATCCTTTGGATCGACAAAACCTTCTGGTTGCATCATATACAACTCTTCTTCCAGAAATCCATTCAGGAATGCTGTTTTGACATCCATCTGCCATATTTCATAATCATAAAATGCGGCAATTGCTAACATGATTCGGAGAAACTTAAGCATCGCTACGGGTGAGAAAGTCTCATCATAGTGAACTCCTTGAACTTGTCAAAAACCTTTCGCAACAACTCAAGCTTTGTAAACAGTAACATTACCATTAGCATTAGTCTTCTTCTTGAAGATCCATTTATTTTCTATGGCTTGCTGATCATCGGGAAAATCCACCAAAGTCCATACTTTGTTCTCATACATGGATCCCATCTCAGATTTCCTGGCCTCAAGCCATTTCCCGGAATCTGAGCTCATCATTGCTTCCTCATACTTCGTAGGTTCATCATGGTCTAGTAACATGACTTCTAGAATGGGATTACCGTACCACCCTGGTGCGGACCGTATTGTGGAAGACCTACGAGGTTTGGTAGTAACTTGATCTGAAGTTTCATGATCATAATCATTAGCTTCCTCACTAATTGGTGTAGGAATCACTAGAACTGATTTCTGTGATGAACTACTTTCCAATAAGGGGGAAGGTACAATTACCTCATCAAGTTATAATTTCCTCCCACTCACTTCTTTCGAGAGAAAATCCTTCTCTAGAAAGGGTCCATTTTTAGCAACAAATATCTTGCTTTTGGATCTCTGATAGAAGGTGTACCCAACAGTTTCCTTGGGTATCCTATGAAGATGCACTTCTCCGATTTGGATTTGAGCTTATCAGGTTGAAGCTTTTACACATAAGCATCGCAGCCCCAAACTTTAAGAAACGACAACTTTGGTTTCTTTCCAAACCATAGTTCATAAGGCGTCGTCTCAACGGATTTTGATGGTGCCCTATTTAAAGTTAATGCAGCCGTCTCTAAAGCATAACCCCAAAATGATAGTGCTAAATCAGTAAGAGACATCATAGATTGCACCATATCCAATAAAGTTTGGTTACAACGTTCGGACACACCATTTCATTGTGGTGTTCCAGCTGGCGTAAGCTATGAAACTATTCCACATTGTTGCAAATGAAGACCAAACTCGTAACTCAAATATTCACCTCCATGATCAGATCGTAGAAACTTTATTTTCTTGTTACGATGATTTTCCACTTCACTCTAAAATTCTTTGAACTTTTCAATTGTTTCGGACTTATGCTTCATTAAGTAGATGTAACCATATCTTCTCAAATCATCTCAGAAGGTAAGAAAATAACGATACCCGCCAGGAGCCTCAACACTCATTAGACCGCATACATCTGTATGTATTAATCCAATAAGTCAGTAGCTCATTCCATTGTTCCGAGGAGTTTTAGTCATCTTGCCCTTGAAGCACGGTTCACAAGCACCAAGTGATTCATGATCAAGTGATTCCAAAAGTCCATCAACATGGAGTTTCTTCATGCGCTTTACACCGATAGTACCCAAACGGCAGTGTCACAAATAAGTTGCACTATCATTATCAACTTTGCATCTTTTGGCTTCAATATTACGAACATGTGTATCATCACGATCGAGATTCAACAAAAATAGACCACTTAGAAAGGGTGCATGACCAGAAAAGATATTACTCATATAAATAGAATAACCATTATGCTCTGATTTAAATGAATACTCGTCTCGCATCAAACAAGGTCCAGATATAATGTTCATGCTCAATGGTGGCACCAAATGACAATTATTCAGGTCTAAAACTAATCCCGAAGGTAGATGTAGAGGTAGCGGGTCGACGGCGATCACATCAACCTTGGAACCATTTTCCACGCGCATCATCACCTCGTCCTTCGCCAATCTTCGTTTAATCCGTAGCCCCTGTTTCAAGTTGCAAATATGAGCAACAGAACCAGTATCAAATACCCAGGCGCTACTACGAGCATTAGTAAGGTACACATCAATAACATGTATATAAAATATACATTTCACATTGCCATCCTTCTTATCCGCCAAATACTTGGGGCAATTCCGCTTCTAGTGACCAGTCCCTTTGCAGTAGAAGCACTCAGTTTCATGCTTAGCTCCTGACTTGGGTTTCTTCCCCTGAGCAGCAACTTTCTTGCCGTTCTTCTTGAAGTTCCCCTTATTCCCTTTGCCCTTTTTGTTGAAACTAGTGGTCTTGTTGACCATCGACACTTGATGCTCCTTCTTGATTTCTACCTCCACAACATTTAGCATCGCAAAGAGCTCGGGAATAGTCTTGTTCATCCCTTTCATATTATAGTTCATCACACAGCCTTTATAGCTTGGTGGAAGTGATTGAAGAACTCTATCAATGACACTATAATCTGGAAGATTAACTCCCAGCTGAGTCAAGTGGTTATGGTACCCAGACATTCTGAGTATGTGTTCACTGACAGAACTATTCTCCTCCATTTTGCAGCTGTAGAACTTGTTGGAGACTTCATATCTCTCAACTCGAGCATTTGCTTGAAATATTAACTTCAACTCTTGGAACATCTCATATGCCCCATGGCGTTCAAAACGTCTTTGAAGTCCCGATTCTAAGCCGTAAAGCATGTCACACTGAATTGTCGAGTACTCATCAGCTTTGCTCTGCCAGACGTTCTTAACGTCATCAGTAGCATCTGCAGCAGGCCTGGCACCCAACGGTGCTTCCAGGACATAATCCTCAAGTTATGGACCCAGTCTGTGTAGTTGCTACCATCATCTTTCAACTTAGCTTTCTCTAGGAACACATTAAAATTCAAAGGAACGGTAGCACGGGCCATTGATCTATAATAACATAGACATGCAAAATAACTATCACGACTAAGTTCATGATAAATTAAAGTTCAATTAATCATATTACTTAAGAACTCCCACTTAGATAGACATCCCTTTAGTCATATAAATAATCACGTGATCCAAATCAACTAAACCATGTCCGATCATCACGTGAGATGGAGTAGTTTTCAATGGTGAACATCACTATGTTGATCATATCTACTATATGATTCACATTCGACCTTTCGGTCTTAGTGTTCTGAGGCCATATCTGCATACGCAAGGCTCGTCAAGTTTAACCCAAGTATTCTGCGTGTGCAAAACTGGCTTGCACCCGTTGTATGTGAACGTAGATCTTATCACACCCGATCATCGCGTGGTGTCTCAGCATGACGAACTCTAGCAACGGTGCATACTCAGGGAGAACACTTATACCTTGAAATTTAGTAAGGGATCATCTTATAATGCTACCGCCATACTAAGAAAAATAAGATGCATAGAAGATAAACATCACATGCAATCATAATATGTGACATGATATGGCCATCAACATCTTGTGCTCATTATCTCCATCACCGAAGCATCGTCATGATCTCCATTGTCACCGGCGCGGCACCTTGATCTCCATCGTAGCATTGTTGTCATCTCGCCAACTATTGTTACTACGACTATCGCTACCGCTTAGTGATAAAGTAAAACAATTACATGGTGATTGCATTGCATACAATAAAGAGACAACCATATGGCTCCTGCCAGTTGCCGATAACTTTATTACAAAACATGATCATCTCATACAACAATTTATATCACATCATGTCTTGACCATATCACATCACAGCAAGCCCTGCAAAAATAAGTTAGACGTCCTCTATTTGTTGTTGCAAGGTTTACATGGTTGCTACGGGCTTCTAGCAAGAACTGTTCTTACCTACACATCGAAACCACAACGATTTTTCGTCAAGTGTGTTGTTTTAACCTTCAACAAGGACCGGCCATAGTCAAACTTGATTCAACTAAAGTTGGAGAAATAGACATCCGCCAGCCACCTATGTGCATAAGCACGTCGGTAGAATCAGTCTCATGAACGCGATCATGTAATGTTGGTCTGGGCCGCTTCATCCAACAATACCGCCTAATCAAAGTAAGACATTGGTGGTAAGCAGTATGCACTACAAAAAATACACTTCCGTGATGATACGTGTTTGTCACAATAGGTCGCATTTTTGTCATACATGTACATCCATGATGATTTTATGACAGAATCAAGATAGTCATACCTATGCTGTCATAGAAGTGTTCCATGACATTACCAAAATTATCATCACAGAAGTGTCCACTTCCATGACGATAAATCGCGCATCACAGAAGTGCTTTCGTCAAGGGTGACCCGCACATGGCATCCACCATAACGGAACGCCGTTAAGCTGGTCCGGTTTTGGATCCGATAACCCGTTAACAGCCTGGACCAATGGGGATTTTCCACATGTAAAATCATCATTGGCTGGAGGAAACACATGTCGGCTCATCGTTAGGACAGATGTCATGCACTCATTGGACCAAAGGCACCTATGATACATCGACATGTGGCACAACCCAACAGAGGCCCATTCCTGTGAAAAGGCCGGCCCGTTTGACTTCGTCAAAAGGTGGCAGGCCGACCCACGGAAAGCCTGTTAATGGCCTGTTCGCATATATCCCATTTACAGCCCGCTAACCCAGGGCCCGTTACGACCTATCCGAATTAGGCCCAGTAGCATCATCTGGGTCGTCCAATATGATTCCAGCGCATTTTAACTTCCGGCCCATGACGTCTTTCGGCCCATATGAGGCCCTTTGTGACTCTTTGCCCATTAATGGCCGATGGTGAAACTGGCCCGTAATGAACAGTGTATCACTTTATACCCATTAACGGTCCATTACTCCATTGGGCCGTTTCCAGCCCATGTTATCTTTCGACCTTCTCAGGGCCCATTTATTCTTGGGCTAATTTCCAGCATTCGGTTACTTACGGCCCGTTACTGTCATTTTCTGCTTGTTGGCCAAATTCAGCCCGTGGTTACAGTCGGCCCGTTTGTGGCCCGTTAATACGCTGGGCCATTTTCATGTAAAAAAACCATTTGGCTGTTTTCATAGAGTTATCAAATATGGCCTATTAACGACCCGTTATGGTCCACGGATAGTATGGCCCATGATTGGCGAAATGATTATACGCCCCGTAGAAGGCCCATGGATCCTACGACCCGTAGAAGACCAATGGATCCTACGGCCCGTAGAAGGCCCATGGATCGTACGGCCCGTAGAAAGTCCATGGATCCTATGGCCCGTAGAAGGCTCATGGATCCTACGGCCTGTAGAAGACCCATGGACCTACGGCTCGTATAGAAGACCAATGGATCCTACGACCCGTAGAAGGCCCATGGATCATACGGCCCGCAGGAGGCCCATGGTTACAACAGTCCGTGTGTTGCCATGATTATCGTGGCTTAGTTACCAAAAATAGGTTATTGTGGCCACTAGAAAAACACGGAAAAAGAACTGCAGTTTCTACAAGCAAACAACTAAACAAGACAATAAGGAAATAAATAAGCAAGCAACTAACGCTAGCCTATTACCGTTATTACACATATTACATCCATTGGGCATCAAAGTTCACCACTAGTGCAAATATAGGGAACAAAGCAGCATATTACACACACTGGCCGTCAAAATTGGCCACCAGTGCAAATAAACGCGGCAGCAAAACAAGGGCATAACTGAAACAACTTCAGAAGAGCTCAAGAAACGTTATCCTAGGTATCCACCATGCTGGCAATAATCTTAGCAAGCTTATTAGCTTTGTCCTGTTTGGCGCTAAAATCCTCCAACGCTTGCTGTTGCACAAGAAAGTATGCATCTGAATGCTCCAAGGACTTCCGCAGTCCTTCCGCTTCTTGTCGCAGCACAACTGATCGATGTCTTTTAGCTTGTAGTTGAGACTCAAGAAACCAAATTCAGACAATGAGTTTGAATAGCTTGTGCAAGCGGTAGTGGTCAGTAACTCGAACACTAAACCAATACATGACTTTGGGGTTGTCTCACTATCTTCAAGATAGTCTTCCTTAGCTGTTTTATCAGCTTTGTTGGAGACCAACAAGGATGTCTCACTATCCTGAACCTTATCTGCATTATTTCCTTTACCATTTCTTAATAAGGCACTCTTCCCCAATATTCTGTCAGCATTCTAAAATAAGAAACAAGCAAACACAACAGGTTGAACATGTACTAGTATATGAAACTCATTTCGGTGAACCGGTTCATTAGTAAGGTGGACATGATTAAACTACCAAGTCTTCTATTGCCAAGTACTAGTACATAATAAAAGCATCAAACAAACATATATCTATGTCCTATGGTCACTGCATTGTCTTGCCAAATCAAAATAGAGACACGGTTCAAATCATATCAGTTCAAGACAAAGCAGTAGTAAAAGAATACAAAGCGTGGGAAACTACACGGCACAACAAGATTTCAGATGGGTACCATGGGTCTACATGTACAACAACACTATTGGCTTTGTTGTGATGCTAGTAATGTGCATGATATGAGAAGTCAACTGTATACACAATTGAAATCAAAATCAACAGAGCTATTGATAAGAGCAAACCTACTAAAGAAACATGCGTGAACATACCTACTGTGCCATTGGAGTTTCAATTGGATCCCTCAATTTAAAAATAAGTTTGTATGAGTAAATACAGTGATACAAGAGCAAAGCAGTATGCACAATAGCAATGGAATCTTAAATTAGAACAATTGTTCTTAAGGTTTAGGCACTTATTTTACCTGAACAGAGTACAGTAAGACGCAAGAATATAGTACTTAAAAATAGAAAATGAGCTCATAGACCTTACCACATTCTTGGTTCGGGACCAGTATAACAAGGCGTTCCCAGTCATCGTCCAGTAAATGTGTCTCAGGAGAACGTAAGGGAATTTGATGAGTTTCTTTGCCGGTGAAGTATGTTTTCTTCAGGTAATTCCGATACTGCCACCAAGCATTCTTGAAGATAGCAGAGGTATTAGCACAGATTACCTCATCTTGAGTTTCCAAATTGGTCCTTCTCTATAGAGAAAAATGGGAAAATTTGCTGTATTATAACCATCATGGAGGTAGGATGTATGGGACAAAGCAAAGTAATTGCCATGAATAACATTACTTACACATAACTCCTGGACAAACACCTGCAACTGACATTTTCCTTCATCTTCAGTACAATATTTCCAATATGGGAAGATACGCACATAGGATTTAACAACATCAAATGCAATAGATGCTAAACTATGACTGGCTGGTTGTGCTTCCTCCACAGGAATAGGCGTACTAACTAGTGGAGTTGGGGTTCGCCGTGCTAGTACTGTCCCTTTGGGCACTGGAGCTGCCTTACTAACTGCTCTTGTTTGGGAGCTCTGTGGTGGAGATGGTGTTGTGTCAACAGGAACTGGGTTACTATCTGCTGGGGTTGGGGTTAGGTTGGGTGAAGCCGATTCTGTGTCCATCGTAGTAGGGGTACAATCTGCGAGAGTTTGGGTTATGTGTGGTAGGGATGGTTCTCGTGCATGTACAACCGTGGTGCTATCTCCACCAAGAGGTAGCGTTGTTTTATATGAAGACCGTGTTTTTATTCCGCTAGATACTGGCATCACCCGCTCCAATTCAAATGGCTGATAAACAGGAAACATAGTTGAATCTATAGACATTGTATGAGAGACAGATGCAATAGATAGTGTGGAAAAAAGAGGGCATGGAATAGTTGACATGTATATTGTTTAACTAAAACAGATAGCATGACATAATTTCACATATATGATGTCTATCTAAACTAGATAGCATAGCATAACATAATTCAAAGATACGATGAATAACTAAACAGGATCGCATGACATAATTCACCTACATGTTATCTAAGTAATCAGGATCGCATGATCTAATTCACATATTTGATTTATATGCTAAACAGAGGGCATTCGATATGATGTCTGAACTAAGAACATGGTGTTGAATATTGTCTATATGATGTCTAAACTATGCAATGCAAGACACCACATGCATGATATGAGCAGTATAACCGTGCCAAGTTAGAGCATACACCTCGGTGGGGGAATAGGACTGGTCATCTATCTCAGCTATCGAGACCCAACAAGAGATCAACTTCGACAGGTAGCACTGTCTGCTCTGAAGGCCTTGTTTTCACTCTAGATTTTTCCATCTCCCACCCAAATTGCTGATTCACAGGAAGAGTAGTTTAATGTACAAACATTGTCGACAAATGGAAATGTAATGAAGAAAAGGATGGGCAAGATATCATTCAAATATATGATGCGTGGTTAAATAGGATGGCAGCATATTTCACATATATTATGGTTGGCTAAAAGACATGAGACCGCATAATTCCCATATATGATATAGAAACTAAACAGGTGGCATTACAGAACATGTCTAAACAAAGCAAATGACATATATGATGTCAAAAGTAGGCACTGCAAGGCAACATATGCATGATATGACTAACATCATCATGCCAAGGTAGAGCAAACACCTTGGGGGTAAATAGGAGTGGTCAGCTGCGTCTGAATCCACCTCAGAACAGATATCTTCCTCTGGATTACAATCTGGAGAGGGGGGGAGGGTTTTCCATTGAACCCACCATTGAACTATGTCTGCATGACATTGTATTGCCGCAGAAAAGTCTTCTCTTGTTCTCTACATGTTCAACATGACTATGTACAATATCTGACATGTATACGAAAAAAATATGGTGAGATTGTGTAAGGAGAGTATGTAGAAATTTAGAGTGATGGTAACAACCAGTGGATGGATCCAAAAATAATGATAGCAGGCTGATGATTGATATAATTTAATAAAAAGACATATGATGATTTCTTTACTATTTGTTTCCCACCCAAGATGAACAACATAGGCATACACTAGGTGAACCAGATATTAGACAAATATACTATTCATTGCTGCCTCGATATGTGCCCCACAACTAATTTAGAACTCAAGTTTGAACATTAATTTGGACCTGACTTGGAGTCTAAGAGGTGAACATGATGATAAAGTAGCAGGTAATTTTAAGGAATGCATAACATAAGCAGAAACAAAAGAGTGTGACCTCTCTTGTGGACCTGTGTAGTCATCAGGTTCATCTGCTGAGTCAATGATGGTGATGCCGTTGTGGTGGGTGCCAGCGGCAGGGAAGGAGATCTGAGGCAGCGAAAGACGGTCAGGAGTCGTGATGTCTGGTTTGGTGGATGCTTCTGTCGATGGAGCAGCTCAGGTGAGGTGGACGACGTTGCGGCAGGAGCAGGACAAACCACACAATGTTCCCTTCGACACCAACCTGTAGCTGAAAGTAATTCTGTAAGCGCTCATTTGGCTTGCATGATTCTAAAAACGTAGGGATAGGAAAAACACCGGAATAGGATAGGAATGCACATGGTCAATAGAGCATTTGTAAACACATGATTTCTGTCAACTTTGGGTGTTTGATTCACAGGAATTGGAAGAGCAGAGGAATACAAAGGAACATGGCCAAAATAAAGTGAAACCATATGAAAGCATGTATAGTTAGAATGTTATTCTGCCACTACACTTGGTCTTGTTTTCATGCATAGGATTTTGAAAAGTAGGTCCAGGTGGATGTTTTGCTCCATTCCTTTCAACAAAATTCATGAATCATTGAATAGTAGAGTACCATAGGAAAATTCCTTATTGCTATGTTTTTCCGTTGAACCGAAATAGCCCTAATGGATCGACATGAATGTAGAGTAATAAGTGATGCAACAAGTGTACAACCTCTTTGCCGTAGCCGTGTCGACCTTAGCATCACTGTGTTGGTCGCTGAAGAACTTGAGGCAGAGGTGGCTGTCGGGGGTGTGGAGGAAGATCTGAGGAATCTGTAGACGGCGTCCAATGGCACTGCTCTGTTGTGATGGATTGTTCTATCATTGGAGGAGCTCCGGTGAGCCGTAAGACGCCAATGCCAAAGCAGCACAAGAGAAACATCATTAATATCAAGCGGGATTCTAATAACATCTCCAATAGATGATGTAAAATAGATGTAAAATTTGCATCACTAAAAACCACCTGACTACAACAGATGAGGTAAAAACTGCTGACTCTGAACTTAACTGTTGAAACTGAAATTTACTATGGAATCTGAATGTTACTGTCGAAATTGAACGCAATGGTAGCAGAGAGGCACTTGAGATGTAGTTTAGGGAGGTCCTACAGTTCATCTTCAACGTGCACCTCCCTGAGCCGCCAGCCACCACCGGCCAAACCGCCGGTACGCCACTGCCCCGGCTAGCCCTCTAGGCCTCCCGCCCCCACCCTGAACCCTAAGATAGATAATGGGGTACCTCTCCGGCAAACCCCTCTCCCTGCTGCGGGTGGTTCTTCCTTAACTCCAGCGAGCCCCCCCCCCTGAAAATCGACTGACCCAAAAGTCGATTCAGTCGACTGAAGTGTAGCTAAATCGGAGCAGAGCAGCAACACGAGCGAGGGGGAGAGCAGCAACATCAGTGTGAGCGAGCGAGCAAGCGAGATCCAGAGTAGCAGTAGCAGCGCGAGCGAGCGAGCGAGAGCCGGAGCAGCAGCAGCAGATCCGGCTGGTATGGCCTCCGCCGCCAAAGGGGCCTCGCACTAGGGGAGAGCCGCTGAGGGAGTCCCGGACTAGGGGGGTGTCCGGATAGCTGAACTACCATCATTGTCCGGACTCCAAGACTATGAAGATACAAGATTGAAGACTTCGTCCCGTGTCCGGATGGGACTTTCCTTGGCGTGGAAGGCAAGCTTGGCGATACGGATATGTAGATCTCCTACCATTGTAACCGACTCTGTGTAACCCTAGCCCTCTCCGGTGTCTATATAAACCGGATGGCTTTAGTCCATAGGATGAACAACAATCATACCATAGGCTAGCTTCTAGGGTTTAGCCTCCTTGATCTCGTGGTAGATCTACTCTTGTAACCCACATCATCAATATTAATCAAGCAGGACATAGGGTTTTACCTCCATCAAGAGGGCCCGAACCTGGGTAAAAACATCGTGTCCCTCGTCTCCTGTTACCATCCGCCTAGACGCATAGTTCGGGACCCCCTACCCGAGATCCGCCGGTTTTGACACCGACATTGGTGCTTTCATTGAGAGTTCCTCTGTGCCGTCGCGATCAGGAAGGATGCCTCTTCCCGTCTTTAAAGACGGCGCCGTCGTCAAGGGAGCTTTGGCAAACTATCCAGCTAGGTGATTTTCTTATGACCGCCTGTTCGGCCACCGCTCCGACGATGACCTCTCAGGTCATCAAAAGCGATCTTCGCGTCAGCTCGGAATTCGCCGAGCAGTTAGATCCGATTGAGCTCTCTTCTGTGAACGAGCTCTTGGATCGCATTGCCTCCCTGGGAGTCGCTACAGACTATAATCAGATTGGGCTTAAAACCGATCTGAGAGAAATCAACTCTCCCCAGGCTACCCACCATGTTGTTGTGGTAGAGGAACAATGCGGCAACTCTTCTTCCACGCTAAAAACTAACTATGTCCGGATTCCCGACCTCTTCATGCCGGATTCCTGCGGAGGGACGGACGCTAGTCAAATACTGAACTTAGAGTCAGGCATCGAACTAGATTCGTTGGAAAGCATCCAGCAAATCAAGCTTCCAAATCCGGAAACTTCATGGCCTTCGAGCCTCAGATCGGGCGGGGTTCCGAACTTGATTCCACCCACCCACCCAAACATAAGCGATCTATCTCGAATACGGCAAGAGCTCGATGAAACAGTACATCATTACTGGGCCAGATTCCTCCTAGTTATGAACAGGATAAAGGACTGCTGCGAAGAAAGCGCGATTTCAATTTTCTGCAACAATTGCGCGGACAAGGGAATCATGAACGCCATAAGTCGTCGCGACGTTATACGCTTCATCGATCTAGCGACCATCGTACAAAAATACTGTGCGGTGGAGAGCACCAGGAACACCGAAACTAGGTTTTGGGACAGTCCGGCCTTGACTACAACCCTAGTCCGAAATAAAAGGATGCGCCATACCCAAACACCTGGTTCAAAAAGCAAAAAGCAAAAAAACCCTAAAGGGCATGGAACCGTACTGGAGGGCTGGCTCAACGGACCCTACAAAATCCACAGTACGGAGGGCGCCACTCCAACACACAGCCTTCGAGCATGTTGGATATTACGGCAGGTGGCCAAAAGTGGCGAAGGCTTTTTAGCCCCGGGCAAATAGCCCAGTAGTACCGGTACGGTATTAACAGTCTTCGAGACTTTCGCATCAAATAACACGCGAAAACGAACAATCCGCAGCCTCGCCGAAGTCTACCAAGTAGCAACAGCAAATCCATGGAGTGACATGGCTATCACCTTCAATGCCAACGACGAACCTAAATTCCGGACGGCTAGAGCGCTAGCTGCATTGGTGCTCAGTCCGATAGTGGACGGCTTTCGCCTCACCAAGGTACTCATGGATGGCGGCAGCGGATTAAACCTCATCTACAAGGAAACCCTTCAGAAAATGGATATTGACTGGAGCCGCATTGAGCGAAGCAGCACAACCTTCAGAGGGATAATCCCTAGTCGAGAAGTATGCTGCACAGGAAAAATCACACTCGACGTAGTGTTCGGCTCGCCGGACAATTACAGGTCCGAAGAGGTCACGTTTCAAGTGGCCCCATTCGGCAGCGGATATCATGCCTTGTTAGGGCGAGAGGCATTCACAATCTTCCAAGCTATACCCCATTACGGGTACATGAAGCTTAAAATGCCCGGCCCTAATGGAATCATCACTCTGGCCAGCGATCCAGATATTGCACTCCGCGCCGAGAATAAGACAGCCGCATTAGCCCTAGAGGCACTATCCGAAGCCCTAGCGGCAGAGGAACTAACTGCGCTGCGCTCCACGGTGGATAGGGACGACGTGATACTCGACAAGAGGTCCAAGTCCACCTCTTTTAAACCAGCAGACGAAATAGTCAAATTCCAGGTCCATCCAACAGACCCCACAAAGACGGCCTCCATTGGGGCACAATTAAATCCCGATGTCGAAGCCGCACTACGAGAATTCCTTCGGGAAAATTGGGACATTTTCGCCTGGCACCCCTCAGACATGCCAGGAATCCCACGTAGACTGGCAGAGCACAGCCTAAATATCCTAAAAGGATTCAAGCCCGTTAAACAGGCTCTTCGGCGATTTTCCGAACCAAAAAGACAGGCAATGGGAGAGGAGCTAGCCAAACTCTTAGAAGCCGGATTCATCAGAGACATCAAACATCCGGACTGGCTAGCAAATCTGGTTATGGTACCCAAAAAGGACAAATCCTGGCGCCTTTGTGTCGACTTCAAAGACCTTAACAAGGCTTGCCCAAAGGACCCCTTCCCTCTCCCCCGCATCGACCAAATCATTGACGCTACCGCAGGGCACGATTCATTGTGCTTCCTCGACGCATACTCCGGATATCATCAAATCAAGATGGCGGAAAAAGACCATGCTGCAACAGCATTTATTACTCCATATGGACCATTCTGCTTTAACACAATGCCTTTCGGACTCAAAAATGCCGGCGCAACATATCAGCGCATGATTCAGACATGTCTGGCCACCCACATAGACAAAACAGTCGAGGCATATGTAGATGATGTGGTCGTCAAGACCAAACACGTCGAAACTTTGGTAGATGACTTGAGGGTGACATTTGACAACCTCCGAGCATATGACATTAAGCTGAACCCGGAAAAATGTGTTTTCGGCGTACCAGCCGGAAAGCTCTTGGGCTTCATTGTATCCGGTAGAGGAATTGAAGCAAACCCAGCCAAGATCCGAGCTCTGTCACAACTGGATGTCCCAAAAGACCTCAAGCAAATACAAAAATTAACCGGATGCATGGCGGCTCTAAGCCGCTTCATCTCCCATTTAGGAGAAAAGGCACTGCCTCTCTATCGCCTCCTCCAGCGCACCGAACATTTCAAATGGACAGATGCTGCCACGGCCGGACTCGAAGAAATTAAAGCCGTATTGGCAACTAATCCGCTCCTGGCCGCGCCCAACCTGGGCGAACCAATGCTATTATATATTGCAGCAACACATCAAGTTGTCAGAGCGGTACTCATCGTCGAACGAGAAACAAAAGGGCACAAATTCCCTCTTCAAAAACCAGTGTACTACGTATCCACTGTCTTGACTCCATGCAAGTCCCGGTACCCACATTATCAAAAGATAGCGTATGCGGTGTTCATGGCATCCCGGAAGCTGCGACACTACTTTCAAGAGTGTTCCATAACAGTGGCCTCCGAAGTACCTCTCAACGATATTATAAACAACCACGACGCAACGGGCAGGATTGCAAAATGGGCCATTGAGCTCTTACCATTTGACATAACCTACAAACCACGGCGGGCTATAAAATCGCAAGTCTTGGCTGACTTCATCGCCGAATGGACCGAAGCCGAACTCCCTAAAGAGTACGGCGCATACTCAACTGGATCATGCATTTCGACGGCTCCAAAATGTTGGCGGGCTTGGGGGCTGGCGTCGTCTTGACGTCCCCAACCGGAGACACAGTCCAATATGCACTCCAAATAATGTACATGGACTCCAACAACGCAGCCGAATACGAGGCCTTGCTACATGGCCTCCGGATGGCAATCTCCATGGGTATCCAACGCCTAGAGGTGCGCGGGGATTCAAACCTCGCAATATCCCAAATAAATGGAGACTTTGATGCCAAGGATCCGAAAATGGCAGCCTACCGTAACGCTGTGCTAAAAATGCCAGCTCGGTTCGAGGGACTCGAATTCCACCATGTGGCCCGGGGTAACAACCAGGCAGCAGATGTGTTGGCACGCATCGGCGCAAAACGCGACGCCGTCCCTCCGAACATCTTCCTGGAACGGCTTTTCAAGCCATCCGTATCATGGGAAGAGGAGTCCGGACATAACAATCCGGAACCAGCTGCATCACCTAACTCAGACGATTCTGACATAGTCGGTGGCTCAGCAAATGAAATAACACCTTCGGCCCACGAAATAATGGCAGTAATTGCCCCGTGGACGGAACCATTCCTGGCCTACTTACTCAGGCAGGAACTTCCCGAAGACCAAAATGAGGCCCGCTGCATAGTTCGGCGATCTAAAGCCTACAAGGTCCATGAGGGAGAACTTTATAAGAAAGCACAACCGGAGTCCTTCAAAGGTGTATCTCCGAGGAGGAAGGGCGAAATCTTCTGGCTGAAATTCACGCCGGACTCGGCGGGCACCACGCTGCAGCCCGAGCCCTTGTGGGCAAGGCCTTCCGCATAGGATTTTACTGGCCGACCGCCCGGGCAGATGCTCAGGACTTAGTTCAACGATGCGTCGGTTGCCAGCTCTTTGCTAATCAGAGCCACATGCCACCCACCGCCCTCAAAACTATACCCATCACCTGGCCGTTCGCGGTCTGGGGGCTTGACATGGTTGGACCCCTTAAAGGGGGAACCCACAAGCACAAATACTTATTGGTCATGGTGGACAAATTCACCAAATGGATAGAGGCCAAGCCGGTTAAAACGGCAGAATCCGGACTGGTGATAGACTTTATATCCGGGGTAGTACACCGTTTCGGCGTCCCCCACAGCATCATAACTGATAACGACACGAATTTCACAGCCGACGAGGTTAAACTATGGTGCAAAAACATGGGCATCAAGCTCGACTACGCTTTAGTCTACCACCCTCAAACCAATGGTCAAGTGGAACGAGCAAATGGTCTAATCATGAGCGGCATTAAACCCAGATTAGTGCGGTCCCTAACGGAATCTAACACGCACTGGGTAGAGGAGCTCAACTCCGTACTCTGGGGGCTATGGACCACACCAAACCGGACAACCGGATTCACACCATTCTTTATGGTATACGGTGCTGAGGCAGTTTTGCCCTGCGACATAATTCATGACTCATCTCGCGTGTGCATGTACGAGGAAAGAGCAGCCGAGTTAGATCGTCAAGACAGCTTGGACGCCTTGGAGGAGGAGCGCGACGTGGCAAAATCCCGTTCCACATTCTATCAGCAGCAGGCTCGAAGATATCAAAGTAGAGAAGTACGGGCCAAAACTTACAATGTTGGCGAGCTAGTTCTACGCCTGCCGGACAAGAAAAAGGACAAACTTACGCCCAAATGGGAAGGTCCCTTCATCATCGACCAAGTCCTTACCGGCGGTGCATACCGTCTACGCAAAGCATCTGACAACCGACTCGAGCCAAACCCATGGAACGCGGCCCGTCTTCGAAGATTTTACACCTAGCGCCGGACTCAGGGTTCGTCTCCTTCCTCCGTCCACCTTTTCATATTGTTTTGCTATCTGAGTTTTCCCTCCTTTCTCCTCCCCTTTTCATTACAACCCCCCTTGAGGGCTAACCTGCGTTTTGTTCGCACTTACTCGATGTTCTACTCGCACTCGTCATACCTGGGGGCTTCTTCAACAGAAGCTTGCTTATATGGGTTTCATGCCCAGAACATGTGTCACACTTCTGCATGTACCTTTTGATCACCATTGTATGCATCGATATGACTTAAGTTTTGGCCAAGCTGGGTTGCCTGGCTCCTGTGCTTACCCCTACGTTCTCGATTGTTCGGCTAGGAGGTAAAGGGAGCACCTCTGCGATTGTTACTGCCGGGTCAGCCGGATGTGTACCTCAGACTGGGTGAAGCCGAAAGCTAGCGTTCTTAAGGGAATATTCGGTCGGTGACCTGAAAGATGATTCATTACTTACTTACTTGTCTGCCCCCAGATGTTTTTCCTGCTTTTTTCGCAGTCCGGTCATGCACTTTAGGGCATGCCGCCCAGGGAAAGGAACCCCTAACGGAACTATTCTCCCTGGAAGATGTTTCTTACTACCCATGTAACATAACATAACTAGTTGGGCACTTGTCGGATAAAGCATTTATGACCCCTACGCCTTGTCTCCATGCATGCCCTGGTTCTTTTTTTATAACCGTGAGGGTATTCGGACACACTCCGGACTGTTGGGTCCCGAGGTCGAAGCGAAAAGGTCTGCAGAGACAAATGATCTACAATCCGGCTAGAAGGCATTTTACATGTCATTTTAAAAGTTACATCGTCAAACTGACTGATTGTATTCTTCCTCAATCCCATCTAACAGGCTGTCTAATTTACAGTCCTGCTGGGAATATTTCGCGGCCAACTCTACTTGGCCGTACATCAGGCTCACAGGGATCTCCTTCCCATCCGGCCCCACAGGTCCGACCTCGGCCATGTGGTTTGGGTCAGCCTTCGGGTATCGTGTCTTCACCATGGCCCAGGCCTCCCTGGCACCTTGACGGAGGCCGATATCTTCCACAAACGGAGACGCTGCCGTACTCCCTGAAGCTTCTCAGCAAGCCCTCCAAGGCTCTCAGGAAGGGAGACGGCAGGCCATAAGGCCTGAACGACGCCACTCATCGCCTGCCGAACACGTTCAAGCAGTTGCACCAGCTCGGGAAGTTGATCACCCGTTGAACCGGGCATTTCCTCCGTAGGGCGACCTGTGAGCACACCTACAGACATATTCATGTCAACCGACCTCCTCGCCGAACTCTTCTTTTCAAAAGAGTTTGCTTAAGCACTTACTATAGATGCCGCGACGAAGCCGCTGATTCTCCTTCAAGGAGCCAGACAGCTGGGCCTGCACCCCTTTTAGCTCTTCTCCGAGCTGGGCGTGGGCATCTTGGAGCTTGTTCCTCTCCTGCTGCACCTTCATAAGCACCCTCTCGCCGGCCTTCAACTGGCGCAGCAGCTGTTGCTTGTCCGGATCTAGTCCGGCACCCTCTGCAATGTTATTGTCAGACTATACACGCACGCCGCACTTCATAAACTAATTTCTCTTTTCAAAATCTGAATTACCAGAGGGGGTCTCCGTGGCTCCCCCGGCAGCGGCTAGTGCGGCCTCAAGTTGGGCCTTGCACTCTTGAAGCTCCTGGGACAGGTGGGTATTCTTCTCTGTAAGATCCTACACAACAAATGATCCTTAAATCAGTTAGTTTAACTATTTTAAGTCTCGGGGGCTACTGGCATATATAGCTATTAAAACTTCTTACCCGTATGTCCTTTATATATTGCTCCGTGGCTCTGGTTAAACCATCTTCAGCAGCACGGAGGTGCGCGTCCCCCGCATTAAAGGCATTCAACGCCTCCGGGGAGAAACACGCATCACGAAGAACTATTCGACGGCGCCGGTGATTCATGGCGCTCTCCACCTCAGACCTGGTGGCGGACAGCCTGTCGGCATCTTCTGTTGGAGGAGCGTCCGGCTCGCGCCTTGCGCTCGCCTCCCCTTCCGGACCAGGCGTTGGAGCCTGGCTGGCGGAGGCATGGTTGGCACCCTCTTCGGACTCAGTCCGGCGAGCGCTCTTTCTCCTGGAAGAATCATGAGCATTAATATGCCTCCCGGGAGTCTCTCCCTTAAAAGACAAAGGTGCACCGTACCTTTGCGGTGACGTTTCGATTCGCGCCGCACTCTTCCTCCGCCTGCTAGGCCGCACTGACCTCGTTTGGTCAGTCGCCGTGGGCTCGGCTCCCTGCCGTAAAGGCGCCTCCTGTAAAGCACCATTGGTGCACGATGGTCAGAAGCAAGCATTAAAAAGTAACGGTGCCAGGATTTCGGTCGTACTCACCGGGGAAGCCGGGCACAAACCAGGGTAGTCGGCCATAATGGTGACTAAAGCATTATCCATGCTGAGCTGGTGGAACACCCCATCGATCAGTTCCACCGCTAAATCCGGATCCTCTTCGGAGGCCGGATCAAGGGATCTTTCCGGATCCTCGGGTTGTGGGGCTGGGCTTTTTTTGCCCTCCACATCCCGACGCAGCTCCTGCGTCAAAATCATAAGATAAGACACTTGCCTTTAAAGGCATGGATCAGATATACAAACGACCACTCACCCAGCTCCGAGGGTTGTTCATGGAGAATCCGTTCAGAGGATTCGAGCGGAGGAAGTCCTCGTTCTCCCCCTTGTACAAGCCGGACAGGATCTTCGCCAGATCGTCGGCCGAGCCAGGTCCCTTGCGGCCGTTGTCTCCGTTGAAATCCCACATGGGGTAGCCCCTGTATTGGAGCGGCTGCACCCCACGCATAATGCATGTGGCCATGACTCCGATCATGGTTAAACCGGAATGGGCTAGCAGCCGTATCCGGCCCATCAAGTAATGGACGCTCCTATCATCTTCTCGTTGAAGGCTCCGTGGGCGCCAACTTAGGCGTTTCTTCAGAGGAGCGTTGCTGAACTTCGGAAGGCCGATCCGGACTAGATCTGGCAGCGGGGCGTCCTCCATATAAAACCACTCCGAAGGTCAGTCTTCGGACGCCTTCTTCGGGGTCCCGGACAAGTATCCGGTCCCGGCGATGCGCCATATTTCGGCTCCGCCCACTTGATATATCGACCCCCCGTGAGAGCGGGGTACGAGGCAAAACAGCCTCTTCCATAGCGCAAAATGGGGCTCAATTCCCAAGAACAGCTCACACAGAGCTACGAAACCCGCGATATGCAGAATGGAGGCAGGCGTAAGGTGATGAAGCTGGAGTCCGTAGAATTACAGGAGCCCCCGGAGAAACGGATGTATAGGAAATCCGAGTCCCCTTATTAAGTAGGGGAAGAAGCATACCCGCTCTCCTTTGGAGAGATTAGGGGCGCTCTCCGCCTGCTTCCCACCTTTGTAGGTAGCTAGTCCGGCTCGAAACGGAACCATGAAGGCTGGGGGAAGATATCCCTCTGCCTGGAGCACCACTAGCTCGTGATGCGAGATTGAACATCTCCTCCAATCTCCTGGCTGGGGACTGGGAGCGCGAGAAGAGGGGCCGCGTCGGCTATCCATGCTGGAATGGATTTTTTGTCAGATGCGCCTCGATGAGAACTTGCGGAAGGAGGGTGGTGCGGTTTGGATCTGGATCCCCGCCTCTCTTATAGGCGATTTATTTGCGCAGCTAAGGGGTAAACTGTAAGAATACCCTGTCTTTTTGCATTCGTGCAACACGTGGAAGAAGGCCATTATTTGGCGTGGAAGCCAAGGAGCACAACATTTATGAAGCAACCGGACACTACCTGACGAACATATGGACGTGAAGGAGAACCCGCCTTGCAAACGCCGAAGACAACATACGCGCCGGACTCGTCGTCATTGAAGCCTGGTTCGGGGGCTACTGAGGGAGTCCCGGACTAGGGGGTGACCGGATAGCCGAACTACTATCATCGGCCGGACTCCAAGACTATGAAGATACAAGATTGAAGACTTCGTCCCGTGTCCGGATCGGACTTTTCTTGGCGTGGAAGGCAAGCTTGGCGATACGAATATGTAGATCTCCTATCATTGTAACCAACTCTGTGTAACCCTAGCCCTCTCTGGTGTCCATATAAACCGGATGGCTTTAGTCCATAGGACGAACAACAATCATACCATAGGCTAGCTTCTAGGGTTTAGCCTCCTTGATCTCGTGGTAGATCTACTCTTGTAACTCACATCATCAATATTAATCAAGCAGGACGTAGGGTTTTACCTGCATCAAGAGGGCCCGAACCTGGGTAAAAACATCGTGTCCCTTGTCTCCTGTTACCATCCGCCTAGACACACAGTTCGGGACCCCCTACCCGAGATCCTCCGGTTTTGACACTGACAGTCGCCATGGAGATGTCGCCCACGGCGCCGGCTTCAAGGTAGCCGCTCCATGGGGGTGCGAGATGGAGCACCATTCGCTCTGGGAGGTCGAGTTAAGGAGAAGGTGTGATGCGATGAGTGTACAATCTCTTTGGTGGCGCCGAGTAGGCCTACGCTTCAACCGAGAAGTCGGTGAGGATGCTGCGGTTCTGGTGGAGTAGGTTAAGGTGGTGCATGGGGATGGAGCAGCCACAATAGACGAGACGATCGTCGGAGCAACTCCTTGGAGGTGGAGGACGGGGCGGATGAACTGGCGGGACGACGGATCCTCATCCGGGGAGATGGACGAGGGACGTCGAGCTATTGCGGTGGATGGCATCGTCGGGGAAGAGGCTCCAGCTGGGAAGCAGTGAGGTGGCGGATGGAGGAGGGTGGGGTTTCGTGGCTGGAGCAGAGAGGTTATGGCGGCCTGGGATTTCGAATGGCGAAAAGGAGGCGATGGGAGGGGGTGAACCATGACTTAGGGACGTGCTTGTCCAAAATGTAGGGTGTGTTATAAAAGTACCCCCACCGATTTGAACTAGCGGCCCTTTCGGCTCATGGTTAGAAGGGGGATTTCACGTGTCGGGATTTGGCAGCTGGAGGGAGTTTTCGCGCACGTTGTAATTTCGGGATAGCAAGGCGCAGGTTGTGAAGGCGCCGGTTTTGGGAGCATGATGTGAACCAACCTGTGGTTGGATGGTTAGAGGGACTGTGGTATCCCCGGCCCACCAGGGTTCAAATCCTGGTGTTCGCATTTATTCCTGGATTTATTTCAGGATTTCCGGCGATGCGCATTCAGTGAGATGAGACGTTCCCGTCGACGACGAGACGCCTATGATGACTTCGTAAATCTCAAGATGATATGCTGGCTCAGTCTTTCCGAGGTGCTCATAGGGGTAGGGCGTGCGTGTGTGCATTCATAGGGGTGAGTGTATGCGCGTGTATATGAGCGATTGTGTCTGTACTGATGTTCAAAAAAAGTTTTGGGAGCACGATATCTGAATTTTCAGGATATAACAAGGCGCGGGTTGAATTTTAGGGACAAGCCTAACGTGTAATATTGTACTTGTATGTACCAAATCAATTCGCACTTCCCATAACCAAAAAAATAAAAAAACTATTCACACCACACAAAGAGAGAGTCTTGCCGCGTTTTACTATACAAATGCTATTCAAAGCTACTCCCTCCTTCCATCTATATAGGGCCTAATGCGTTTTTCGATGCTAACTTTGACCAAATATTAGAGCAATAATATATGACATGCAACTTACACAAAGCACACCGTTAAATTGGTGTGTGAAAGGAGCTTTCAATGATATAATTTTCACATTGTGCATGTCATGTACTATTAATCTTGTCAATAGTCAAAGGCAGTCTTAAAAAACGCATTATGCCCTATATAGATGGAAGGAGGGAGTATGAATCCATGTTATGTCCAATTAAATTTTTTCGCTGGCTGTATAATGCATGTAACCTACTCATACCAACATTTTAGTGCATTCCATATGTCTATACTACCGCTGCAATTCGAACTGAATTTGAATTCGTTTCTCTATTTCAATAAGAATCTACAATCATGGTTGTTGCCAACTTCAACCATCATTTGTGTATTACCTTAATAACACACCACATGATTACTATAGAGATAGATATGAACTATGTGTATTATATGAACTCAAATTCTATTTTTTGAATACACTTGATGTTGATTCCAAATAATAGTACATTTGATGTACTAACTATATATTCATAATCTAAACCATGTTCCATACGTACACCGTGTTTATCACACGAAGTATAGTGCCCCGCCCCCTACATTATGACAAGTATTTAGCCCTGAGCTGCAAAAGCCAGACATTAGCCCAAATTATAATCAATGTTCCACATTATGATATCTTCTTCAAGTACCAGTATCCACTTTTTTATAATGAATTATGATCTTTGTTCGTCTTTTACACCTTCACGATCCTCTTCTATTTGTAGCTAGCTAGCGCTAACTTTCTATCGTGCATGCACACGCCCGCCCCCTCTCACCCTCCCTCAGCATCCCCTCCATCACGCACGTTTGTTATTTCTCTTTAGGTCATTCACCTGCGGTGTGTGTAGGCCACCCGGCTCCTTCTTTCCGGCACACACCGGCCGATATACCTCTCTATCCAAGTGTGCCTACCACAAACACATATATACTTCCCCTCTTCTCTTCTCACCGTCCATGCCCCCCTATGTCCAATAAGGTTCCACGCAGGTGCACACTCCCACCCCTCTTTTCATGGATCTCATACTCGCACACTCCTCCCTCCTCGACATGGTAGGCCTCTCGCACCACCTCCTAGCCAGACCCCTCTCCCCCTATTTGTCTCTCCGGACCTTATTTGCTTCTAACACATGCATGCATGTATACATACCGATCTCCCTACATATAGCCAAGTAGACTATAATTCGTTTTCCCCATGCACCGATACACTTACCTCGCTAGTTATGTCTCTCCCTTTCTCGAACACACGACGGTTGATCTTCCTATGTAGTTACGTATGCTTACCACAACCATATCATCTCCCCTCATCATCCTTGCATACCTCCCGACCCGTCTCTCACACGCACGTGCATAGACAGACAGACATACCCCGCCCTCTCTTATTGATATTGCACTCGTACCCTCCGTTTGTCTAGCAGGCCTCTCCCACCATTTGTGAGACGCCACTCCACCACCAACCCTCCGACACTCTACCTTTGCCTTTCTCCCAACCTTATTCCTCTGCTACACATATCCATGGATGTCGATCGATCTCCCTCAATGCATAGCTAGGTCTCTCTCCTTCCCCACACATATAATAGTCGATCGGTCTCTGCCCCCTCCCCCCCCCCCCACACACCAATAGTCGAACTTTGTAGGTAGGTATCCATGCCATAGAGAAAAACTGCACCTCTGCCCTCTCAAATTCCAGTAGGCCAGCCACCCTGTATCTTTGACGTGGGCAAACACAAATTTGATGGCATTCTTTATCGATCGTGCAGCCACACACTTCATCCCTGTTTTCAATTCTATCGATATCTGATGTCCATGACTCCGTTTCACACACATTGCACATGTTACGTTTTTTTGTTTGAGATATCATCAACACATTGCCTCTATTTTGCACAAACCATCTCTCTCACACCCACCCACATACGTACCTGCACCTAAAGAAGATGTGCATGCAGGACACACATACTCACGTCTCGTTCCCGGCCACACCCACGCGGGTACACGGTGGAGTTCGTTTCTGTATGAAAAGGCAGCCCACGTGATAATTTGACGCGTGTAGCGGTTGTTTACTTGAAGGAGGGTCGGGTACCACGCCTAGATGGAATAAAGTTCGACTTGACATGTTAGTATTAAATAAAGTTATATATTCCTCAATGGTGCGTACATAATATAAAACGATTTCTGTGGGGAAAATGGAAAAATGGGTTTGTCTCTCGGCACACCATCTCACACAAGGCATCGGTGGCCTCTGTCTCTCAGCGTTGGTTAGTGATCCGGCCGCATCCCGTCCGCCGGCGGAAAGGGAGGATTACCATCATCTCTCTATTCGGCAGCATTGAGGCAACACGTCCTGATCTGCGGTACCCGCGTTCTCTCTGACCAAGCTCCGGTGCGGTAGGGCCTTCGCCACTTGCTTGCTGCCGCAGTATGGGCAGATCCCGGCCGCCGGCGCCCTCCTAGTAACATCCTGACGACTCTCAGGTACATCTTCCTCCGGCCTTGCTCCACTGCCCATCTTCCCATGTTGTTTCATGTGGATCTTCTTTAGTTGTTTGCTTAAAACGTAACTCGGTTGGCGTACTTTCCATCTAGCAATCTCATCCTCAAATCATTTTTGATAAACCATCATGTGCTATCTTTCCCTTATTACATCGAATATGCTTCTTTTTTGTCGGCGTATGTGTCTTCAACTCATGTTATTGGACAGTAACTGTTTCCTTTCTACCTCATTTTGCAAACAGGGCTATCCATTTTCACGTTGTTGCTATTGCGGCCTTTTGGTGAACTGCACAAATCACTTTTTTCTTAAAAGTGTTTTGTGCGGTTCCGCCAAAATGTCACACGGGCAACGTTTTTACATTTCTGTGGGACTACAGAAAGGGAGATTGGTTTTGCTATCTTCCTCATCCAACTCCGTGCCTAATCTTCTCCAACAAGTAGTTAGTCCTAAAGAGAGATCGTAGAGGTGATCGGCTTCTATTTGTGTGTGTTATGTTTCATCATCTAGTTCCACTATTATTGTAATCACACTGACTAGATATCTTTGCAAACAGGGATGATCCGCTCGATTTTAGTGGAGCTGCACAAAATGATCGGATTGTGGTGTCCTCCATACACCTCTTTTTTGGCTACAGAGCTGGGTGAAACTAGCTGCCAAGCAATGAACACTGTGCCAAGGAAATGGAGCCATGCCTATGAACATCATCGATCAATTATATATTTTTCTTTATTTGTACACCTTCTCACAACTTTGTCTTCAGTTGTGATGTGAATATTGGCGCTGACCTGCGAACCATTGAGATGCATTAGCAGCCATGGTAGTTTCATTTATATTAGATGGAATGTTGTAACGAGATAATCTTGAGGCAAGACACATGAATCCTAAGTTGAAACCTTTTTTTCCAGCGGGAACCAAAGTTGAAACCTTCATAGCATCACAGTACAATTTCATTAAAATTATGCATAGATATAAACAAATCCTGAAGGATTGATAGCAATGCCAGAAACAATTCAACTTTGTTTCGCCGACATGTGGGACATCCTTCATCCGGCTCCACCTGCCATGCAACAATATTGAGTACACAACTTCAGGGAAAGATTCACCCCGGTCGTTGCACCGCAATAGTAATGACTAGTGAGCAGTCAAATCACAGAGCCGCACCTTCGCCACAGTAAGTTGCTCGGACGAAGCAACCATCATTTCGTTGTTCCTTGAATCCGCTACTCCCATATTCCTAGAGTAATAAGTTGCTCAGGTGAATCAACCATCACTTCACCTTTCCCATAATAAGTACTAGTACCTCCTTTTTTACTCTAGAAACAACCACATGCGAATATTGGCGGTAGCAACACAACAACTGAATCAAAAATCGAAACCCACCAGGTGAGCGTTTGCTAGTATGTATCATGTACCCCGTCTGTCCATGTATATAGGGCTTAATGCATTTTCCGGGACTAACTTTGGCCCTGTTTGGATCCATGGGTTAGAGTTAGTTTGAGCTAGTTGTGTCACGCCCAATATGCGACCCTATCCAAAAGGAACTCGAAGGTCCCACCAAGGATAGACCCGCATATTGAAACACTTTTGCAAGGTGGATATCATTACATCAACATTACATAATAGATGGGGATACATACATAAGGCATACAATGCCACACGAGTACAACATCATCTTACAGAAGAGCGCCATCCGACTACGGATGAAACACAAACAGAAACTCAAACGACATCCACCCTGCTAGCCCAGGTTGCCGACCTGGAACCTATCCCCTGATCGAAGAAGCAGAAGAAGGACTCAACGCAAGCAAGCATCGCTCTCGCGTCATGATCATCGCATAACCTGTACCTGTAACTGTTGTTATAGTAATCTGTGAGCCACGAGGACTCAGCAATCCCATTACCATGGGTATCAAGACTAGCAAAGCTTAATGGGAAAGGAAGGGGTAAAGTGGTGAGGCTGCAACAACGACTAAGCATATATGGTGGCTAACATACGCAAATAAGAGCGAGAAGAGAGCAAAAGGAACGGTCGTGAAACTAGCAATGATCAAGAAGTGATCCTGAACTCCTACTTACGTCAAACATAACCCAAAACCGTGTTCACTTCCTGGACTCCACCAAGAAGAGACCATCACGGCTACACACGCGGTTGATGTGTTTTAAATTCGGATCTGGTGTCAAGTTATCTACAACCGGACATTAACAAATTCACATCTGCCTATAACCGTAGGCATGGCTTTCGAAAGATTATACCCTGCAGGGGTGTCCCAACTTAGCCCATGATAAGCTCTCGCGATCAACGAAGGATATACCTTCTCCCAGGAAGACCCGATCAGACTCAAAATCCCGGTTTACAAGACATTTCGACAATGGTAAAACAAGACCAGCAAAGCCTCCCGTTGTGCCGACAAATCCCGATACGAGCTGCACATATCTCGTTCTCAGGGCACGCCGGATGAGCCAGACGTCGGGTTGGCATAGACCCTGGTTGGCCAGGGGGCGCCGGACATCGCTCGGTTTGGACCAACACTTAGACAAGCATTGGCCCCGGGGGGCTAAAATAAAGATGACCCTCGAGAGGGCGACTCCCAAGGAAAAAGGTAGGTGGTGGTGAGGCAAATGGTAAAACCAATGTTGGGCCTTGCTGGAGGAGTTTTATTCAAAACGAACTGTTAAGGGGGTCCCATAAATCACCCAACCGCGTAAGGAACGCAAAATCCGGGAACATAACACCGGTATGATGGAAACTAGGGCGGCAAGAGTGGAACAAAACACCAGGCAAAAGGCCGAGTCTTCCACCCTTTACCAAGTATATAGATGCATTAATAATATAAGAGATATTGTGATATCCCAACCAAAATCCTGTCCACCATGGAGAAATCTTCAACTTCACCTGCAAATAGCAACGCTATAAGAGGGGCTGAGCAAAAGTGGTAACATAGCCAAACAACGGTTTGCATAGGAAAGGTATCAAAGGTTAGAGGTTCATGGCAATATGGGAGGCTTGACAAACAGGTGATAGGTAGCGCAGCAAAGCGATAGAACGAAGCAACTAGCATAGCAATGATAGTAGTGAGATCTAGGGTAGCGGTCATCTTGCCTGAAATCCCGCAAGGAAGAAGAACGAGTCCATGAAGAAGATGAACGGATGAAGCCGAACCAAGCGTAGACGAACGAATCCTCACGATCGCAACGAAACGGGAACTATCGAGAAGAAGCACACAACAAGGTAAACACACCACACATGAACATGACATGATGCACAACAAACATGATGCATGACAAAGCTACATGAAGCTACTCATGGCAAGGGATGATGCAAACAAGAGCAACACATCAAAGCAAGTTTAAATGAGGCCGGGACCAACATATAACAATTCTGGTAAGTCCTCATGTGCAAATTTCGAAGTTGGTCCAGATCTGAATAAACCTTATGTTCAAGTTGTTAAACAGCAAGTTAAGATGCACCAAGATGATCTACACGAGATTCTAGTCAAGTTACATATAAAGTTCATTTAGACGGCCTAGAAGATATGAGCAAAACAAGTTAAACATGGCATTGGTGCAAAATGCATACAAACATCAAGCAAACACTCTCAAACATGGATGCAACATGATAATATGAAACTAGTTGCAAAATCAAGCAAGTTTCATATAGAGCACACTCAGAACGGAGCAACGGTTCAACACACACACTAAAGAAGATATGGCAACAATCTGTCCAAAACAGCAACTAGGCATATTGCAAGCACCAAAACAACATGCTACAGTACCAAAATATGAAAACAAAAGGCATGGTCATGATGTACAGGTAAAGCATAACAAAACATGAACACTGAGCTATCTCCAGAAATCACTAGAACATGCTCAAACACACATGGCAAGATTGCAAATGATAATAGTTCAGACTTTGCAGAAAATAACATCAGGTTGCAATGTTTAGAGCTATCAAACAACATGTTACAGGAACTTATCATGGCAAACAAAGGCATGGCAAGAACCTAGTAATTGCATAGAACAAAAGTCCCTTACTGACCATGAGCCAAAAAGGATCAGAAAATATGATGGCACCCATGTAAACATGGCAAGTTATATTACAGATTTAAACATGGCAGGAACAACAATAAGTAGGCATGTAGATGAGCTTGTACCACTCACGACAGAGCAATAAAAGGCATGGCAAGGCAACCAACAGTAAGAAGGCATGTTTAAGAAGCTAGGCATGGCAAGAGCAAGTTCATAGGGTGCATGGATCACTAACAACAAGCATGGCAACAACTGAACTTAATGTTAACAGGCTGACAGCAACATTATTTAGCAACTTTGGAGCAAGATGTGAACAAGCTACAGCAAGCTATAAATGCAACCAGGGGCATGGATGGATAGAGCATAACATGTAGAACAAAACACCCTTAGTGAACATCTCTAGATTATGCATAGAATGACTAGTAGCAGTAGGTTTACATAGCATCACGAAATAACAGATTCGGCCTAGCAAAACAGCAACAACAAGTACCCTACTTAACAAGCTCGATTCACTCACCACAAGTCATTGCATGACAAGATAAGCATAGCATCAGCAAGAAGACATGTTTATGGAGCTAACCAAGGCAAGAACAAGTTCATAGCATGCAAGGATCAACTACAACAACCTTGGCAAAATTGAATAACATGTAAACAATCTGCCAGGAAACATTTTGAAGCAAAAGTAGAGCACGAAAATGACATGCTAGACTACTCCATAATTGCAAACAAGGGCATGAATGGCTAGATAAAAACCATATGTTCAAAACATCCTTACTGAAGTATCTCAAAATATGCATGGATCTCTCTGTAGTATCAAGTTTACATGGCATCAAAATAACAGCAGAATAGGGACTAAAATCAGCAACATCACGAGGCCTAGTTTGCATGCTTGTGCTAGTCACCACATTGATCACAAAAATACATGGTAAGAACCTATGTAAAGAAGACATGGCATAGTTCAAAACACATGTAGACATCAACCTCATAGGATGCACACATCAAACATGGCAAAAATGACAAAAGAGCAAGTTCTGTTAACAAACAGCAGACAACATTATGAAGCACTCTTGCAATGATGATTCGGGCATCAAGATGACCTCAAATGAACATGATGCAATGGAATGAAATGAAGTACTCATTGAGGCGAACAATTTGACATATTACACGCATGAAACGGAGCTACGGATGCAGAGATATGGTGCGATGAACATGGCATGATAAAGTAAAATTACAGGGACTTAGTGGAATTTTACCCTCATCGAAACGGGATGGAGGGAAGCGGGATGGGAGGATCCGGGACGCAGGGAGGCGTGGAGATGGCGGCGGGGTCGACGGCGCGGGGAGGCGCAGATGGAGGCGGCGGCCGGGCGGCGAAGTTCGGCCAGCGGCGGCGGAAGAACCGGCCGACGGCGGCGGCGCGAGGAGATCGGGGTCGGCACGGGGGAGCGGGGAGGCGCGGGCGGCCTCGCGGGCCTGGGCGGGCCGCGCCTGGGCTCGGTGGGCTGCGGCGGCGGGGAGGAGGCCGGAGGCCAGGTGGCGCGGCGCGATTGGCTGCGGGGGCGAGGGAGGACGTGTCCGGCTGCGGCCGGACGTGTCCGGTGGCGGCGGGAGGAAGAGGACTAGGGTTTTGGGGGGATTAGACCGCGAATTTTCGGGGGAGGGCATATTTATAGGTAGAGGGAGCTAGGAGAGTCCAAATGAGGAGCGGTTTTTGGCCACGCGATCGTGATCGAACGACCGAGAGCATGGAGGGGAGTTTGCTGGGTTTTGGGCCAGTTTGGAAGGGGTGTTGGGCTGCAAAGAGAGAGGGGGTTTTACGGTTACCCGGTTAACCGTTGGAGTATCAAACGAACTCCAAATGGCACGAAACTTGACAGGCGGTCTACCGGTGCTATACCAAGGCCGCTTGGCAAGACTCAGTCCATTCCGAGAACGTTTAACACCCGCTCACAACGGGAGACAAAAGGGGAACGACAGAGAGCATAGGAGTGCCGGATTGCAAAACGGACAACGGGGAAAATGCTCGGATGCATGAGACGAACACGTATGCAAAATGAAATGCACATGATGAGATGACAAAATGCAACACGCAAGCACATGACATGGCTACAACGAAGAATAACTGGCAGACACCTGGCGCATCGAATCCGGGGCGTTACAAGTTGGGGCTCAAATAGCCCTAAAGTATCCAAACATGAGGGTTAACTTGGAGCAAGTTAGACTTGTTCGATTCAATCGCCTCCCTAGGTGTTTGGAGAGGAATTGGCCAGCGTGAGGCGGTTCTATGGGTGGTCAGGCGGCTTTTAAGCAAAAGTTTCTCCTCGTGTTGCAAGCCACCGTGCACGCGTTGGCGAGGGAGAAGGCATAGTAAGCAAGCTTCTCGTCGTTCTGCAAGCTGACAAGACACATCAAAGTTATTTAGTACATACACTCTCCAAAAAAGGGCTGACCATGTCATGGCTACCATCCCGTGCTCCATTGTTGAGTGCGTGCACTATTCACATGGCATCGAGGAGAAAAACATATTGTGTAGTACTAGGTGCCATCGAAGTGCATGACTCACTTACGCACTGCTTATCTGATTATCTCCATTTTCTTGCATGACACATGCACCTTGATGCTAGATGTCTCGCGTATTGGCACAAGGATGAACAAAGCTCATGTCAAAAAAGAGAGTGGGAGAACATAGAATCCCGACGACCGAGAAGGAGCAAGGAACCTCGTGGTGGAGCATCTGTACTCATGATATTTTATATTATTCAGCGATATAAAATCAACCAATCATCTCCATAGTGGACTAGAAGAGTACGAAACACGGCAGCCCAGTGTAGTTACATCATACTAGTACATGGCTAACCCATGCTATCACCATATTTCTTGGCTTTCGTGCGACACCTAGATCTAGAAATCTAGCAGCATGTATCGCTTCTCGCTCCTCATCTCTCTCAAAGTGCGGCGGGCTGGCGCTTTTGCCGTCTATTGAGGTCGGTTAACTCATCACATGTTAGCGACATACCAAGAGCATTCTAAAAAAAATAGTACTGTACTATATAGTTATGCACGGGAGAGGAAGCGCTTTGACCGATGGACCAAACAAGACAGGCGTGCCGTGCCGTGAGTGGGTCTAGTTTCTTGTTTTGAACTCGTTTAGAACACTTGGTTTTGACTATTGATAAGATTTTATATAGGGCCTAATGTATTCTTCGAGGATGCTTTTGACTATTGATAAGATTTTATATAATTTGAAAATTATATCGTTCAAAGATCCTTTCATGTTCCGTTAAAAAAAGATCCTTTCACGTACGAATTTGACTGCATGCTTTGAGCAACTTGCACGTCCTATACTGCTCCTGTTTGGATACTCTAACTTACCTAGAGGTTAGATTAACTCATGACTAACCCTGAACTAACTGTAGCCAAAGAGTTGTTTGGGTGGCAGGGTTAGATTGACAATAAATGCACTTGATGGAGAGAAAAAAGTGATTTTTCAGTGGTCCCAATGAGAACTATCTTCAATTAGCACCTCTTGGGTGGGATAGTTTTTTTGGGTGGGTTCCGTGAAACTTGCTCCAATTTAACCCTCATGCTTGGATACTTTAGGGCTATTTGAGCCCCAACTAGCTCAAACTAACTCTAGCCCATGGATCCAAACATGGCCAAAGTTAGTCTCAGAAAACGCATTAAGCCCTATATACATGGACAGACAGAGTACATGATACGTACTAGCAAACGCTCACCAGTAGTAGTAGCTCATTGGTTGGTTCCGATTTTTGATTCATTATTGTGTTTCTAGAATAAAAAAGGAGGTACCCCTACTTATGTTACTCCCACTATGCCTTGCCTATGGTTAGTAGGTGACCTTGTGCTTGGCTCTTTGCCTCTTCCGGAAGTTGATGGTTCTACAGTAGTACTTTTGGCAATCTGACACCAAATGAACTGATGCATGTCCACCGCTTGTAAGCAAAAGTTTCTCCTCGTGCTGCGAGCCACCGCGCACGCATTGGCGAGGGAGAAGGCATAGTAAGAAAGCTTCTCATTGTTCTGCGAGTTGACGGGCCACATCAAAGTTATTTAGTATGTACTCTCTCTCCAAAAAAGGTCTGACCATGTCATGGCTACCATCCCGTGCTCCATCATTGAG
Source organism: Triticum aestivum (assembly GCF_018294505.1). NCBI lineage: Eukaryota > Viridiplantae > Streptophyta > Magnoliopsida > Poales > Poaceae > Triticum > Triticum aestivum. The sequence continues at coordinate 59,809,401 of NC_057810.1, read as the reverse complement.
TACGTGCACTATTCACATGCCATCAAGGAGAAAACATATTGAGTAGTAGGTGCCATCGAAGTGCACGAATCACTTACGCACTGCTTATCTGATTATCTCCATTTTGTTGCATGACACGTGTACCTTGATGCTAAATGTCTCGTGTGTTGGCAAAAGGATGAACAAAGCTCACGTAAAAAAAGAGAGTTGAATAACATAGATTCCCGACGACCGAGAAGGAGCAAGGAACCTTGCGGTGGAGCGTCTGCAAGGAACCTTGCGTGTTTTCCCCTATTTTTTGCCGCCTACCCACCTATAAACAAATAAAAGAACATGAACTCTTTGCTAACCACAAGAGACGACACACCAGGATGCTAAGTTGAAGATGTTTTATAGTTTATATTGATAACCATGCAACAAGCCATGGATATACAGGACGCATGCAGCCACGCATGTACACACGCCAATGCACTAACTCCATCCGATCCAACTCATGGACATACGCGCACAACATGGAGCACACAACACACATACACAACACGTGCATGCACACACACTCGGCCGCAGAATGCACGTGAATAACACATGCATGCACACACACTCGGCTGCATGAAGGCGTGCGCCATCTGCGGTGACGTCCAGTTCGTCGTGCTATGGTGAAGCTCACACACAATGGTGCCTACACATCTCTTGCAACACCTCTTTGTCGTTGTTTCTCAATGACTAGTTGGAGACGAAGACGATCGCAACCTCGGCCTTAGAGCTAGCACCGATGAAAAAACATGCACGCTGCACGCACACGAGCACGTACGGAGTGCCCATGACGTGGTGCGTCCCGAGTCGCCTCTACTCCTTCTCCGCACGTTGTATATCAAGGCGGCTGCATGCCTAATGAGATCTTCTAGGACTCAGATGATGACGAGGAAAATTATGAGACTACCCAGAGTGGGAGTAACATAGGTAGTAACATCACACATGTCTAGATAAAGTAGATGATGTGGAAAGCAATAAATGAAGAAAGAGAGGAAAGTAGTAACATTACACATATCAAGGCAAGATGTGTCTATAGCCTAATAAATGAAGTGTTGCATGTTACCATAGATATGTTACTAGAGGTAGTAACATAGACTACTAACAGGAGCATGTTACTAGTCTAGTTACTACCCATTGTGGCTAGTCTGAGGGGGGCGTCTCCAACAGTGTTCCTCGGCTCGCACCTCTTGCATCACGGTGGTCGAGCTTGGAGTCATTCATCTGGTACACGTGGCATCTCAGATCTAGACACAAGGTGACGTACACCATCAAGGTCCATGATCAAGGGGGTGCTAAGTGCTAAGTGCATAGATGTGCTTAGATGAGGTGCTAAGTGCATTAAATGGCTTAGCAACTCAAGTCTCCAATGCATAGATGCTTAGTTTGTTGTTGCTAAGTTTGCTTCATTTAATTAGCTATAGACTCAAAACTATCTTTTCACTGTTTCTTCCTGCGGTCACCAAACTAGTCTCTCTCTTCTTAATTAACTTGCCACATCATATTTTATGCCTACATGGCAGGCTTAGCAGCTATACATGGTGGAGCAGTGGGAGAGGCCAAGGCTGGTCATAGTGGGGAGTAACTTATACTGTAACATATTACTATGTTACTCTAAACATCTCTATAAACCGGAAAGGAGGGAGTAGTAACATAGACTAGTGTCATATGCATGAAACTACTAGTGAGTATGGGAGCACATGACATTTCCCCGTTCGGACCGATTCCAAGTTGGCTTCTCACCTTCTTGGCCCAACAAAAACCCCTCCCCCCTCCCGCGCGCGCTTCCCACACGACGCCAGCTGAGCCCACCGCTCCACATTGATGGCAAGTCAGGACGACACGACCTCTCACTGCTTCCGCCGTTGAAGCAACGCGCCGACCGAGGGCACTACTCGCTACACACCCGACATTTCAGACTACACAATGGAGAGTAATTTTAGAGCAAGTACTACAATTAGATGACATAAGCAGGCTATAAGGATTTAAATATAGTATTTGTGCTTAGTTGAAGGAGAGAGAAGAGGAGAGAGAAGAGAAGTGGGTTGTAAACTTGTAGCCGGTTGTAGCAGGAGCCCCAACATACTATGTGAGACAAAAGGTGGGGCCATTATTAATGATATAGTATTATACTAAAGGGACTAACTATTGTACTAGCAGGCTATTAGGTTGGTTCTAGATGATGTGTCAACTTCATATAGCCGGATGTTGGCTATACTATTAACCATGCACTAAGTGTGGTGTGAGTGGGACTAAAGTTTTGTCCCATACTGCTAGGTGGGTGTGAGTTGCACCACTTTATAGTGTGATCTATTCTAGCATTTGCATGAGCATGATAATAGGAAACCTACACACGCGCTCCTCGGGAATGAGCCTATCTAAGGACAAAAGCTATCCACGTGGTCTATATTTTTGTTGGTCGAAATATTTATTTTAAGTCATTAATTAATAATTAACTGACGCCTTAATTACTCTGTTTTTTGTTTGAGACAAACCTTGGTGGGGCTATTATTGACTTGGACGTGGGGTTTGGGGGCCAAAGGCCTACTATTATACTTGGTCTTACTCGCGTGACCGACCTGACATGCTCTACCCTAGCCGCCTCTATATCATATGGTTTCACACCGTTCCAGATCTTAGCGCCGCCACGCAATTCTTCTCCCCTCCTTCCGGTGTGCATCGCAAGAAGGGACAACAGTCCTCCGAACACTACCTTTCATGATCCTGTACGGGAAAGGGGCGATCAGGTTTTTGGGGAGCACACTCCTGTGACTGCTGCCAGTGACGACTTCCTCAACGACAGCCTTCTTCCCCGACCTCGCTAACCTCTTCATCAACGACATGGGTGACAACATCAACCACAATGGTTCTGCTCCCACTATATAGTATGTGATTTTGTTCTCCTGGTTTAGTCCGCATCATTACTTTGATCTTTGCAATTGTCATCATGATCTATTTACTGTTGATTCGTATTAAATCTCATAGTAAATTGCTCATATATTCAACAATCCTATCCAAAAACCCGATTATAGGAAATTTACTCCGAGTCATTTTGCTGCGCTTTTGAAGCTGCCTACTTTTAAGGGGGTGCAATATAAAAGGTGGCTCACAAGAGCAGTATATTGGTTTCAGATCATGTACTGCTATGACGCCACTAAGGGTAAGCCTGAGGGCGATCTTAATCCTACACAACAAGAAGCTTTTGAGAACATGGATACCCTCTTCAAAGCCGCCTTGCTGAGTGTTCTTGATGATTCCATTATGGATTCATATATGTCATTTGACAGCAGCAAAGACATGTGGGCTACGCTTGAGGCCACGTTTGGGCCTCGGGCGCTGGCAACGAGTTGTATGTCATGGAGCCATTCTGTGACTACAAGATGACTGGTGAGCGCTCTGTTGTTCAGCATACTCATGAGATACAATCACTCTCTAAGGAACTTGAGTACTTTAAGTGTGTGTTGCCAGACAAATTTGTTGCTGGGACCATCATTGCCAAGCTTCCTCCTTTGTGGAACGATTTTGCTACTTCTCTAAAAAAACAAGAGACATGAGTTTTCTGTTTTGGATCTCATTAGCACTCTTGATTTTGAAGAGAAGGCGAGAGCAAAAGACCCACGTGATCGGGTTGCTGAGGGAGCTTCTAGTGCCCACATGGTACACGAGAAGAACTTCCAGCCCAACCAGCCCCAAAACAACAAGAACAAATCTCAGGGGATAGGCAAGTTTGATGCAAAGAACAAGCCGTCACATTCTACCAACTTCAAGAAGAATTCTCATAACGGGAAGGGATACAAACCTCAATTTTGGTAGTACCGCACAAAATTTATATGGCTGCATCTACCTGCTGTCAGCTAACCTCATGGTGCTCCAGGTATTCCTACATTCGAAACTAGGTACAATGACCACCGCAAGATGAAATAAGCTTATTTGTACGTTGACTTGATGCTTGCAGTGCGGAACGATCCTATCATGTGTGGAGGAGCAAAGTAGTGCAGCCGAAGGTGGAAATCAACCAAGGACTTATGAAATTATATATAATCTTCCTCAGGTAGGTAAGTATCCCCTTCGTCCAGATGATCGTGTTTTGTCATGCCGAGCTATTGATATGTGCTACTGTTTTGCAACACCGTTTAAGTATAGCTATTATTTTCCTATATTTTCAGATTCAGTACAATGAAGATGATTTCAGAGGAACTGCACAACATGGACTCATGTTGAGTCATCACTATTGCCTCATGTGTTTGCTGCAAATGTGTCAGCATCAATTGCAAGATGAGGCAGCTAGCTAGCTGTGGAGTTGCCAACATGCTCAAAGTGCTCGCAACATTGAGAAGAAACAACCATGCCCAGGAAATTAATGCGTGCGCAGGGAGGCCCTTTGCTCAGAGAAGCATCAACCGATTTTCTTTATTTTCACACCTTCTCACAACTTTGTATTGGTTATAGTATGGTGAATCATTGATATGCATAAACATGTTGAACTTTTGTTCTTCTGAATGTTAGTATGCATACCGTATCTTCTGAAGCTTAGTTTAATGTGAGTGTCTGCATCTAGTACCACATCCTCTAATTTGGTGGATGCCAAGTTGAAAAAGGTTACCGATGAGTAGCCATAAGCTGGAGGCGTCTCTTTTTTACTTTCGAATGGGCAATAAGTTGTAGAGTGTCTCGGGCTGCCTCTAGCACAAGGCCCTCCAGTACGAAACACGGGCAGTCGACTGGGTCGATATAAAAGCCTATCCATATTAAAGCCTATTTGTTTTTGTTTTATGCGAGGAGAAGCCCATATTTCTTGAAGAGGGGGCGATCCCAGAAAAATCCTCCTTCCTCCTCGCTTCCACTTATACTCCCTCCATTCGGGTTTCTTAGGCCCATGAGCAAATTGCTAAGACCAATAAGATGCACACAGAGAAAATAAATCTCCTTAATTTACTCCATAACCACCCTATTAAATAGGCCTAGTAACAAACCAGGAGCATGCAGTGGCCAACGGGCACATGCATCCTGCATGCATGGCCAGTCAACCAAGTCCATGCGCCAGCTCCAATGCAGCAACTCAAAAGAAGAGAGCGATTCTTGGGAAAAGTGAGTAGTTAGTGCAGAGGGCCTTATAAACACGAACAACTCGCTCTCCCGCTTCCGTCTCGCCCCAATTCCCCCCGCTCCCCAATCTTCCTCACTTGTCCAGAAAACCCCCGCTCACCTTCTTCCTCACTCGTACAGAAAATGTCTGCTCCTCTTCTTACAGTCTTACAGAAATCCCCAACCCTCCTTCTTCCCAACTCGAACTGCCACTTGGCTTGTTTCTAGCTACTCTACTCAAACCCGTAAGCTCGGTGCGACGCCCACAAGGAAAATGGAGTCGGTTGGCCCCAGTGCCAAGAAGATGAGGCTCCCGCCAGCAGCGATGCCGGTTGTAGATCCCGCACCCGGTAGCGCGGGGAGAAGCGGTGAGCCCCCCAACCCGGATCTGAGGAACCGGTAGAATCTCCGGTGGACCGCATCAGCGATCTCCCGGACGTCATCCTTGAGGAGATCATCTCGCTTCTCCCCACGAAGGATTGCGGTCGCACACAAGTCCTCTCAACTCGGTGGCACCCTCTATGGAGCACCGCGCCCCTCAATCTCGACAGTCGTCAGATATCTGTCCTTCCTGAATTTGATCTCCTCAGAGCCATCGTCTCCTCTCACCAGCAGGGCCCCATTCAATGCCTCTGCATCCCAACACGCTACCTGCTATCCATACCCGACATGGTGGACACTTGGCTGACATCCCCTGATTTCGAAAAACTCTAGCAGTTTGAGTTGTACCATTACCACAAAAGTTTCATACCACGAACACACCAAGAATTCGTGCGCACACCACCGTTGTCCATCTCGCGGTTTTCCTCCACTCTCCACACCGCCACCTTCGCACGGTGCCATCTACCAGACAATCTGGTACAAATGCTTCGATTCCCACTGCTAAAAAAACTTTCACTTGTGGTGGTTTATCTGTCGGAGGCCTCACTGCATAGCATCATCCACTCCAGTTGCCCTGCCCTGGAGCACTTGCTGATTGTATTGGGAATAGAAATCCCTATCAGTTATCTCCAAATAAAGTTGCCTCACCTTAAAAGCATTGGAATTTGTTTTGAAGGACATTAGCTCATCATCGAAGATGCCCCTTCACTTCAAAGGTTGCTCCTTGATAATTGTTATAAACCTTCACAAATAACTATTGTCTCTGCACCCAAACTGGAGACCTTGGGTGTAATTCGCGACTCGTTTAATTATCACAAGGAGTTGGTGTTTGGCTCCTCACTTTTTCAGGTACCGTATATTATTATCTACACATTTGTAATCATAAGCTGCATTTTTTATTTGTGCGCATAAGTTTTATATCATATTGGAGTACACTTTGGGTACTAATATTATGTTATGTGCTCAGTGAAGAGTTCTTCCATTGATAGCCTATCAATGCTTCTGGATTCTGTCAAGATCTTATATATCAGAATGTTTAATTTTGATCTGAACATAACTATTGGCTTGCTGTGATGCTTTCGATCTCTGGAGAATTTATATATAGAGGTGATGATTTCATGAACATTGAAAGCCCGTATATATTGTACTAGAATTAACTGTTCAGCTGTCATTCTTTCGACATACTCTTTTTCAGACCTTAACTATTTTCAATCTTCATGTCTACTTAGGCACAACCACATGGAGAAAAACATATAACCAATCGGGGCGTAATAAGCATCAGGATTTTCTCAGTTCTCATGACATTCCAACCAGGCAAACAAAAGCTTTGTCACATTCTTCCTGTTGAATGCGAGGTTACTATTATCCATGAGGCTTAAGTTTTACAGCAAGAGATTTCTCACGTGCGGACACGTTGAAGAGCAAAAAAAGAAGTTTCAGGTGGACAAATGGGCTTCTAAATGTGCTCGGCTTCTATTTACAACAAGTTGTAGTCATCCTAAAATAATTTTTTTTGCACAGGATGTTGATTTTATGGATCAGATCGATCCATTTGTTTGTGACTACAAAAAAGAGTGGTTGGGTTAGATGTTACTGCCATGTTCAATCTGGGTTTTGTCTAAAAGTTTGATGAACAATTAATCCTTCGGATTTTTATACCATTTGTAAGCTTGAGTTGTGTGTTGTTGCCCTCGTACTCCCCTCCACCTACCACTACACTGCCGTATCTTCCATGGCTGCTATTCGTTCCCGTCCTAGGCCTTGCAGTCATTCTCCGCCTTGGTTCACTCATTGTGCCCGCCGCCGTCTGGCGTTGTTAACATGGTCAACAACCAAGAGGAAATAGGAGATGACTGTACCTGGAGAGGCTGACAGTAGGGACCCACCAGGGTCATTGCATCTCGCAAGCAGGTGCCTCATTATTACAAGCCAAAAAAATACTTCCTTCTAATTGTTTGACAACTAGGTCCCACGCCATTGTCAATGTAGTCAATAAACAAGAAAATTACACAACGAGCGGATAACACCAGGGACCCAGCAGCTCGCCTAGTTATTTTTTAGTTTCAGAGACGAAGCTCAACTGCGCACTATGTGGGGGCTGTGGCCTGTCTAGCCCACGCTTACGCTTTTATTTAAGCACATGACGAGCCCAGTTGATATACTTTTTCTTTCTAAAAATGGCTAGCCCAGTTCTTTTTTTGAAGAATACCAAAACCGAGGCCTACTTACTTTTCCCAGCCCTTCTGGGCTACAAATCTTTCAAGACGAGGAGGGATGTAAGTTGTGATGCCCCCGATTCAATCGTACACTAATCATGCACGCAAACATGTACGATCAAGATCAAGGACTCACGGGAAGATATCACAACACAACTCTAAAACATAAATAAGTCATACAAGCATCATAATACAAGCCAGGGGCCTCGAGGGCTCGAATACAAGTGCTCGATCATAGACGAGTCAGCGGAAGCAACAACATCTAAGTACAGACATAAGTTAAACAATTTTGCCTTAAGAAGGCTAGCACAAACTGGGATACAGATCGAAAGAGGAGCAGGCCTCCTGCCTTTGATCCTCCTAACTACTCCTGGGCGTCGTCAGCGGGCTGCACATAGTAATAGGCACCTCCGGTGTAGTAGGAGTCATCATCGACGATGGCGTCTGGCTCCAGGGCTCCAGAATCTGGTTGCGACAACCAGAAAGAAAGGAAAGGGGGAAAAAGGGGGGAGAAAGCAACCGTGAGTACTCATCCAAAGTACTCGCAAGCAAGGATCTACACTACATATGCATGGATATATGTGTAAAGGGCCATATCAGTGGACTGAACTGCAGAATGCCAGAATAAGAGGGGGATAGCTAGTCTTATCGAAGACTACGCTTCTGGTCACCTCCGTCTTGCAACAGGTAGAAGAGGGTAGGTTGAAGTCCTCCAAGTAACATCACATAGCAATAATCCTACCCGGCGATCCCCTCCTCGTATCCCTGAGAGAGAGCGACCACCGGTTGTATCTGGCACTTGGAAGGGTGTGTTTTATTGAGTATCTGGTTCTAGTTGTCATAAGGTCAAGGTACAACTCCAAGTCGTCCTGTTACCGAAGATCACGGCTATTCGAATAGATTTACTTCCCTGCAGGGGTGCACAACTTACCCAACACGCTTGATCCCATTTGGCCGGACACACTTTCCTGGGTCATGCCCGGCCGCGGAAGATCAACACGTCGCAGCCCCACCTAGCCACAACAAAGAGGCCAGCACGCCGGTCTAAACCTAAGCGCACAGGGGTCTGGGCCCATCGCCCATAGCACACCTGCACGTTGCGTACGCGGCCGAAAGCGGAACTAGCCCCCTTAATACAAGAGCAGGCTTACGTTCCAATCCGGCGCCCGCCACTCAGTCGCTGGCGTCACGAAGTGCTTCGGCTGATACCACGACGTCGGGATACCCATAACTACTCCCACGTAGATGGTTAGTGCGTATAGGCTCGTAGCCAACTCAGATCAAATACCAAGATCTCGTTAAGCGTGTTAAGTATCTGCGAACGCCGAACAGGGTCAGGCCCACCTCTCTCCTAGGCGGTCTCAACCTGCCCTGTCGCTCCGCCACAAAGTAACAGTTGGGGGCCGTCGGGAACCCAGGCCCACCTCTACCGGGATGGAGCCACCTGTCCTTTCAGCCCCCCATCTCCAAACAGTATCACAGGTAATGTAATAGTGTAAAGTATATAGTATATGCCCGTGATCACCTCCTGAAGTGATCACATCCCAGTAGTATAGCATGGCAGACGGACAAGAGTGTAGGGCCACTGATGGAACACTAGCATCCTATACTAATCAGTAGGAAAGCGGATAAAGGTAACAACAGTAGTAACAAGGACAGGCTATGCAGAAGTATAGGATTAACTGAAAGCAGTAACATACTACACTACTCTAATGCAAGCAGTATAGAGAAGAGTAGGCGATATCTGGTGATCAAAGGGGGGGCTTGCCTGGTTGCTCTGGCAAGAGAGAGGGGTCGTCGGTGACGTAGTCGACCACAGGGGCATCAGCATCGGTCTCGGAGTCTACCGGAAAGGAGTAACGGAGGGGGAACACAATAAATAACGGAGCAATCAAATGTAACACAAAGCAAGACGCGGCAATACGTTGTTCTAGGGGTGACCTAACGTAGGGATGGGCGATATCGGTGAAGGGGGAAACATCCGGGAAAATATCCCCGGTGTTTCGGGTTTTCGGGCAGAGGAGCCGGAGGGGGAAAGTTGTGAGTTTGATATGTTAGGGGTGCGTGGCGGACGAACGGACTGCGTATCCGGATTCGTCTCGTCGTTCTGAGCAACTTTCATGTTGAAAATATTTTAATCCGAGTTACGGATTAAAAGATATGATTTTCTAAAGATTTTATTAATTTCTGGAATTTGATTAATTATTTAATTAATTCGAAAAATAGATTAATGACATCAGCATGATGTCATGCTGACATCAGCAGTCAATAGAGTTGACTTGGTCAACCTGACATGTGGGTCTAGTGGGACCCACCTGTCATTCTCTGTTTAGTTTAATTATAGATTAGTTAATTTAATTAGTGATTAGGTTAATCTAATCAGGATTAATTAACTTATTTAATTACTTAATTAATTAATTAATTAACATTTTAATTATTTTAATTATTATTTATTTATTCATTTATTATATATATTTTCTAATTCTTTTTCTTTTTTTTCTTTTTTTCTTTTTTTCTTTTTTTTAAAACGTTATGGGGCGGGGCCCCCTAGTCAGTGGCCCGGGGGGGCCTTAGCGGATCGGGTGCTAGCGGGCACAGGCGGGCGGGCGACTGGCCCCGGGCACTGGCGTCGCCCGCGCTGAGGCTGAGCCCGACCGGGGGGGCAAGGCGAGGCCGAGGCCGGAGCGGGACTTGGTGGGCGTGGCCGGCGTCTGCGTACGGCAGTGGCGAAGGGAGGGACTGGAGCGGGGGCCAGCGCGTCGGAGGTGGGGCGCATCCACGCGCTGGGGTGCAACCCGCCCGGTGCAAGGCGAGGTCGCCGGCGACGGCAGAGCCCGCATGACGCCGCGGGCGCGTAGGGGGTCGTGCGCGGGCGTCGGGACGGCCGCGGTGAGCGCGAGGGAGAGGGAGGGAGCTCACGGTGGGGGGGGGGTAGGGTCTAGGGCAGTGGTGCTCGGGGCAGTGGTCGGAGACGACGACGAAGAACGACGCAGGCCGGCGAGGTCGTCCTCCAGCGGGGTGGCGATGCGGCGAAGAGGAGGCAGGCCGGTGGTGAAGCTCCAGGCGCCGGCGTCGGTGAGGTGGCGGTGGTTGGCGACGGCGTCAGCACGGGGCGACGGGCGGTGGCGGGGTCCGGTGAGGGGGAGGCCATGGCACGGGCGCGAGGGAGGGGGGGTTCGTCGCCGGCGGGCGGCGGGATTGGCGATCGGGGGGACGGGGCGCCGCGGGGCGGGGGGGAGACGGAAGGCGGGCCGGCGTGGCGGCTCCGGCGGCGGGAGGCCTTCGGGCGGCGGCATCGGGGACGAGCGGGGTGGGGTGAGTGGGGGTCTCGTCCCCGATCCGGATTGGATCGGGAGGGGGGAACGACGTGGGGGGTGCGGGGGCGAGTGGATAGGGTTCGGGTGGGGGTGAGAGGATAAGGGAGGAGTGGGGGTCGGCTGGGCCGTGCGGGTGGGCCAGTTGGGCTGGCCTGGCTGTCAGCTGGGCCGGTTGGCCCAGTGGGGGTCCCTTTTCTTTTCTTTTGTTTTTACTTTTATTTATTTTACCTTTTCTGTTTTAGTTTTGTTTCCTATTATTTTAGTTTTATTAAAATACACACGTAGCATCTAATTTAGTATTTCAACTTAGTCCATAGTCACAAAAAGTCTAATCCTCAAATAAATTAGTTTGACATTTTATTAATTATAAAAAGGTATTTAAATAATTGTTTTCACTATTGTTTTACTTGTTTTAGGGCCTTTAAACATTTTATCAAAGTTTGGTTTCTCCACCATAATTACCTATGTATTATTTGGTTCACTCTGAACATTTAAATCTTAATATTTGAAAACTTTTATTGTTTGCTCGATTTTGAATTTGAAATTCGAACTAGATTCCGAACTAACGCGAGTTTATCCACAGTAACCGAGGTGACGTGGCATCATTAGTGGGGATTACTGTAGCTTAATTACCCGGGCGTCACATAAGTAGTAAGAAATGGGCTTCCCCAAAAAATGGGCTATAAGTTGTAAGAAATGGGCTGTAAAATTTTAAACCAAAGCCAACCGGAAATTGCATTAAAATATCATTTTTTTCAGGATTTCTCTACTCTATACTCTGATAAAAACCAAAGCCAACTGGCAATTACATTAAATATCATCTTTTCTCCCACAAGATAAACTATTCATACAAATGCATCTTCATGTTCCATGCAACGAACGGGCATCTTGCTTGTTAAGATTCTAAATTTCATTCTTTTTTGCGGAGAATAGTTTTTCGAATTTTATTTTGATATAATTTTTTTAAATTATTTTTAACGTGACTCAAAATTTCGTGATTAAAAGAGTTCGGACCCCACCAAAATATGCAAAATTTCGTTGAACTTTTTAGCAGTGCTGTCGTGGAATTATCACGTCAGATGTCCTAGTGTGAGGACTTAGTCGTGGAGACGTCGTGACTAGGTTAGCTTAGAGGGGTTAAACCGGACAAAGGACACGGGGAGTTTATACTGGTTCGGCCCCTTGCAGTGAAGGTTAAAGCCTACGATCCAGTTGTGGTGGAATTGATGGGGTCTCGATAACCAGGGAGCAAATCCGCTTTGCCTAGTTCTCGAGTTGTTGTCTCTTGTCCCTGAACCGCCGCCGGGTCGTCCCTTTATATACACAGGTTGACGCCCGATGGTTTACAGAATCCCGAGGCCGGCTCATACATGTGTCCGGCTCGGTTTCTACCTTTTCCTATCTTATAATGCAAGTTACATATATCATGGCGGTTTATGTCTATGGGCCCTAATCCGCCCTTGGGCTCTAGGCCTTTTAGTCTCTGTAGTAAAGCGCCATACTCCTTGTCTTCATGGGCTTCAATACGGATGACTCCTTGTGAGCATAACCCGGCCCCTCCTGGGCGGTGTATACTCAGTAGTTATATCCCCAACATTAGGCCCCAGATCGATTTGAACTTGTTCATGTCAATCTTCAACTTAGAAAAATTCCATCTTGAACATCTTGGTTAACCTTGTAAACCGCCATGACATCATCTTCACGTGAACTTTCAAACTGCCGTGACGTCATCCTCCGAAATCGTAATAAATCGCCATGACATCATCTTCTTATAAAAACGTGTAAATACTTCCCTTTTGATTAATGGACCTCCGAAGATCGAGGCGACAGCTGTATCACATCCATTTTTTGGGTTCCTCAATTCTCGCGCCTGTCACTTATCCCTTCGCCTTATAAATAGGGCTGAGGGTCCTTTACTTTTTTCCCTTGCATCTTTGTCTTTCTTCCACCTCGCATCGCCTCAGAGCTCGAGCACAGCCGCCGCCGTCGACCTTCGTCTCTGCTCCAGCAACTGCCGCTGCATCAACCTGATCAGATCAGAGAAAGCGGCGCCTCTCCGCTACTCCTTCAACCTCTGTAAGTTTTCTTTCCCTCTTCCCCAGATCTACTGCTAGGGTTTCCGTGTTCTTCAATGTTCATCGGCGTTCGTCAGTGTTCTTCGCTTGTCCCATGCTGCCACATTTAGAACTTCATAAAACTTGATATTCTCCCTGCACGGCCGTAGCTATAGTCCATTTTTCCTCATCATAACATCTGTTCTTTAGTAGACAGATCCCATCTGGTTTTAACTGTTTTGCTGTCACCTTTTAGGGCTTTGGAATTTTCTCCTTTTTAGAACTATGGTAGATCCAAAATCATAATACCAACCTGTGAAACCTGTTTACGCAATACTTAGAATTTTTTCAGATCTATAACTTCCACACCATTGTAGGCGGTTTAATCTTTAGAAAATGATAACCCGCCAGGTACCATTAGCCCTCTCTTAAACCGCCAACTCATCCTCAATATCAGAATCCGGTTTATCATGCTCATATGTTTCGATATCTCCTTCCCCCGACCTGATGCCGGTTTACGCATATTAATCATAAATCGTGAATCGGCTTTTGATCATCTTTTCCAGCTTATCATCAAAATGGCCAAACAGTTCTATGCTTGCAATTGGGTCTGTTCCCGGGTTAATGAAGAGCAACTGACTGGGTACGTGCTAACTGGTGCCTTGGCGAGTCAAGAAACCATCCACTGGAGGGTCCCCGGTCAAGACATCCTCCTGAACCCCAAAATGGAGAAGTGATTGTGTTTACTGATCATTTAAACCAAGGGTTCAGTCCTCCCGGATACAAATTCTTCTGTGATGTGCTTCCTAGCTTCCAGATCCACCCTCAAGATATTGGACCGAACTCTGTGTCCAAAATTTGCAATTTTCAAGTTTTTTGTCAAGTCTATCTGCAAGAGGAACCCACTGTGGAGCTATTCCGGGACTTCTTTCACTTAAACCACCATACTGAATTTACGGACGGGCCTAACACTGAACTTGGCGGTGTTTCAATCCAAAAGAGAAAATACGTTGACTTTCCTCATGCCAAACATCATAGACACCCCAAATACTAGAATCAAACTTGGTTTTACTGCCGCAATACAGCTCTGGACGATGAACATCCTCTGTTGGGTTATCATGCGTACCGGCTTACAAAAACTCATCCGCTTCCTCAACAATTAACTGCCAAGGAACGATCAAAATATGCCCCTCAGCTATCAAAACTCACAGCTTTTGTTGCAAACGGTCTGACAGGCATTGATTTCGTTCGATGCTGGGTTTCTTGGAGCGTTCTGCCTTTAAGCCGGCGCCCCGGTTTAATGTGTGAATACACAGGGGATCCGAAAGACCCTCAACCTCATACTGACATGCAGCTCTCTGATGATGAAGTCACTGAAGATGTCAAGAAAATGCTTCATGAACTTGTAACTGCATGTAGCAGAATAGGGCTTAGTCCCTTCTGTGCTTCCAACAAACCGCTATCTGTAAGAGTTGCCTTTATTTTTACCTTAATCCATCCCTTCTTAAACATTCCTTTATAACTTGTTGTTCATATGCGCAGGGCAATGATCCGTTCTAGAAGAGGAAATCACAAGATAAACCGACAAAGCCGCAAGATAAACTGGCAAGAGCACCTCGCGTCAAGACCAAGGTTACAAAGAAGCCAGCAAAGAAGAAAACCACCGAGGCCTCTGACCTGCCCAATGATGAAGACCTTGATGACATGGAGTCAGAGGTAGAACTTGACTCTCTTGGTTCTTTTTTCATACATCTCATTGACAATGATTATTATCAGGATGATGCGGAAGCCAGTCGCGCTGGTCACATAGAGGTAACTATTCTTTCTTCCAACTCAGATCCTGTACCAACATCAAAAATCCGTCGAACAATCCGAAAAGTAAAATATTCACACCCTCTCGCTTATTTGGATCCGCACTTTTCTTTGAAGACACAGCAGCATGAAGCTCGCTGCACAACCCGGCATAGCGGCCAAGTGGTTACTTCCACCGGTTTACCGGACACCCCGGTTCGAAAACGCCATCTAGAGGTCTCTTATACTTCTGATATACCTTGCCCCAAGGCGGATTATTTCTGATATCCTCTTAATCCGTCTGACTCAAATTATCAGGGAACCTCCCATTCATCTTCTGGCGATTCAACAGGAACGAAACTTCCAGCTCTTAAAACAGTTCCTGGGTGAGCAAATTTTGCTAATCCGTCATACCTTTATATTTTTAACCTTTACTTTGTTCTGATGCATACTTATTATCTTTCCAGGGCCAAAGCCCGAGCCAGGAAGAGAGCCAAGGTGAACCCACCAGCTGAAGATCCCAGTCGTAATGAACCGGAAAGGACTCCTGAACCATCAAGTCCAGATGTGGACAATATTCCAGACGACCCACCGATGCCGGATCAAGCAACTCAAGCTGAACACATGGATGCTGATCCAATGACTCATGCTGCTGATCCGCCAAGCCCGGCCAAAGGTGCTGACGATCCGCCAAGCCGAGCCAAAGGTGCTGATGATCCACCAAGCCCGGCCAAAGATGTTGATGATGATGTTGTCATTATTGCCACTGGTCATACCTCCCATGGCCATCTTGTCGCTTTATCCAAACACAGCACCAAAGAGGAAAAAAAATTCTATGGACAAAGGAAAGTGGAAAACTGATTTATCAAGCTATGCCCACCTCGACGCTCAAGAGTTGCATTCTGGTTACCTAAACCGCCTATATAGAAGCCATGATTATGAAGCCATATTAGTAAGCCTGATGAAGGAGCGCTACGAGGTAATTCCTATTCAAAGTTTTCATAAATATTCCTTCCTTCTGCTTTGTTGATAATATCAACTCCAGTAGCCCCCGAGGACCGGTTTTATCTCTTCAAGATGAACCGAGACTTCCATAGAATAAGAATTCAACTTCACTTGTGCAGCCCCCAAGGGCCAGTTTTATCTCTTCAAGATGAACCGGGACTTCCTATTGTAAGGCTTACCCTTCTTGTTGAATCCATTTAAAATCTGGTTTATCATCTGAAGAAAATCTTCACAACTGTGTTGTTGAGCAATTATGCATTAGCCCCCAAGTGTCAAGATTAATACTTGTATTGAGCCTTGGGACTTTACCATACTGTTGATGAGAAACGATAGGCATTAGCCCCCAAGTGCCAAGTGTATAACTTGTTATGTGCTTGGGACTTCAAAGATGCACTACCAACTCATTAACTGTCTTTTGCAGGCTGATCTGAACAAGAAGGAAACTCAGATTGCCGACCTTCAAGAGAATATTAAGTCCCAGCAAGCAGAAACTTCCAAAGCGAAGGAAGAGCTGACCAGCACCTTAACAGCCATGCAACAGTTGAAGGCAAACTTCAAAAAGGAGCGGGTAGGATGGGATGCTGAAAAAGCAACTCCGGTGAAACGGGCGGAAGATGCTGAAGCAGCCCTTAATCCGGTAGTGGAAGAACTAACCGGTTTGAAGCAACAAGTCAATGCTATGACCACTGCTGTCTTCGGGAAATATCCTCTTCACAAGCTTTTAGATAAAAATCCTCTATGATATTGCAGGTTTACTAATATTTGACCATTGTAGGTAGCCACATTGCTCATCTCGGCTCGGATATGCGTAAAAAGCTGAAGGCTGCTTATACGTTGATAGAGCAGTTATATTCTGGCGCACAACGGGTCATCTGCACAGCTTCACATAATAAACCGCCCCCAACTTTGATCAAGGAGACACTGGAAAAATTATCCATGATGCCTGCTCGTATTGAGGAATTGAAAAGATCAGCTGCTAGGACCGGTGCCCTTACTGTATTGACCCAGGCCAAGGCATGGATATCTGATCTTGATCTGTCTAACATAGGGGATGGTTATCCAAGCATCAAAGAAGATGGGTTAGAGTTTGACAATGATGAACTCAGGGACATAACAAGGGAGATGCGTCCATTGGTGAGTAAATTGGCCGAAGACACTGATTTGTCATTTTACCAGTCGGTTTATGATGCCGACAACAAGCAGCTTAGTGCGCCAACTTATGATGTGCAAGACCTTATCCCGCGAAACCGTAAGCACACTTATGCCCCTGATGTTGAACCGTCCACCCTTATAAATGATGAAGCTATGTTCAGAGCCTTAACTGGGATCGATTGGTCAACTATTGACTTCCAGCCGCTGGGTGAAGAAGAGGAGGATGAACCGACCCACAACGATCCACAGTCTTCACGTCAGCCCGGTGATGAATCATGATCCGGCAGCCGGCTTAGTTTCTGCACACTGTGATCTATGTGATAAACAATTATTCTTTTGGGCATCAAAGCGCCTTGTAATAGGCTAGTTGAAACACTTCTTTGATTTGTTGCCATCGTGCACTGCTGCATAACACTGTTTAATCCGTCATGATTTTTGTTGTGTCTGCTTATGTGCTTTAGCAACTTTATGCAATCTTGTTTCTGCATATAATAGACTGAAGAATTTGTCCTAGCGGTTTACCGCCGCACGGTTCATAACGCCCAATATAAAGCCAGGGTTTATAACCAAGGCTACAAGGATAATTAAATATGAAATATATCATACCTGTGATATGGAATCACATCGTTGCTTTACCAACTTTCTCGTAGTAAGGTTGATAACTCAAATCTGGAGTACTAATAACCCCCACCATGCTTTGCTGGTTTGTAATGAAGTGCCAGGTTATAATAAACACCGGATGATCATCCTGGCGACTTATAGTCAAAGCTAGGCCGGGTTAAATAACACCAGTTTATAACTGGTTGTGTACTAACAACTTATAGTTGAAAGCCAAGCCGGGTTAAAAAACACCGGTTTAAATTGACGACTTATAGTCAGGTCGGGTCAATAGACGCTGGTTTATCATAAAACCTTATCAAAGGATAAAAGACTCTAACAAATAAAAGCAAATGAAAACTTGTAGTCGAGGCTTTTCAAGGGCTGCCAGGCCCAAATTCGAGGCTTTTCATGGGCTGCCAGGCCACTGAGTTAAACCATTTTACAAAGCCTTTTAAGATGGACCTCACATTAACCAATCGTCGTTTTAACTTTGACAAGTTCAGGGTCTGTATAAGATTGACTTGTCAAACGTTCAGCGGGTCATACCAGGATTACCTGGGCGGAGTGACTTACTTGATGAAGGCAGGTTAACCCGGGGTTTTCGGTGAATACACCTGGCTTCCAAGCCTGGCGTGATAGCCTATTACAAGGGTCCTTTAAAACTCTTTGTTGCTTTGCACAAAGAGCCCCCAAGTAACATTTTGAGCTATGCTCAGTGGGTGCCTATGTTTGAGTTGTGCTTGGAAACAAACTCTCTTTGGCCCCTTGGGTGTGAATCGCCCAAGCTTTGTTGTGGCTTTATAAGCCGGGTTAATGGACAAGCAGGACTCCGCTTTATAAGCAGAAGCTCGCATGTAACCAAGAAATTTTTGAAGAACGACAGAGGCCCCGCTTTTAGCAAGGATGCCAGTTTATTATATTGATCATAATATATACATTGTCAAAAATATGTACATAATAGGAGCCTATGGCTCAGATGTAGTAAGGCCGAAGATGGGCAATATTCCACGGCCGGCGGGTCTCCTCCTCCGATTTGCGTGAGTCTTTGTGCTCTCGAACATCGATAAGGTAGTATGACCCGTTGTTCAAATTCTTGCTGACCACAAAGGGTCGTTCCCAAGGTGGGGATAACTTGTGCATATCGGTCTTATCCTGGATGAGCCGGAGCACTAAGTCGCCTTCTTGAAAAGTTCTGGTCTTAACCCGGTGGCTGTTATAATGCCGCAAGTCTTGCTAATAAATCGCCGAATGAGCCGCCACCATGTCCCGTTTTTCATCTAAGAGGTCCAGCGCTTCTTGGCGTGCTTGCTCGTTGTCCGCTTCAACATATGCTGCCACCCGAGGCGAATCATGGCGAATATCACTGGGAAGAACTGCCTCTGCCCCATAAACCATGAAGAAAGGCATATAACCCGTAGATCGATTGGGGGTGGTGTTAATGCTCCACAACATAGATGGTAACTCCTCCACCCAACAACCCAGTGTCCTCTTCAAAGGAACCATAAGCCGGAGCTTGATACCCTTTAAGATTTCCTGATTAGATCTCTCAGCTTGACCATTGGACTAGGGGTGAGCCACTGATGACACATCAGGCCGGATGTGCTCTCATTGACAAAAGTCCTCCATATCACCTTTGGAGAGGTTCGTGACATTATCTGTTATGATGCTGTGTAGAAAACCGAAGCGGAAGATCACCTTCTTCATGAATTAAACCGCTGTGGCTACATCACACTTGCTAACTAGATCCACCTCCACCCATTTAGTGAACTTATCAACAACCACCAAAAGGTGGGTCTTCTTATCTTTGGATCGCTTAAAAGGCCCTACCATATCAAGCCCCCAAGTAGCAAATGGCCAAGTGATTGGAATCATCCTTAGCTTGAGCCGGAACATGAGCTTGGCGTGCAAATTTCTGACAACCATCACACCTTTTCACCAAGTCCTCAGTGTCAGCATGAGCCATCAGCCAATAGAAACCATGATGAAAAGCTTTAGCCACCAAGGATTTTGAACCAGCGTGGTGACCACAGTCGCCTTCGTCTTATAAACCCGAAAGTTTACCTGCCGGAACACCGAAGACGCATTTGGCCGGATTAAGCATCATCTTATAAACCCGAAGATTGTCAAAGGTTTCCTTCAAGTCATCTATCAGTGTCTCCTTCTTCCTGGACTTCACCATAATATCATCGATATAAGCATGAACATTGCACCCAATTTGATTATGAAGACAATTCTACACACATCGCTGATAAGTCGCCTGGGCACTCTTGAGCCCAAAAGGCATAAACACATAGCAGAAGGCTCATCAGGGAGTTATAAAAGTTGTTTTCTCCTGGTCCTTAACTGCCATCTTGATCTGATGATAACCAGAATAAGCATCCAAGAAACTCAAGCGCTCACAACCCGCCGTAGCATCAATGATCTGATCAATACGAGGGAGAACAAAATTATCAGCCGGACAAGCCTTGTTCATGTCCGTGTAATCCACACACATGCGCCAAGTGCCATTCTTCTTAAGCACCAACATCGGATTAGCGAGCCACTCCGGATGAAAAACCTTAATGATAAACCCAGTCGCCAAAAGCCGGGCTACCTCCTCACCAATAGCCTTGCGCCTTTATTCATTGAAGCGGCGAAGAAACTGCTTGATTGGTTTAAACTTGGGATCAATATTGAGATTGTGCTCAGCGAGTTCCCTCGGCACACCTAGCATGTTAGAAGGTTTCCATGCAAAGATGTCCTAGTTCTCACGGATGAACTCGATGAGCGCGCTTTCCTATTTTGGATCCAGGTTAGTGCTGATACTAAACTGCTTTGATGAATTGCCAGGAACAAAATCAACCATCTTAGTCACATCAGCCGATTTAAACTTCAGGGCCGGGTCATGCTCTGTGGTGGGCTTCTTCAGAGAAGTCATATCCGCCGGATCAACATTGTCCTTGTAGAACTTCAACTCCTCTGCCGCACAAACCGAGTCAGCATAAGCCGCATTACCCTCTTCGCAATCCAAAGCGATCTTACAAATCCCATGTACCATGATGGTCCCCTAATGTCCCGACATTTTAAGCTGTAGATAAACATAACAGGGCCTTGCCATGAACCTGGCATAAGCCAGCCGTCCAAACAGGGCATGATATGGGCTCTGGATTTTCACCACCTCAAAGGTTAAGGTTTCTGACCTGGAATCATGATCATCTCCAAACACAACCTCCAGAGC
The DNA here is from genome assembly GCF_018294505.1 of Triticum aestivum. Lineage (NCBI taxonomy): Eukaryota > Viridiplantae > Streptophyta > Magnoliopsida > Poales > Poaceae > Triticum > Triticum aestivum. The sequence continues at coordinate 59,788,574 of NC_057810.1, read as the reverse complement.
TATCTTACCAACCGGGTATGCTGATTTACCTGGTACCACACCATGAAAAACAGTGCTTGACGGTTTAATATTCTTATCCGTATGTGCCATGCGGCGGAAGGTTTCATAATACAGGATGTTGATACTGCTCCCTCCATCCATGAGCACCTTGGTGAACTTATAACCTCCAACCTGAGGTGCCACCACCAAAGCCAGATGACCCGAATTATCAACCCGGGGCAGATGATCCTCTCTGCTCCATACAATGGGCTGCTCGGACCAGCGCAAGTAACGGGGCACCGCAGGTTCAACAGAGTTAACTACCCTTTTGTGAAGCTTCTGATCGCGCTTGCACAAACTAGTGGTAAAGACATGATACTGCCCACTATTCAACTACTTCGGGTGACTCTGATAACCCGACTGTTGCTGATTCCCCTGATTATTCTGCTAGTTGTAACCACCCTGGTTGTTCTGATTGCCCAGATTACCTTGGAATCCTGAGCTTGAACCGCCTCCGCCGTAACCCGGCCCCTGAGACCCGGGACCTGAACCACCAGACGGACCCTGATCATACCGAAAAAGATCAGAGTTTTTGAACTCCCGCATAATGAAGCAATCCTTACAGAGGTGTGTCGCTGGCTTCTCTTACGTCCCGTGCTTTAGGCAAGGCTGGTTCAACAGGCGCTCCAGATTCATCCCTCCACCCCGCTGGCGCGGTTTACCCTTGCGACGCTGACCATTACCCTGTACATTGGTGTTAGCCACAAAATCCAAACTATTATCCGCTTTACGCTTACCATTGTTCCCGTGCCCAGCCGGATTATGCTGTTGCCCCTTGGCGTTGCCGCTCTTCTTTCCCTTCCCCATCTTTTCCTCATCAGACTTGGGATCCTTGGTACTATCAGAGTCAACATACTTAACCAGTGCTGCCATAAGTGTTCCCATGTCATTGGAGTGACGCTTGAGTCGTCCCAATTTCAAATTTAGAGGTTTAAACTTGCAATTGCCTTCCAACGTTATAACTGTTGAATCGGCATTGATGCGGTCTGATGAATGCAAAATCTCTGAAACCCGATGCACCCAATGGGTGGTCGATTCATTCTCTTCTTGAACACAAGCGGCCAGATCCACAATTGACATGGGTTGCTTGCACGTGTCTTTGAAATTCGTTATAAACTGGGCTTTTAACTCGTCCCTTGACCTAATGGAGTTAGCTGGCAAACTTTTCAGCCAAGTGCGAGCTGTTCCATCCAACATCATGGTGAAGTACTTAGCACATGCCGCTTCATCTACATCCAGCATCTCCATTGCCATCTCATAGCTTTCAATCCATGACTCGGGGGGGGGGGGGGGGGGGGTAAATCAGCAGTGTAATTGGGTACTTTCCGCGGACCTTTGAAATCCTTGGGTAACCGCACATTACGTAGATCCGAAATTAGACATGGCACCCCCAAGAGCTGAAATTAACACCTCATTCCACCGAAGTCGTCGGACGAACCGGAGTGAACTGACGGTCCATGTGTTGTGCTGCTAACTCGGCTCCTCGATGCGCTCTGCCATTGTTCACCACGTCCTGAGCATTTGCGCCACCGCCCGCCGGGTTAGGCCTTCGAGAGGCATTACGATTCCGCTCGCTGCTTGATACAGCCGGTTCCTCAATGCGCCTGCTATAACTCCGGCTCGGGCGTGGGGTTGAATGAATCTTATCTCGACTGTATGAATAAGCTTGCTGCTGAACCATAGCCATTTCAAGAAGATCCCTGGCATGTCGTGTCTCAACCGACGCCGGAGAGTCGCCGTCCATCAGAATAGCTGCCAATCGTGACGCTGCAGCGATCATGTTATCCAACGGGGTTGGGAAGTGACCCGGCGGTGTTGACACATACTGAGGAGGGTCATGATTTTGTCGAGGCGGGTCTGCTGCCCATGGCTGATCCGGATTACTGGTTCCTGCTATTGGTGTGCTGAAGAGATTCCTTGCCTCATAAACCGTTGGTAAACGATATTGGTGCCTTCTCCTCATCACGTCGTTTGAAGTGTTTTGATCCAACATGAGCCGGTAATTTTCTGCTTGAATCCGCTGTGCCTGAGCATCCAAAGTGGACCGCTCCTCACCCATCCGGGTTTCCTCAGCGGCCATATCCTCCTTAGCATGTGCTATCTGATCTCGCAATTTCCTGACCTCTGCATTATGCTCATCCCGATTATCTGGACTAACCTCTGCGGTCAATAACGTCGCCAGGGCGTCCAGTAAACCAGACAAGACTTGAACCGGCGGGCGCGCGGGGCCTCCTGCCCCGGCTGCCGATCGGGAAATCATTGCCACCGCAGCTGAGGAGTGCAGCACGGACTGCGTTCCGGCCATGAAGATCGCAACCCGATTTGGCGGTTCAAAGGGGTCCGGAATACTGTCGCCATCGGAACAGCCCCCAAACTGGCCATCTGGCATTTGGTACAACAACTCGGTCTCCCTGGTGGATGACTCGCATCTGAATAGACCGTCGTCTCACCGGCGGATACCGGTTCAAATTCTGCACCGTGCATGAACCCTACAAATGCACGCTTCATGATGGGCTGAACCCGGGCAGGGCTTGAACGCTGAGCCGTCTCAACGAGGTCGGTGCAGATGTCCGGCTCAGGGCCCGGTTCGCCGATCTTGCCAATGAAAACGTGAATTCCTCCAAAGGGGACCCGGTACCCATACTCGATTGAGCCGACATGGGGGCCCCAGCCTGCATCGTCGATGTAGAGCTTGCCGCGACGACTCTTGGTCATCCAGCCTACTGCATATCCCTTGAGTCCTTCGAACTTGCCCTCCAAGAATGTAACACTACGGATGTAACTTTCCATCTTTGTAACTCCAACTCTTGCCATTTTCGGCTATGTGATATGATATTCCCTCCGTGGTTGGGTTTTGTCTTTTGTTTTGCATTTTATTCATGTCATGCATCTCATATCATGTCATCATGTGCATCTCATTTGCATACGTGTTCGTCTCATGCATCCGAGCATTTTCCCCGTTGTCCGTTTCGCAATCCGACACTCGCACATGCACCGGCGCACCCCTCTTGTCTCTTTTCGTGTGCGGGTGTTAAACGTTCTCGGAATGGACCAAGCCTTGCCAAGTGGCCCTGGTATAGCACCGGTAGACCGCCTGTCAAGTTTCGTGCCTGTCAAGTTTCGTTCCATTTGGAGGTCGTTTGATACTCCAACGGTTAACCGCATAACCGCAAAGGCCTCTACTGAGTTGCATCCCAACACCCCTCCAAAACAGCCCAATAACCCATCTAAGTCACTTCCATGCTCTCCTTCGTCAGATCACGATCGTGTGGGCGAAAACTACACCTCATTTGGACACTCCTAGCTCCCTCTACCTACAAATATGCATCTCCCCCTCCAAATCCGGGTAAAAACCCTAGCCTCGCTCCCTCTCCGCCGCCGGACACGTCCGGACGGAGCCGGACGCGTCCGCCGCCGAGCCCTAGCCTGTCGCAGCCCGCCACGTGGCCCCGGCCACCGTGCGTCGCCGCTGGCCCGCTCAACCCATGCGGGGCCACCGCGGCCCGCACGCGCCCGCCGCCGCACGCTCCCGCGGAGCACCGCGCCCGCCGTCCGCCGCCGCCCGATCCCGCGGAGCACCGCGCCCGCCACCCGCCGCCGCCTCAGCCGGCCGCCGCCGCGCGCCCTGCCACCGGTGCCGCCCGGCCCCGCCTCCGCCGTGCCCGCCGTCGCCTTGGTCGCCGCCGGCGCCGCCCGGCCCCCGCCTCCGCGTCCGGTGCCAGGTCCGGCCGGCCTCGCCCCGGATCCGGCCGCCCCGGCCTCTTCTCCGGCCTTCTCCAGCATCTCCGGAGAGGCTCCAGCGCCGCCTCGATCCGCACGCCGAGCCGGATCCAGATCCATATCCTAGGGTTGACTTCTTCACCCCCGAAATCCACTAAGTCCTTTTCTGTCAGTAATTTTGTTGCATGTTCGTTGCGCCACAACTTTGCACCTGTGGCTCTGTTTTGGGCATGTAGCATACCGAATTGTTCGCCTCGACGAGTACATCATTTCATCTCATAGCATCACTTTCATTTGAGGTCATCTTGATGCCCGAAATGCTGTTGGAAGAGGGCTATGTGATGTTAGTTTTAGATTCTTATCAGAACATGCACTTTTGTCATTTTTGCCATGATTGATGTGTGCATCTTATGTACTTGAGCCCTACATGTGTTTTGAACTATGCCATGTCTTCTTTACAGAGGTACTTGCCATGTATTTTTGTGATCAATGTGGTGACTAGCACAAGCATGCAAACTAGGCTTCGTGATATTGCTGATTTTAGTCACTGTTCTGCTGATATTTTGATGCCATGTAAACATGATGCTACAGAGAGATCCATGCATATTTTGAGATACTTAAGTAAGGTTGTTTTGAACATATGGTTATGCTCTATTCATCCATGCCCCTGGTTGCAATTATGGAGTAGTCTAGCATGTCATTTGCGTGCTCTACTTTTGCTTCAAAATGTTTCCTGGCAGATTGTTTACATGTTATTCAATTTTTCCAAGGATGTTGTAGTTGATCCATGTATGCTATGATGTTGTTCTTGCCATGTATAGCTTCTATGCCATGTCTTCTTGATGGATGTATGCTTAGTTTATATTGAAATGCTCTGTAGTGAGTGCTTCGAGCTCACGAAGATGCCTTCACAATTCTGTCAATGCCATGCTCTGTTTGCTGAATCTGTTAACGAAACTTGCTATGTTTACATTGGTGCCATCATATCTTCTGGTCCTTTTTGTCTCATGGTCACTAAGGGACTTTTTATCTATGCTTTGAGTAGAATCATGGCATGTCTTGTTTTTCTATTATAAGTTCCTGTAGCATGTTGATAACTTGCTTTGAACATTGCTTCGTGATGCTATTTATGCCATGTCTAACCTGATATTTTTTGCACTTTCACCATGCTTGTTTGAACCTGCTATGATGTGATTTAGCTGTAGCTCAGTGTTCCTCTTTTGTTAAGCATATCCTGTAGATCACTGCCATATGCTTTGTTTGTATGTTGGGGTGCTGTAGCATAGTTTCTTGTTGCATGCTAAGTAGCATTGTGCTGTTAATCGCAGATTTGTGTCATTCTTGTTTTGCTTGCCATTTGCAAACCGTGCATCCGTTCCCGGTAATCCTTATATCGTTTTCAACCGAAATCATCTCATCTTTCCAGCGGCATGCTTGGTTTGCCAAGTTGATGCCTTGCTCATAGTTTTTCCTCCCGGAGCACGCATATGCATTGCATATCACATCTCGCATATCATGACATGTATTGCATCATGTTGCTTGTGCATTGCACCGTGATTTATTGTGGTTCCTTTGCTTGTGTTCTTGATTTGGGTAGAGCTGGGAGACGAGTACGCGCACGAGGAACCTGTTGAGTACGCTAACGAGGATCAAGCCTTCGACAACTCTGAGAACCTTGCAGGCAAGATTACCATACCTTCGATATCACTTCTATCTTTGCTTTGCTAGTTGCTCGCTCTATCGCTATGTTAGCTCTACCTGCCATTGTTTATCATGCCTCCCTATTTCCGTGTCAAACCTCTAACCATCCCGTCCTAGCAAACCGTTGTCTGGCTATGTCACCGCTTTTGCTCAACCCCTCTTATAGCGTTGCTAGTTGTAGGTGAAGATGAAGTTTGTTCCTGGTCGGAACATGGATATTTTGGGATATCACAATATCTCTTGTTTAATTAATGGACCTTATATACTTGGTAAAGGGTGGAAGGCTCGGCCTTATGCCTGGTGTCTTGTTCCACTCTTGCCGCCCTAGTTTCCGTCATACCGGTGTTATGTTCCTTGATTTTGCATTCCTTACACGGTTGGGTGATTTATGGGACCCCCTTGACAGTTCGCTTTGAATAAAACTCCTCCAGCAAGGCCCAACCTTGGTGAGGGAGTCCTGGACTAGGGGGTGTCCGGATAGCCGAACTATCATCATCGGCCGGACTCCAAGACTATGAAGATACAAGATTGAAGACTTCGTCCCGTGTCCGGATGGGACTTTCCTTGGTGTGGAAGGCAAACTTGGCGATACGGATATGTAGATCTCCTACCATTGTAACCGACTCTGTGTAACCCTACCCCTCTCCGGTGTCTATATAAACCGGATGGCTTTAGTCCGTAGGACGAACAACAATCATACCATAGGCTAGCTTCTAGGGCTTAGCCTCCTTGATCTCGTGGTAGATCTACTCTTGTAACACACATCATCAATATTAATCAAGCAGGACGTAGGGTTTTACCTCCATCAAGAGGGCCCGAACCTGGGTAAAACATCGTGTCCCTTGTCTCATGTTACCATCCGCCTAGACGCACAGTTCGGGACCCCCTACCCTAGATCCGCCGGTTTTGACACCGACATTGGTGCTTTCATTGAGAGTTCCTCTGTGTCGTCACCGATAGGCTCGATAGCTTCTTCGATCATCATCAACGATGCAGTCCAGGGTGAGACCTTCCTCCCCGGACAGATCTTCGTATTCGGCGGCTTTGCACTGCGGGCCAATTCACTTGGCCATCTGGAGCAGATCGAAAGTTACGCCCCTGGCCGTCAGGTCAGATTTGGAAGTTTGAACTTCACGGCTGACATCCGTGGGGACTTGATCTTCGATGGATTCGAGCCACAGCCAAGCGCGCCGCACTGTCACGACGGGCATGATTTAGCTCTGCAGCTGGACAGTACCCTGGAGGCCGCACTCGAGCCCGCTCCGATCTTCAATTCGGAGCTGGCTGCGCAGATCGAGGACGGATGGCTAGACACCGCCTCGGGGGCTGCAACCTCTACGGCGATAGAGCCGAACACTGACCTTGTCCCTCATGAAGCTCATGACTCCGATGTGCCGGACTCCTTGCCGGACTCCGAACCTCCCGCGCCCCCTCCAATCGAATCCGATTGGGCGCCGGTCATGGAGTTCACCGCAGCGAACATCTTTCAACACTCACCTTTCGGCAACATCTTGAGTTCGCTAAAGTATCTCTCGTTATCAGGAGAGCCCTGGCCGGACTGCAGTCAGGACGGTTGGGATGCGGGCGACGAAGAAATTCAAACCCCACCCACCACCCACTTAGTAGCCACTGTTGACGATCTAACCGACATGCTAGACTACGACTCCGAAGACATCGACGGTATGGACGACGATGCCGGAGACGACCAAGAACCAGCACCTACCGGGCACTACAAAGCCACCTCATCATATGACATATACATGGTGGATATCCCAAAGGATGGGAATGGCGAAGCAACAGCGGAGGATGACCCCTCCAAGAAACAGCCCAAGCGCCGGCATCAGCGGCGCCGCTCTAAATCCCGCCACAGCAAGAATGAAGATTCCGGCACCGGAGATAATAACACACCGGACAGCGCCGAAGACAACCCACTCTAGCAAGATTCAGCGCAGGAGGACGGAGATGCCAGCACTCATGAGAGAGCGGCAGAAGAAGAGGTAGAGGATTATATGCCTCCCTCCGGAGACGAGGCAAGCCTCGACGATGACGAATTCATCGTGCCTGAGGATCCCGTCGAACAAGAGCATTTTAAACGCAGGCTTATGAACACGGCAAACAGCCTCAAGAAAAAGCTGCAACAGCTTAGAGCTCATCAAGATCTGCTAGCCGACAGATGGACTGAAGTCCTAGCGGCCGAAGAGCATGAGCTCGAACGCCCCTCCAAAAGTTACCCTAAACGCAAGCTGCTCCCCCGATTAGAGGAGGAGGCGTATGAACCTGCATCACCAGCAGACAATACGGCTGACCGACCACCCCGTGGTCGCGACAGAGAGGCCCCTAGGCCCTTCACTAGAACCGTACCCCGGCATCGCTCGTAAAGCACAAGGCCACAGGGGAACGCTCCCGACTTGCGAGATATATTGGAGGATAAGGCAAGACAATCAAGATCGATCTATGGATCGCGTGGGCGCCCCATGATACGTGATGACAACCGTCGCGCCGGACACAGTAAGTCCGGCCGGGCCGAACAAAATAGACAAAGCTCTTTTAAGCTCCGTCGTGATATCGCCCAGTACAGAGGCGCCACCCACCCACTATGCTTCACAGATGAAGTAATGGATCATCAAATCCCCGAAGGGTTTAAACCCGTGAACATCGAATCCTACGATGGCACAACAGACCCCGCGGTTTGGGTCGAAGACTATCTCCTTCATATCCACATGGCCCGCGGTGATGATCTTCACGCCATCAAATATCTCCCACTGAAGCTTAAAGGACCAGCCCGGCATTGGCTTAACAGCTTGCCAGCAGAGTCAATCGGGAGTTGGGAAGACCTGGAAGCCGCATTCCTCGAAAACTTCCAAGGCACGTATGTGCAACCACCAGACGCTGATGACCTAAGCCACATAATTCAGCAGCCAGACGAATCGGCCAGACAATTCTGGACACGGTTCTTAACCAAGAAAAACCAAATCGTCGACTATCCGGATGCGGAGGCCCTCGCAGCCTTCAAGCATAACATCCGCGACGAGTGGCTTGCCCGGCACCTGGGACAGGAAAAGCCGAAATCCATGGCAGCCCTCACATCACTCATGACCCGCTTCTGCTCGGGTGAGGACAGCTGGCTGGCACGCAGCAATAACCTCAGCAAAAACTCTGGCAGTCCGGATTTCAAGGACCGTAATGGCAGGTCGCGTCGGAAAAAAAACAAACGCCGCATTAACAGCGATAACAGTGAAGATACGACAGTCAATGCCGGATTAAGAGGCTCTAAACCCGGTCAGCGGAAAAAGCCATTCAAAAGAACTACTCCGGGTCTGTACAATTTGGACTGAATACTCGACCGCTCATGCCAGATACACGGCACCCCCGAAAAGCCAGCCAACCACACCAACAGGGACTGTTGGGTATTCAAGCAGGCAGGCAAGTTAATTGCCGAAAACAATGACAAGGGGCTGCATAGCGATGACGAGGAAGAGACCCGACCACCGAACAACAGAGGGCAGAAGGGTTTCCCCCCACAGGTACGGACGGTGAACATGATATACGCAACGCACATACCCAAAAGGGAGCGGAAGCGTGCACTCAGGACGTATACGCGATGGAGCCAGTTGCCCCGAAGTTCAATCCATGGTCCTCCTGTCCGATCACTTTTGACCGAAGGGACCACCCCACCAGCATCCGCCATGGCGGATTTGCCACATTGGTTTTAGACCCAATCGTCGATGGATTTCACCTAACCAGAGTCCTGATGGACGGCGGCAGCAGCCTGAACCTGCTTTATCAGGATACAGTGCGCAAAATGGGCATAGACCCCTCAAGGATTAAACCTACCAAGACAACCTTTAAAGGCATCATACCAGGTGTAGAAGCCAATTGTACAGGCTCAGTTACACTGGAAATGGTCTTCGGATCCCCGGATAACTTCCGAAGCGAGGAGTTAATCTTCGACATAGTTCTGTTCCGCAGCGGCAATCATGCCCTGCTCGGACGTACCGCGTTTGCAAAATTCAACGCGGTGCCGCACTAGGCATACCTCAAGCTCAAGATGCCAGGCCCTTGAGGAGTCATCACGGTCAACGGAAACACTGAACATTCTCTCCGAACGGAGGAACATACAGCGGCTCTCGCGGCATTAGTACAATGCAGCCTCTTAAGGCAATTCTCGAGTACGGCCATTAAGCGGCCGGACACGGCTAAACGCGCCCGGTGTAACCTACAACAAGACCACCTGCCACATTCCGAGCACGCGTAGTAGTGTGGCCCCAGCCCCAGCCCCTGCAAAATGTCAAGACAGGCCCTCCACGTACATCATTACGCTCTGAAGATACCATGGGCATGGGGACAGGGGCACGACCACGATAGGCCCAGAATGCGGCTCAACCACACCAGGGGCTCTCAAGTGTGTCGTTCTTTTTTTTTCTCTTTTTTCTTTTATTTTTACCCACAGGACTCCGTTCATCAGAGGCCCTGTCCGGCAGCAGACCTGCCGAACTCATGATGCAACAGCCAGGGAAGGAGAAAGGCTACAACGAATATCCAGGTGGTCTCCATTACGAGCATTAAATCTGTTTTATACACCATTCCGCAGCCCACCCCCTGGAGGGGGGCATGTTTAATAAGTCCCACCCCTTGTTTATCGTACCATTTGTATCATTCTGCCTTCATAGCAGTTTTTTCTTGAATAAGTAATGCAGCAACTTTTTGCTCCCAATTGCATTTCTTTCTTATACATATGTTCATTTATGACATGTTGCATCCGTACATTTTGGTACGGCTAAATACACCAGGGGCTTATGTTTCCCGCATCATGGTGTGATAAGTCCGAACACTTTCACAAGTGCGGCACCCCGAACTTATAACATTATATGCATCGGCTCCAAATCATGTCTTGGGTCAGTAGTTGGGTTTGCCCGGCTCCCATGTTTTGGTACCTTACGTTCCATTGTATCGGCTAAGGTAGCACTGGGAGAACCACTGCGATTGCGCCCCGGTTGAGCTGGGCGAGCGCCTCAGTGGAGAAAGCTAAAACTGACCGTCATGATGAGGCGAGAGCTGGTCGCTGTTCGAGAGGTTTTTTGCGAGTCCTTAAAGACTTATGCCGCTTAGAGCGAGGAGCTGACTTTGTCCGGCCCAGGCGTGGATAGCGCCCCAAATTCGGCCTTCCGAAGACTAGGGGCTTCGTCGAAATTTAAAATTATAGAATTCTATGGCTAAGTGAGAGTGTTCAAGCATTATAAGTCCGGTTGCCTTGTTCGTTGTGTTGAGCGCCTCCCTAGATGGACCCAAATATGGGAACAAGAGTGCTCAAATTTATCCCAAACACCCCAGCACTCGTGGCATGGGGGCTGAAGCCGACGACTGGCCATCTCTCAGATTTGATAAACAGCCGCACAGAAGGTAATATTTTAAATTAAAATGCGTTGCTTAGCGCAAATGAACTAAGTTTTCAGCACACAGGATAACAAAATGCGAGTCTACTCAAATATTACATCTTTAGAGCACTCACCCGCAATAGTGCGGGCGCCCTTCAGCACACTCTTATAATACATCTCGGGCGTGCGATGCTCCTTGCCCTGAAGTGGCGGGTCCGTCACGAGCTTCTGGGCATCCATCTTGCCCCAGTGCACCTTTGCGCGGGCAAGGGCCCGACGGGCACCTTCAATACAGGCGGAGTGCTTGATGACTTCAACCCACGGGCACGCATCCACCAGCCGCCGCACCAGGCCGAAGTAGATCCCAGGCATGGCCTCCTTAGGCCACAGCCGAACTATGAGGCCCTTCATGGCTTGTTCGGCCGCCTTGTGGAGCTCAACCAGCTGCTTCAGCTGGTCGCTAAGGGGCACCGGATGTCCGTCCTCAGCATACTGAGACCAGAAGACCTTCTCCGTCGAGCTCCCCTCCTCGGCCCGGTAGAGGGCGGCAGCATCGGACACGCTGCGAGGAAGATCTGCGAACGCTCCTGGAGAGCTCCGAATTCGGGTAAGCAACAGGTAATTAACACTCACATGCTTACTTTGCATGAAAAATGCCTTACCCGCTGCTATTTTCTTCAACGCCTCGATTTCTTGGAGGGCCTTGTAGGCTTCGGCCTTAGAGGCTTTGGCACTCTCAAGAGTCGTTGCAAGCTCAGACTGTCAAGTCTTCGAGTCACGCTCCAGGCTCTCATGTTTTTTCACGAGATCCTGGAGCTCTTGTTGTACCTCCGCCACCCGCGCCTCCTTCTTCTCTCGCTCGGTGCGCTCCACGGCCGCATTGCGTTCGGCCGCGGCCACCGCCTCCTTCAGGGTAGCCACCTCGTTAGTGGCCCCTGCAATACCCACGTTATCCTTGTCATTCTTTTTGCAACCAAAATCCTTTTCTGTAAGGTACAATTTTAATAAGGTGTTACCCACCTTCCTTGTCCTCGAGCTGCTTCTTGGCACGGCCGAGCTCGTTCTCGGACCGCTCAAGGCTTTCCTTCAAAGTATTGACCTCCGCAGTCAGTGCGGCAGAGGTCAGCAGCGCAGCCTGCAATCCCATATTGACACATTTTTTATGACTCCTGCATATATCTTTTTAGATCCTCAGTCCGGCTTTTCTTTCCGAACACCGAACCGAGCATCAGGGGCTACTGTCTATGTGGTACTATTTTACATATATCAAAATTCTTACCTCAAAGCCTGTTAGAAGGCTGTTGCAGGCTTCGGTCAGCCCGCTCTTGGCGAGCTGCACCTTCTGAATCACCGCACTCATAACAGTGCGGTGTTCCTCTTCGATGGAGGTGCCATTGAGCGCCTCCAGCAAGCTATCCCGCGCCTCCGGTTGGACAGAGTCTGCCGGCGTCACGGTCTTGCCCTTCTTACGAAGGGGCCGCCCGCCGGACTCCGGAGCCACTATGGGATCCGGAGCCGAGTCCGGTGCAAAGTCCGGGAGGTTGTCCTGCGACACCTCCGGGGCCTCCTCCTCCTGGCGGGTCCCTTCCCGGGATCCCACCTTGGCATCATCCGTGTCACGGGGGGTGGAGGCGGTCGGAAGAGAATCCATATCCGACGCACCTAAGGACCCGCTCGACGAAGCGGGAAGATCGTCCTTGGGCAGACTGCAGGGTTGTATGCGGCATTAGAAAGACATTGTGTGGCATAAAAGAAAAACCATGAAGTTATTCGGGAGTCCGGATACTCACGATCTCGCCAGGGGCTTGGCCCTTAGAGGCCAGTCCTCGTCGTTGTCACTGGTGTTGGCAGAGCAGTCCGGGGGAAGAATTTTTCCCTTCTTGGACCCTTCGGCCTCCCTCATTGGGGAGGCCTTCCTTTTCTTCCCTCCCCCCACTGGGGGAGATTCTTTCTTCTTCTCCTCCTCACCTTGGTGAGAGGAGTCGGCCTCGGAGTCGTCATCCGATAGCACCTGAAAACGGGAACTCTTTCGAGTCCCCGTGGCCTTCTTCTTGGCCTTCTTCTCCGGCACCACGTGGGGTGCCGGAGCCAGCAGCCCCGTTAGGCGGGCGTCCGCTGGGTCCTCTGGCAATGGGGCCGGACAGATAGTCTGCTCGGCCTGCGCCAGCCAGCCCTGTCAAAGGAAAGGGATTTTAGATCCCGCATAGAGTCAAACTATGGAAAACAAGCGTCCCGTAAAGGACAAAATCGCTTACCTCGTCAGCCGGACGCTGCGAGCTGAATCCGC